>NC_090440.1:1878602940-1878906065 GCF_031143425.1 Pleurodeles waltl | reverse complement strand
CATTTTAGAAGGTTGGACCCTGGGGATGTGGTTCCCGGGGCTGAAATCGGTCGGGGGAGGGGGCATGCGGACCTCCAGCCAGCTACTGCTGTGCATGGCCAAAAGCTATAAGCAGCATGGGTTTGGCTGGGTAGGGGTATTGGCCACAGGACAGGCCATGTGGCCAACCCCATTGCACACAGCCAAAGGCTATGCGTGGCATGGGGTTGGGTGGTTATAGGGGTTGACAGTAGAGCCTGAAGGTCGTTGAATTAACGTATAGGAATGAAAATTACTTCACACTGAGAAAAAAAAAAAGTAGAAATTCACTGAAAAAATAAAGGTTACAGGGACGTTATAGTTTAAAATATGAGCCAAACATACCAAACAACAGAAATTCACCTGTTAAAGGTAGAGTTGTCTAATGTTACTATAACTAGTGTCTTAAGGTAAATATAACTCGCTCCCTCGCCATACACTGCTATTACCCCACAAATATGACACTCAGGACATCTTTGATAACATCCTTGATAATATCAGTGTAATATTTGCAATAACATTTTTGACAAAAAAACTGTGCATGGCGGGGGCGAGTTATAGTTACCCTAGGGCTCCAGCTATAGTTAGTTGCGATAACTCTATAGTATGTTTAAAATGTGAGCTACACTATAACGTCCCTGTAACCTTTGTTTTTTTTAAGTGAATTTCTATGTTTTTAGGGTCGAGCCTGCGTTGCATGCGCTCGCGCATGCGTATCACAGCGAGACGCTTTAGGGTTTAGAAAAGGGCTCGTATCCCTGTCGACGTCACATCAGTGTTTTTCATTGGTTCGTGGGCTTGCCTAATAAAATCTGCTTGCTTTCATTAGTCAAAGGCATGCATACGTCATGCCTTTTCCGGTGGCTAGCCCTCCTCGAGTGCAGCGACCAAGTACAGAAAACATGCGAGGCTCGCTGTTTTCTGTCCGGCTCGTGGACTAATTTTTCTCTAATTTACTAGCGCGACTTCGCTTGGCAGAAGTCGAGCGCTTTACATAGTTAATTGCACTTTTTCGGTTACGTACATAAATGCACTTTTGCCGATAGGTGAGAAGTCGGGTTAGGAGTTTACAACGCTATCAGCTCTAACATGAGCAAACGCAAGACCCGTTGCATTGTAAATGCTTGTTTGTTGTTGTTTTTTTTATTCTTTTTCCTAACTATAACGTCCCTGTAACCTTTAATTTTGGTTACAGGGACATTATAGTTAGGCTCACATTTTAAACATTCAAAACCATAGACATTCACCTGGTATAGTTGGATATTTCAAGGAACTGTAACTTGTGCTCTAAGGTAACTATAACTCGTCCCCCCCCCATGCACAGTTATCTGATCAATAACTTTACTGCAGATGTTACAATGACATCAATGATGTTATCAAAGCTGTCATGATTGCTGTAATTTGTGGGGTAATGTGTTGTGTATGGGGAGGGCGTGAGTTATAGTTACTTGAAATAACTCTTAACTGGTGAATTTCTATGGTTTTGCACATTTAAAATGTGAGCCGAACCATAACGTCCCTGTAATCTTAGTTTTTTTTCAAGCAAATTTCTATGTTGTTTTTAATTCTATTTCCTAAGTATAACATACCTTTAACCTTGAGTTTTTTTTCAGTAAACTACGATTTTTGTTATTTTTTTTTAACATAAAGTAATTTCCATTACTATTTATTAATCCAACCCCTACCACAACCCAACCCAGCACTGTGCACAGCTTTTGGCTGTGCACAGAAGGGTTTGGTGGCAGGGTGTGCCCGCTGGCCAGGCCCTGCGGCCTACCCCTATAACAACCCAACTCCATAACCACCCAAATCCACGCCGCACGAGGTCTTTGTCAGTGTGTGGCGGGGTTGGCCACATGGCCTGGCCTGCAGCCAGATGATGCAGCCATCCCCCATCCCCTCATTGAGCATGTCCTTTGGTCATGCGGGGTGGGATTTGGCCGCGGACTGTCTCTCTGGGTGTGAGAATAAGTGTGACAGGCTGTATCTGGGTGTGAGAATGTCTGTGAGAGTGTCTTGTCTGAGTGTGTGTATCAGTGTCTTATTGGGTCTGTGAGTGGGTGCGTCAGTGTCATTGTGGCTCTTTGCGTCAGTGTGTGAGAGTTTCAGTGGGTGTGAGTGGGTGCATGAGTCTGAGTGCAGCTGTGAGTGGGTGCATAAGGATCTGAATGGGTGCATGAGTGGGAGAAAGAGAGAGATTTTTTAGGCTTTGACGAATGATATACCTAGAATGAGATATGTCTAGACAAATTGAAAAGAAACATGTATGTCAAGAAAAATGTATGTCAATTAAAAAAAGAGATCACCTTTCAGTATGATCCTTAAACTTTTGAAGTTATAAAGAAATTAAAGAAGATAAATGAGCATGGGCACACCTGGAGTAGAACCCTCATCTTTCAGTGTGAGGGTCTGGGACCTTAACCTTTAGGCCATAAGTGACTCATTACTGTAATGCTTCCAGACATAGCTGTGACAGTCCACCTATGCATGTGATTGGAAAGAAACGTGAATGTTCCATCACTAGGAATGTTCAACAGCCAGAACACTAGTAAATAAACAGTCACACTGCCGAGCGATACTAGGATTTGAACTCCGTCTACTGACTGACAGCACAATATCTTGACTTTTAGGCAGAAGTGACTCTGTTCCGCTCTGCATCTAAATGTAACTATAACACTCATAACAATCTCTCTCTCTCTCTCTCTCTCTTTCTCTCTCTCTCTCTCTCTTTCTCTCTCTCTCTCTCTCTCTATTTCTCTCTCTCTCAATCTCTCTCTCTCTCTCTCCCCCCTTTGCCTGCTTTTGCTTGGCGGGAGCTATCTGCTCCCACCAAGCAAATACAAACTGCTATGTCCCGGGGTGAGCACCCTGGGACATAGCAGGAGCTGGCCCTGGGGGCTGGTGGTCCTCAGGGGGTCTGTGTGGCCTCCTTCTAATGTGTTTTGCCCTGGGGAAGTGGTGGTCCCCAGAGCCAGGGGTTCAAAACAGATCCCCTTCATTGTTTTATTTGAGCCCTGGGGAAGTGGTGGTCCCTGTGCCTGCAGGGGCTGGGGGTCTGCAGTACCCCTTCCTACATTTTGCCCCAGGGAGGTGGTGTTCCTCGGGGTGGGGGGTGCCACCTGCCCCTCTCCCCCTCACATGCAGTCTAATAATCGCTACAGGGAGGTAGCTGTTCCTGGGTTTCAGCAAGTCCAGAAGTGGAACCCTTTGCTCCCTCCTCCCCCTCCTTATTTTTAGCATGCCTCTGGGACCTGGTGCACCTGGAGGCTCCAGTAATAGAAACTGGGAAACCGCAATTTTTTATTTATTTATTTTTAAACCTGAAAAATTGCTGACTTTTCTGACATTTCTCAGAGACCCCAGTACCAGAGCTAAGGGGTCAGGGTGTCCCTACCCCTGCCCCTTTTCTTTTTTACTTGGTTTTTCTGGAAATCGGCTGAAGCAGAGTCCCAAGATGGCTGCAAACACTTCCTGGTTGAAATGTTGGCAAACGTTCAGATAAGAGCACGGGAACAGTTGGATCCGTGTCTCAATATATTTATTTTTTTTAAACTCTAATTTCTCCAAAATTAGTGAATGGATTTACACCAAATCTCAAAAAGTATGCTTTCTGGGCCAAGAGCTAGCTTTCTAAGAAATCTGGTGTAATTCCGTTCAGCGGTTTGGACTGTAGTCATGTTCAAAATTTTGAAAAATCCCCTTGACTTAAAATGAGGAAAAAGTGTTTCGGGAACCCCCCTTTTTTTCTGTGCCCCTGCTTGACGGATCACCCCTAAACTTTCAACATAGCAGCTGATCCGACCAAAGTATACATTTTGAAAATGTTGTGAAGCTTCACAAGCAACACCAAAGTTATTGGCAAAACAAAAAAACGGTCTTTCTATGGAAAAATGGTCCTTACTATAACTACGTACTGGCAACCGCCAGTTAGTAAAATATATATAAACTCACACACGTATATAGGGAGTGTACATAATAGGTAATCTTGAATGAAATAGAAGACCTTATTACGTGTTACCTGTTATGTACTTTGTGTTTATTTTGGTCAGATAGCTTGAGAAAGATGTTTTTGAAATGTATATTGAAAATAATAGGTGACATACTGGACTAAACTGTTTGGCTATATGTAGTAAAGAGTAGAGAACAGCTCTTTTTTATGACAGTAATTTAGAATACTTGAAGCAAACACTCTTTGCATTGTTACTAAATACCTTCTCTAAAAGGGATAGATTCTTTAACCCTTTCGCTGGTAGGCCTTTTCCCTGCAGTGCTAAGCCTTTTTGTGGCTATGTTGGACAGTTCACGGTTTGGTCTCCATTACTTTGTCCCCCTAAGCTATCCAGGTTAAATTTGCATACTTTTTTTCCCAACATCCTGGGGATTCTAAAGGTACCCAGGGTTTTTAGATTCACCTGGAGAGGAACAAGAAATTATTCAAAATAAAGCTACATTTTGGGATTTGGGAAAAACAGGAAAAAACTGCTGCAGAAGAAAGTGTCTTTTTTTCCTGTGAACGGCATCAGCAAAAGGTTTTGGGTGCTGAAATCACCATATTCCCAGCTATCAGGAACAGGCAGACTTGATTCAGAAAACCACATTTTGTACAACAGTTTTGGCATTTTACTGAGAGAATACCCCATTTGTCCCTATTTTGTTTCTTTTTTTTTTTTTTAATGGTTTCAGCCTTCTTCCAGTATGTTGTGGAAACAGGTGTGAAACCCATGGTGGAACTCGGAAGGCTATATGTTTCCTATAACTAAACAAAATTCTGAATTCAGCAATAGGTCATTTGTGTAGATCCTTCGAGGTTTTCCTAACGAAAATAAGTGTTGAAATAAAAAAAAAATGAAAATTAGTAGAAAACAAATGGCTATTTGTCACAACGTTTCGTTTGGAACCTCTCATCATCATGACCGATTTGCAAAGCAATATATCATTACATTTGACCCTTCTGCTTTTGCGGATATATAGGGTTTGTGGGATTTCCAAGATCTCAAGGTACCCAGAGCCAGTAACTGAGCTGCACCTTGCAATGGTTTTTCATTGTGTACCGGGTATACAGCAATTCATACTGTAAACTATAAACAGTCAAAAATGAGTATCAAGGAAACTTATGCATTTCCAAAATGGGCACCAGCTATTAAACTTAGAAGCAGTCATTATTTGCACATCTCTGAATTTGTGGGTACCCATACAAGCATGTGAGTTAGAGGGCATTTCTCAAAATGACATCTTTCTTACATACTAGCTTACATTTGGGGAGCACAAATGCAGAGAAATACAATTGGTAATAACATTTGTTCTACTATTCTGTGTTTCCCCCTAAGTCTCTCAATAAAGATGGTACTTCAATTATGTGGGTAGGCCTAGTGATAGGGAACGGCCCAAAGCGCAACGTGGACACATCACATGTTTCCACTGAAAACTGACCTTTTTTTGCAATATACTTAGCTGGGTATTTTGGGACCAGCTCAGCCAGCACCAACGGAAACCTAGCAAACCTGTTATTTTTGAAAACTAGACACCTAGGGGAATCTAGGATGGGGTGACTTGCGTGGCTCTCACCAGGTTATGTGACCCAAAATTCCTTCAGACCTCAAACTTTGACTAAAAAAACAAATTGTCCTCAGATTTCTGTGATGGAAAGTTCTGGAATCTGCAGGGCACCTCAAATGTCCTTCTACCCAGCATTTCAAGTCTTATGATAAAAAAATGTACCTCACTTGTGTGACTGGATCTAGTGCCTGCAACAGAACAAATCAAAGTAATGTCACTTTGGGTCCCTTTGCGAGTGCTCCCATTTATGTTAATTTGATCCGTTCTTGCCCCGGGCACTAAGCCCAGTCACACAAGTGAGGTGGCATTTTTATTGGGGCAAGTGGGGAAATGCTGGGTGGTAGGAATTTTGTGGATCCATTCTGATTCTGGAAGAATATTTTCCCTAGAGACAATGAGCACCCTGCCAGAGAAAGACCGAAAAGACAAATATTACTGCAACCATCTATTCCTCAAGTACACACACACACACACACAATTGTTGGATTTGGCACAAAGGTGAGTGAATTTTATGTATGAGATTTCACTACCATCTAATACACTATTAGTAATTGAAAGTTCTAAAAACTGAACCAATGACTTGCAGCTTCAGAGCTGTGAAGCCACAACAAGGCAACAACTTTACAGGCCATTTTCACACATTTCATGCGTGACGCATACAAAACCAACCACACCGCCAGCCGCGGACCCAGCACATTACAACACTGACATCAACAAACAGCCCCATTCAAGGGCCCATCACTTCCATACGCCTACAGGACTGACACAGCTAAAACACTGGCTGGCAGCTGATGGAGTGTGTGGACTGGAGTTTGGCTGGCAATTTGTGTGTTGTGACCAGCAGTAAGTAAGTACACATACACTGTCAGCGAAATGCCACCTCACACTCACCACCAGCCAAGCACCAGTCCATGCACACTGCCACCAAAGCACCAGTCACACACACTGCCAACCAAGCGCCAGTCCACGCACACCATCTGCCAGGCACCGTCCATTCACACTGCCAGCAAAGCACCAGTCACACACACTGCCTGCCAAGCGCCAGTCCATGCACACCACCAGCCTGGGACCCTCCATGCACACTGCCAGCCAAGCACCATCCATGCATACTGCCAGCCAAGCACCAGTCTGCACACCGCCAGCCAACACACACTGCCACCCATACGCTAGTCCACACACACCCCACCAGCCAAGCACATTGCTGTCACAATTTTTTTAAACAAAAAAAAAACACAAGCCAATTTGAAGAAGATGAAAATCCAACTAGGATTACAAACACAGCAGGTCTAATTAAATACATCAGACTGCTGACAACTGTGAGAGTAAACAAAAAATATTAAACAATACAGACCAGTTGGTTCACTTTTGTGCTCACAGTTGCTCCCAATACTTCAGTTGTGTGTGGTACAATTTCAAACATGCAGGCACACATAGCCCAGGATTAGAAGAACAGTCCGGGCAGTACATATGACTCTTGGGACACAGACTTTACATATCCTACAGGGAAAGTTTTTTTTGTGGGGGCGTGGGAGGAATGTATTCAGAAAACTGGTGATCTTTCAATCTAGCCACATCCCCCACCATTCCAACTCTAGGAAAATTTGCTTGCTCCCACAACAAGGCTGCCTATTACACACTGCTGAAACTAAACAAAAGTAATCTTTGAATCTGGACAACAATTCTTAAATACAAAACAAAAGCATTAACGTTGCTAAATGAAACAAATGGACAGCCAACTTACTATACAAAATGCATGACACAGGTGAAGAATTTTCATCATGAAAGGTTGTCAGCATGTGGACATCTCTCCTGTCTGCAAATTTCACAATCAGAAGTTCATCACTTTGTAAGGCACTGCAGTGTCCCCTCTGAAACATTTGACATGCAAGCTCTTTAGGGTAATCTTTACAATTAGGGTGGATTGTGTCACAAGCAAAAGTCTCCACTTTGAGCAATTCCTTGAACAACTGCATACCAGTGTAGATATTATCTACATATAAAAAGGTCAATCTTGTTTAAAAAGTCCTCTCACAGACTCCAAAAGTGGATGGAGAGCCGGGGGGTGGGGGACCTGAACAGCAGTACTCTCAGACAGCATATATATCTTAATTTCATAACTTGCCCTCTTGTTAAGAATGTACTGCCTAAAAACCAAACAGCCCTTAAACAGGACCACAGCTATTCCTTTCACTGGAATATAGATCTCTGAAAAGCCATCTACAAAATGATCAAGGATAGGCCGAATCTTGAGGAGACGGTCACAATCAGGATGATCCTGTGGCAATGCTGATGCATTATTTACAAAATGCAGCATCTGAAGCAGAAGTACATGCCAATTACTACTAGTAGGCCAATGATACAATAGAGACGGTTGCCTTATGAAGCCCTTCAAAAAAGTTAAACCCAAGCACTTCTTCAGCTCATACAGATTTATGAGAGTCCACCGGTAGCTCTAGAGTGGGACTGTTGTCCTGCAAGTACTGTTCAGCATACAAGTTATTCTGGTCAGCAATCTCATCCAAAAATAAATCATCCATAAACAACTAAGAGAAATTCAAAGACAAAAGATTTTCAGTTTTGACTCTACACCCTGCAATACCACGAAAGGCAGACAACACAGGCTGCACCGTGTTTGGGGCAACCCAGATTTCAGCACTTCCATTGGAAAGCCTTTCTGCCCCAGGCTGCAATCCAGATGCCTCTTGCTGCACTGTTGGCATGCCAGTGTCCTCCTCTAAGAGAGTCACTTCCACCACACAGAGTGACTTCATCATCAGATGATTCCTCTCAGACAGAAAATTCACTGCCAGAATCTGAATCTTGGACTTCCTCCTCTGCCTCAGATGCTGAGTCAGTCTCAGAACCATGGTCCGACGACAATGTAAAAGCAAACTAACAACCTGCTGAGCGAATCATGTGGCTAGCCATAATCCTTTCTAATAAAAGTAACACGACAAAAAAGTCAACAATAATCAGCACTGTGTAAAATAAGTAATAAAGTGGCTTTATCAAACACGAAGTAAGGTTTCTGGTATGGAGTAATCTGGAAGGAAAAGTTAATCCATACAAGGCCCACAAAGACCTAAATGCTCAAAAACCATACCACTCACTTGTCAGAGACAGCTAGACTGAGGCTCACCTAGTCTGCACAGACACAGCAAGCACCTACTCTGCACAGACACAGCAAGCGCCTACTCTGCACAGACACTGCAAGCACCAACGATATCCCACTAGCAAAGAAAAGCAAAAGAAAATTAAACAAAAGACAATACAATACACATCTTATACAAATCCAAAGAGAGTTTGACATACAATAAAACAAGCTAAATATGCTGCAATTATTACACCATTTTAAAAAAACACATTCATGCAGGGTAATGATAATCATTTTAAGTAAACAGTACAAAACATGTTTTCTTAGCAAACACATGCAACTACACAACCTCCAGATCTACCAGTGCGGAAACCGCAAGCAGGAGCTGCTATCAAAAAAACCAAAAGCTTTGCACTAGAATAAATAAGATAAATAAAACATTAACATGACAAATGCAAATGATGACAATATAAAACAGTTAAAATTATAAAACATTGTGAAGTCTGCCTTTGGGGGCAGACCAACATCGCAAATGTCTGATCTGCCCCCAAGTGGAGCCCAAAGCGGAAAAAAGAAATTGACACCCTACGTGCAAGTGACGCTTACCCCAACCAAACCCCACTTCACACATACCACCATCAAAATGCCAGCCACACACATCGCCAGCCAGAAGGCGTTCAACACTCATCCAGCCAGATGCCATTCGATTATCACCACCAGCAAAATCCCAAGTTCAGACACACCGTCAGCCAAATGCCAGTACACACATAGCCAGTCAAATGCCGGAATATGCAGTTAGGCAGTTTTCTTCACACCCCTAACCCCACCAATCCCTTTATAGGCAGATGGGCCTAACAAATGGCTGAAAAACTCTTTCCTTTCCTCTGTGCTTCTCTGCCCTTCCTGGAAGAAAACTTCACCTGGTTCCTCTGACGTGCTGGAAGCAAATGGCTTCCAATGTGTCTCAGGTTCTTTTGATGAGGTCGGCAAGTGCGCTGATGTCATCAGGTCGCCAAGGGAGGTGTCGGAGGTGGCAGCGGAAGTGCTTCTGCTGCCACTCCCAATAGAGGCATGTTGCAGGGGGCCAGTGGGGGGAGCACCAGCACTCCCAACACAGGTGGGTGTGAGGACAGCATGAAACCATCTTCAGCACATACCCACTGTGGCAAAGGACGGCTCCAAGCTGGTCTCCACATACAAGAAGTTAAGGTGCAGCTAACAATGGGCACTTATTGGAATTATAATGTTTTGATTTTGTTTACCTTTCATGAAAATATAACAGTACTCGGAGCCAGTGGAATGCATGAGATTCAGTGGCTGCAGTGTTTACTGCATCATTATAGATTTACCACAATAGCCACAAAAGTTATAGCATCATGTGTAGGTTTCAACAAATATGTTGCTTCTTAGTCAAGTGGGTCAAAATAGTACTGCCAGAGAATGCCCCACGTAATGTGCCTTTAATTTCCACATAGTTTGGGTTACTCTAACTCATATGTTGGTCCTCCATTACAGCATCATTCTAGTGGCCCTGACAGTGGTAAAGCTTTACAGAGTGACATTCCTAGAAATAGGCCTTCGCTCTCAATTTAAATCATGCATGAAGTAACTCAGGATGGGTTTTTCACAGTACAAATCTCGCACGTTCATGGATGTGTTCCCTTAACATTATATATAAACATTTTTAATTATAGCCAATCAAAATATTACAATGAATGAGCGAATGCTGCACTATATCAACCTCTGCTTGGAGCTCGATAAGTCCTCTGTCACGAGGCCAGCAGCCACCACTATGCTGGAAAGACCTTCATCCGGCTTGCTTACAACTCACACCAGCCTGCTGCAGGCCATGCAAGACTTTCTGGGAGATGAGGACTACTTTCGCCAGAAGGTGCAATTTCCCAATGATTACTATATTGGTAAGAATTGTTTCCTTGATTCCATGTCTGCTCATAATTGCCTTTCACTCCATTGGCTCTGATGACGGGTGTAGTGGGTTTATTCAAATTGCGGTTAACAATGTCACCTTAATCTTTGTGTAAACTGTGGTCCTACTTTGCATGTGTCCTTGCTAGCAACCCGTTTTTTGTTTACATTTTGTAGGTGTTCTCCTAAAACATCCTGGCTATTAACCCTTTTGTTTCAGCTTGAATTGTTTTACATAATCTAAAGTTGCCACTTACTTTATGTGGATAAGGGCTAATAAGCACAGGAATTCAGGTCTCCATTTCTCCCTGAGAATGCTTAAAAATATTGTTTAAAAGTTGTTCTCTTTACATTTTTTCCCTGCAAAGTAGCATGCCTGTGTAATATTTTTATAAAGTCCTGATCTGTGTTTAGTTTCACCCTTCGTTTGTATATTTCAGTTTCACCAGGTCATTTTGGTGTTACTCCAATTGCAGCACTTAAGAAGGTAGTTCACCTTACACTCAACTTAAGTTTTATCATTATTAGCAAGATTTGCTTGTCAATGTAAATTAGCTTCCCCAAAGTATGTGCAAGTTCTACGCCATCCCATTGTGATAAAACTATATCATACTACATTTCCCATGAGCCAGTTGCAGGTAATGGTTGCACAAACACTACTAGGTATAAAACATAGTAGAATGTTGTTTACTCCTTGAACAAGGCCCTGTAAGGCCGAAAAGCGGTTTTATTTCCTGCTCACTCTTTGCCTGTGAAATAATTAAAAAGATTATTTGAGAGCTCGAGGGTGCCTCCGTGCTTCCTGGTTTCTTCGGAGTCAGTGAATTGTAAATTAGCTTTAGTTGGCCAAATCTGCAGCCCCATTCCAAGGACAGATTCATGAGCCGTGGCCTCTATAGAAAGCTAGCCCGCTTAATTTGTGAATGAGGTCAGGCTTGTGTGGTTCGGCTGAGTACTGACACTGCAGAGTCCAGAGAAAGCGGTGCGTTGTAGCTCAAAGTGAATATAGGCAGTAGCATAAAATGCAAAGTTGCAAGCACTGCTATCGCAGCAACTGTTGATGTACTGGTGCAAAAGAGGTTTTACAGAAAGTGAATCTTTATAGTTGCATGCCTATGTAGAAGCCTTTATTCACATTCTATCAAACACTTATGCAGCATACCTTAATTTTCTTTTTATTTTAGATTTCGAAATTTGTATGGATAAAGATAGAAGAAAGGTGATTTCACTAAGTGAAAAAGATGGCGTGGAAAATACTACCAACGTTCAAAGGTACTTTGCTTATGCACCCCTATACACACTCCTTATGTGCGTTTTAGGGCCATTCTTTCTACACATTAATTTACTGTGGCTATACTTTGGTACAAATAATGTATACCTGCATGCAGTTATTTCTGATAAGATTATTGTTTTGCAAACCTTAACTCAGATTACTGTAGGAACCGCCCTTTGCGATATGGGCCATCTTTCTAATTTCTCTGTTCTAGAGAGCTCAGTTCAAAACATACTGTGAAATATGCACAAAATGTTTCTATCCCGGTTTGCTCCACATAGTTTAGGGCAGGCATTCTTCTGAAATATTGGCTCTCTTATTGAGAAGAAGCTTACCTTTAAATTTCTGTCAACACAGGGTCCACCAAGCTATGGCACCTCCCGCAGCAGGGCTGACATCATCCTGGTACAAGTAGGCCCCAATGTAACATCTTTGGGAGGATGACTGGGCACAAAATAGTGCTCCTTTAGTGTTTTACATGACCAACCCTACTTTTGTATAGTGTGAGACATGGTTGTTTTATATTATGAACATATAAATAAGCTTTGAAATTAAAATATGAAAGGAAAATTCTGAAAGGTATTGAATGCATTTGATATTTATGTATTTGTTGTTGTGGCATTACAGAGATGTTTTATGGAGGTAGAAGGGGTTCTCATCTATGGTTAAAACCGTTATCTTTCTATTTAGAGGTTCCTGTGATCAAGTCGAGATGACCAAAAGAAAAACGTTTGTCTAAAATACAACCTCTCAAATGTTTATGTTTTCGTAAATGGATATAGATGGCTTTGCAAATATTAACCCTTTAGCTGCTAGGCCTTAACACCCCTCCCACCTCTACACCAAGCCTTTTTTTGGCTATTTGGGTTAGTTTGTGCTCAGGCCTTTATAACTTTTTGTTCACATAGGCTGTCCCTACCATATTTGTGTCATTTCTTTCCAACACCTGGGGATACTAAAGGTACCAATGATTTTTGGATTCCACTGGAGTGGATCAAGAAATTAGAAAAAATGAAGCTAAACCATTTTTCGGCATTTTACTGGGAGATAGATAATTTTTCCTATATTTTGTGCTTTCAACCTCTTTCCAGTTTGTGGTAGAAGCAGGTGTGAAACCCATGGTGGATCCCAGAGAGCTATACATTTCTGAACAGTAGACAAAATTCTGAATTCAGCAAGGGGTCATTTGTGTAGACCCTTCAAGGTTTTCTCAGAGAAACAAAGGGCCTGGTTTAGAGTTTGGCAGAGGGGTTACTACTTCACACCGGTAACGGATATCCTATCCGCCGAAACTTAAATACCATCATATCCTATGGGATTTAGATTTCGGCAGATGGGATATCCGTCACTGTTGTGACGGAGTAACCCCTCCACCACACCCTAATTCAAGCCATAAGTGTTGAAATAAAAAAATATTGAAGATTAGTAGGAGAAAACGAGCATGATAGCTGATTTACAAAAGCAATATACTATTGCATTTGCTAGACCGTTCTGCTTGTTAGGAAATATAGTATAGTTTTCAGAAATGCAAGGGTTTGGTAGGTTTTTCTGGGTGGCCACCTAAACCAGACCCAAAAACTGCAGCTACACCTTGTGTTGTTGTTGCCACATTGCGTCTTAGGCTTGGCACTTTTGCTGACACTATGCCCACTCACACAAGTCGGGTACCATTTTTATGCCAGGGGATACGTGGAAACTCTAGGTTGCAAAACGTTTGATTCCAGTACTTTGAGAGATCCACGTGAGCCCCTGGAGTCTAGTTTACGAAATATTTTGAGTTGGTAGATTTTCCCTAGAGACAATGTACTCCCTGGCAGAAAAAGACAAAGTACAAATATTACTGCACAATCATCAATTTCTCAAGTACACACACTGGTCGGATTTGGCACA
This sequence comes from Pleurodeles waltl, assembly GCF_031143425.1. Classification (NCBI taxonomy): domain Eukaryota; kingdom Metazoa; phylum Chordata; class Amphibia; order Caudata; family Salamandridae; genus Pleurodeles; species Pleurodeles waltl. The sequence continues at coordinate 1,878,892,308 of NC_090440.1, read as the reverse complement.
AGGATGAGCGAAATGTTCAAAATGTAACTTTTATTAACAAAATTTCACAAAAAGGAAATACACTGTTAATAATTGAAAGTTCCAAAAACTGAACCAATGACTCATAGCTCGTGAGCTGTAAAGCCACGACAAGTCACCAACCGCTTTACAGGCCATTCACACACCTCATGCGTGACACACACAAAGGCACTCACACCACCAGCCACGGGCCCAGCATATTACAACACTCAGATCAACATACAGCGGCATTCAAGGGTCCACTGCTTTAATACGCCAACATAACTGACACAGCAATCACACCAGCTGGCAGCTGAAGTGTGAGAACTGACATTTGTCTGGCAATGTGTGTGTAGTTACCTGCCAAGTATCAGTCCACACATGTCCAGCCAGTCGCCAGTCCAGGCACACTGCCAGACAAGCACCGTCCACTCACACTGCCAGCCAGGCGCCAGTCCACACATCACCAGCCAAGCGCCAGTCCACACAAACACCCCCATCACTTTTTTTTTTAAACATATTTTATTGACATGTTTAGAGATTCCAACACGGCCAGAACGGCCCAGAAAACAAATAAACAGATGCAACAAAAATGTTGTAAACAAAATACATTTTAGTCTTGCCTTTCTCCACCCCCCACCCTCTAATTCACCCCCATTCTCCTACAAGGGGAAACAGAATAGAAGAAAAACATCTCGACTGCATAGCCTAGATCTGTCGGTAGTTAAGTGTGAAACGGTCTCTTTTTACCCGTGGAATGTTGTAATTTCATCTTCCAGGAGTTGGTGAATCTGATGGACTGGCGCGAATTCTATTCCTCTATATTCTGCCCACCTCTTCCATGTCTTCTGGTGCTTTATACACCGCTATCTCCATTCCCCTACAGTGGTCCATTTCCTTCTTCCGTACCGTTAATGATGGAGGAGCCACCACCTTCCATTCCTTGGCTATATCCTACTTACCGAGTGTCGGTCCTAGACTCAGTAGGGCGATTTTTAGATTTATTCCCACCCATATCATCCATCATGTGTAGGAGGGCCAACCGCGGGCTACATTGGATCTGTCTAGATAGGACCTTGCCTAAACATGCGACCACCACCACCAAAATCTCTCCAACTCCAGGCTGCTCCACTCTGTGTGGAAGAATGTGCCTCCCTCTGCACCACAGCAGAGACACTTAGTGGGAGGTATTCAACCCCATCCTCCATTGCCGGTGACGTGTTAGGTAGACCCTGTGAAGTTACTTAAATTGAATCAGCCGGAGCCTTGCCACTATGGCCGCTCCTCTGGGGGAACCTAGGATCTCTGTCCAGTCTCCAGTTCTCTATTACACCTACATTCACCTCTCATGCCGCATATAGAGCTCCAAAGGTAGTGGGTTGGTTAGAGGTTATGGTCCGGTAAATTTTGGCAATTTTATGGTCACCCATTTCTCTCATGAGAAGTTTACCCTATAAGGGATTACATTCTGGAATGTCCTTCAGTTCCCTTATGTGTAAGGGGCCAGTGCATGGCGGATCTGGAGGAACTTGTGAACTTGCTGCAATGCAGCTGGAATTCGGTCTGGGATGTCGGGTATGACTTCAGGACCATGCCGTGCATGACATCCCCTTGTGTGGAGATCCCAATAGGGTCCCATTTCCGGAATCCCTCTAATGTGGCCACGTGTGTGAGCATATCTTCACACCATAGTGGTGTTTGTTATTTCAGTCTGCACCACCATTTCATTAGTCGAAGGGCTGACTGCCACAAATCCCGGACCAACTTTGTCTCCGGGGGAGGAGCACCACCCCCCTATATAAATGTGTGCAGTGGAATAGCACCCAATGCCATTTTGTCAAGAGCATATGCGAGGTCTCCCTGTGTGACATACTGCCCATCATTTATACATCCACTGCTGCATTGCCCCCACAGCATGTTGATTGGAAGCATTTGTTGAGGGCCACGTGGAGAATACCTCAGTCCCATAAAAAAGCATTGAGGATCGAGTTCAGTTTATGAAGCCATAGTCGCAGCATATTAAACAGGAACTTTTGCAGTTGATAAAGGAATCTGGGGAGTGAGTCTAATATGAAGGTCACAAACTGGCCCGTCAGAGAGAGGGAGCCCAGACCAAATTTTTATATCATCTTTCAGACGAGCGGCTTTTGCCTGTTATTGATTTTCCATGCGACAGACGCCACCTGGGAAATATAAACACCTAAGTATCGGAACCATCTGTGACCACTCGTATCCCTGCTGCCCACTGGAGTCGATGTGGGCCTGGACTCAGTGTATATCATGGATTTGGAGGTGTTTAGGCAGAGGTTAGGGGTCTTCCCAAATGTGCACATTATTTGCAGCAGCCGGGGTCTCGTCATATCCGGCATTGTGATGAAGACTAAAACATCATTGGTGTTTAATGCAATCCTATCCGACTGATCCCCACCCCACTCAGAGCCCCGTACCGGTGCATCCATCCTCACCCAAACCGCTAGGGGCTCCATGGCAAAGGCGAACAGCAGGGGGGACAGGGGACAGCTCTGCCTCATTCCACACTGTAGAAATAGGTATCTGACCCAGCCTCTGCTACCCACATTAATGCCGTCAAGTCCATATATAGCAGGCAGACATAGGAAATATACCGTTGACCAAAGTTAAGGCACTGATTATGTCCAGTTCACAGAATCAAATGCCTTCTCTATGTTGGCTAACAGAGTCATTGCTGGCTCCTGCAGTCTGTTCGCCTTTGCCAATGCATTATATGCTCTTCATATATTGTGGCATGTTGCCCTATGGGGCAGACTGGTTGGGGTGGACCTAGTCCAGAATGTAAGTGATCAGTCTGTCTCCCAAAATTTGGGCTAAGATCTTAATCTCTAGGTTCAAGAGGAAGATCGGGTGGTACGATGTGGGATCAACCTCAAGGCACCTCGGCGAAGACCACGATCTCTGCCTGGCGCCAATCTGGTGACATGACTTCCACAGTTGCTGCGGACAACACTCCCATGTACAGTAACTAATGTCTGCCCCTGAAGAGTTGGTTTCATGGCCTCCCATAGAGTTTTTCGAGGACTGCACTGTATCTATATTATTTGCAAAGTATCCATCCATACTAACTTCCATGAGTAGGAGCCATACACTGCAGAATAGAAGTTATCGCCTCCCAGGGAGGGGTTTTGGGTGCGCTGCACATCAACAAGGCCCAGCGCAGAAACAAAAGAGGAAAATGGTGTCCGGCCTGAAGTAGGAGACATCCCCTGTAGGCGCCATCTATCCACCGCTGGGTTAATGACCCCATTCCAATCTCTTCCACCCCCTCCACCCCCCTTCCCAAACACCATCAACCCTTCCGGTAGCTCACTGCAGCAGCTTGACAAAGGACTATCCAAGTGGGGGATGAGGCATTTTCACTTAGCAATGTGATACGTTCGCCTTACAGTGTCGCAGTGACTGTTGTGTATCTGCCAACCACGTCCTGAGATGCTGGAGCCATCACATTTTTTAAACAAAAAAAAACACAAACCAGTTTGAAGAAGATGAAAAAACAATTATGTTTACAAACACAACAGGTCTAACTAAATACTTCAAACTAGTGCCCACAGTGAAACTGAGCAAAAAAAATATAAAACAATACAGATTAGTCATTTCACTTTTACGCTCACTGTAGCTCCCAATAATTTAGTTCCATTTGGTACAATGTCAAACATGCAGGCACACATAGCCCTGGATTAGAAGAACACTCTGGCAGTACATACTACTCTCCAACTGCACGCCTGTTCGGACACCGTCTCTAAATCTCATATAGGGAAAGGTGTTTGGGGGGCGTGAGAGTAATGTCAGGAAAGTGGCGATCTTTCAATCTAGCCAGATCCTCCACCACTCTAACTCTTGGAACACTTGCCTGCTCCACCACCACAAGGCTGCCTATCACAGACAGCTGAAACTGATCAAAAGTCATCTTTGAATCTGGAGAACAATCCTTGAATACAAAACAAGAGGATTAAAGGTTGCTAAGTGAAACAAAAGGTCAGCCAACTTGTATGACTTTTAAAGGCAGTGTAAGGCTCCAACCTCTAATCTATTTATTTATCCCACCAATGTGCTTAATACAGGTTTGCACACTTCGGCAACCTGACCCCAAACAGTCACAGGTGAAGCACTTTCATCGTGAATGGTTGTCAGATTGTGGACATCTCTTCTGTCTGAACATTTCACAACCAGACGTTCATCAATATGCAAGGCACTGCAGTGTCCCCTCTGAAACATTTTATATACAAGCTCTTTAGGGTAATCTTTACGATTAGGGTGGGTTGTGCCACAAGCAACAGTGTCCACTTTGAGCAATTCCTTGAACAATTGCACACCAATGTAGAAGTTATCTACGTATATATGGCGACCTTTGTTAAAAAGACCTCTACCAAGTTCCCACACAATTTTCTTTCTGACACAAAAAGTGGATGGACAACCAGGCGGGGTCAATAGAACAATCCCTACCTGTGTACACCCTGAAATTATAGACCTATCCAGCACTACTCTGACAGCATATACATTTTAATTCCATAACGTGCCCTCTTGCTGTACTGCCTAAAAACCAAACAGCCCTTGAACAGGACCAAAGACTTATCCACATCTATTTCTTTCCCTAGAACATAGATCGCTGAAAAGCGATCTACAAAATCATCAAAGGCAGGACAAATCTTGACGAGATGGTCACAGTCCGGGTGATCCTGTGGCAGTGCTGAACCATTATCAACAAAATGCAGCATTTGAAGTAGGAGCAAATACCGATCCTGACTCGTGGTTGCAGGAAATATAGCAGTTGCCATCAAGGGACTAGTTGGCCAATATGAAGACAGAGAAGGCTTACTGAGCAAGCCCATCAAAAAAATGAAATCCAAGAACATTCAATTCATCCATGTTTGTGGGAGTTGGCGGGGTATCTCTAAAGTGGGGCTTAAATCGGGCACTGTTGTCCTGCAAATACTGTTCAGCATACAAATTAGTCTGGTCAACAATCTCATCCAAAATTACATTGTTCATAAACAACTGAAAGAAATTTATAAAACGGTTTCAGAATTGACTCTACATCCTGCAACACCACTAAAGGTAGTCATCACAGGCTGTACAATGTTTGAGGCAACCCATAGTTCAGCACTTCCAATAGGAAGCCTTTGAACCCAGGATACAATTCTGATTCCTTTTGCTCCACTATTGACATACATGGAGTCATTATGAACATGGCGGGAAACCCCGCCGTGTTCATGCTGGTGGTCTTATCACAGACCGCCAGCCCCCTTGAGACCCCACCAGCCGAATAAAATACATTCGGCTGGGCCGGGACATTGCCGACGGCTCCACATGGAGCCATCGTCAATGCCGCTGTGCGGCAGGTGAAGCAGCACCCGTCACGCAGATCACTGCCCGTAAATAGAGCAGGGACCTGCTCGAAGGGAACTGCATGGGCACCCCTGCACTGCCCATGCCGACTGCATGGGCAGTGCAGGGGCCCTCGTGGGGCAGATCACCCCTTCCGCCAGCCTTTCCCCACCAGGGAAAGGCTGGAGGAACAAGGGTTGTTTATTCAGAGGGCAGCACTGCCCTGTCGGATAAAGTAATCTGCCATCGTCCGGCTGCCTGTCGGCGGTAGCCTGGCGGTGGCGGAGGGCTGCCTGTGGCAGTCTTCCCTTGTTCAGAATATGGCGGTTCAAACCGCCATGCCGGTGGCAGTATTTTCCATCACCGCCGGTATGGCGGTCTGAACCACCATGTTTGTAATGAGGGACTCTGTGTCCTCCTCTAAAAGAGGCACTACCTCTGCACTGAGAGTGGCTTCTTGATCAGACGATTCCTCTCGGACAGAAAATTCACTGCCAGAATCTTGGACTTCCTCCTCTGCCTCAGATGCAGAGTCAGTCTCAGAACCATTGTCATGAAGATTCAAAAAGCAAACTAACAACCTGCTGAGTGATAATCCTGCAGATAGCCATAATCCTTAAAAGTAAATAAAATAAAAGTAACACAACAAATATGTCATCAATGACCAACTTGTGGCTTTATCAAACAGAGAATAAAACTACTGGTGTATAGTAATCTGAAAGGAAAAGTCAATCAATACAAAGCACACAAAGACCTATATAATCACTTACTAGAGACAGTTAGACGGAGGATCAACTGCACCTGCACAGCAAGCACCAAAGAAGTTCCACTGGAAAGGGAAAAAAACACATTACATATATCACAAGGCACTAAAGAAAATGCACAAATCAATACATTACTTTGAAAGCCAGTCACACTCAAAAAATCAAAGATCTGCACAGCAGTCAAATTAATGCTACAGACAGACCAAGGATACACATTAGATGAAAACAGTACAGAATGAGTTGCTCATCAACCACAACTCCACAAACTAAAGCTCTGCCAAAGTGGCACCCACAAACAGGATTCGCCACCAAGACAAAGGAAACGATTGGCTCTAAAAAAAAAAAAAAAATAGACATTTAAAACACAAATAAAAATCATACCAATAGATCGATCAAAATACACCTATATTCCCAAAAAGGCATGACAAAGGCAAAAAATGACACCAACAGATGGAAGCAAACTTTATTCCAGAAGCAGATTCCCCACCACATACATTACCTTATTCCTAGATGACTTAAGTGCAGCCACCCACCCTGAGGCCCAATCCACTCAAAGACCAAAAACCAAGGAGGATGCTCCCATAAAAAATCCCTGGTGTATAGTGGGCTTTCATCACCCCCTAGAGGGCAGATGAACTTAAAAAAACAGCTCATCTGCCCTAGGGGTGGAATAAAAAAAAACAAAATGGCCCCGAGGGAAGCGACTTGCACAAGGTGTCACTCCCCTTCTAAATACATTTCCCTGGTGTCTAGTGCCCCCCATCGACCCTTCCCCCCCCCCCCTTTGTGGGCAGATCTGCCCAAGGGGACTGACCCATGCTTAAGTGGTCGTTCCCTTTCATCACAAATTTCCCGGGTGTCCTTAAAATGGAAAAACGGCCTAACTGGCCTCTGGGGGGGGCAGAGGGGGTGAAATTACAAAAAAACATTTATCCCCAGTGGGAGCAACCCTTGCCCAAGGGTCATTCCCTGCAATAATCGCACACACATATCCCAGGCATCTAGCAGGTTGCAAACCCCCTACCCATCCCATGGGAAACACAGATCAAAAGCCCCCTTTAGGGGATCGAACCTTTCTCAAGGGGCAGTTCCCCCCAACAAAGAATCCCTGGTGGCCTAGGGTTTTGGATTCCTGCTCCACGATCGTGGGCCCACCTGGAGCAGGGATCCAATATAGACAGGCGCTAGGGGAAAGGAAATACTTTTTTCTTTCCTCCTGAGTTTGTTCTCCTAAGACCACCCCCTCCCCACCAGCAGAGACTCGGGTTCTCTGTAGATGTGCTGGAAGCAAAACAAATGGCTTCCACTGCATGTTTTGATGATGTTGGCGCACAGCGTGCACACTGAGGTCATTGGATAGCCAAGGAGGTGGGACCTGGTAGTGCTTCTGTCCTTGGAGGAGCGCCAGTGCTCCCAACACAGGTGGGTGTGAGAAAGCTTGGAGTCGTCGTCAGCCCACGGTGACTAAACATGGCTCAGAGCCTGTCCTCAACACTGAAGGGGGTAACATTGCAATGGTTTCAAAGCATGTCTTGTACGCCAGGATGATAAACCTGTCTAGAGCAAAGCCTTAATTTTCTAAAACCATTACTGAATAATGTTTGTAATTTCTAACAATTTCTAGTTTCTAGTCAATCTGCATTGAGCTGCTGTTTAGAAAAATGCAGCAATTATAGAGAAACAGAAACTGACATAAAATGCATGCTATAAGCGAGCGTAAAACGGAAGGCCATTATGCAGTGCCTGTCATTAGTACGCAGGCAAGAGGTACAAAACAGACTTGTTCTTTATTTTCACCAGAATATTAGTTTCTCTGCCCTTTGCTTGAATAAGAGAACAGAATTTAAAGTCAGTATTTTTGTAACCCTTCATAATTGTTTTCCTACAGTTTGATCTTGACAGTACTCAATTAGTTTTCACTAGCGTCCATCTTTTGGTGTCCTTAGCATTTAGCCTAGTGTAGTAGCATATTGTCCATGGGATGCAGTACAGTGTGGTGGATTAATGTTTCAGGGAAGCAACGCAGTGGGTCAGTGCCCTTGAGATGTTTGTAGTGCAGTGGTTTAATTTATTTTGGTGTTTTGTAAAGTGCTACTACTATACTCAGGTGGCCTCAGAGCACTTTCGGTGGGTACATATAAGAAGGTTAGCATATAGCATAACAGTCTATTTGCTAGAACTAGTGACAAATCATTCATACTTTCATGATCATCCAGATTCAATGGAAGGTGTCTGTGGATAGTGCTCCCTCAACTATAACCCTAAATAGCTGTCAAAACCTTGAAGAACAAGATTCCTAAGAGGCTGTATGAAGATGCAGAGTTGGTCTTAGACGTCAGTCAGGCAGGACAAAGAAGCAGTTACTGATGGCCGTCATGGAGAGGGGATGATTAGGAAAATGCCTTTAATGATCTGAATTTGAGGTAGTCAACTTTAGTCTCAGGTGAATCAGCAGGGACTCTGTGGACTTTAACCATGGCTGTGAATAGATCAAGCTGGGTTGCTAGGTAAGAGACAAACAAACTCACAAGATAATTTGGTGCAGTGCCTTGTATACCAGGCAAAATGATCTCTTCGTTATTGGAAGCCAATATGGGGATCTGAGGTGAGGAGTAATTTGTTCATGCAATTTTAGGCCAAATCGATTGCGAGCTCCAGACTTTTTAATTCTCTGGGGTTTCAAGAGAGTTATGGGGAGACTTATATGCTGTTGAAGTGGTCCAGATGTGACCCACCTACAGTGTGCATTAGGCCAGTTTTCTGAGAGCTAAGTAGAAGCAGCAGGATTCCTTACAGCAGACATAAGTGGTTGAATGCTGTTTTGAGGAACACATTTATTTAGGTGAAATGGAAAGATCAACCTTTCTCTTCTTGCAGACCAGAAATGTGTGAAAAAGAGATTCAGCTGACCTTTTTACCCGAAATCTACTTCAGCAGCTTTACATGAGACTTCTACAAATTGGGAAGCTTTTCAAGTACTCCAGCCAACCCAACTGCGTGTCAATGAACTCAACAACCATCAGGGAATGTGAAGCAAAACTTTACATTGCCAGCAAAAGAAGAGACAGCCCTGGAACTACTCAAACTCCCTCTCCAAGTCTAAGGTTTGTTCCCACTCCTGGGGTCTTGAAGCTGATCTTGAGGCCAGTCTTCATTGCACTCCAAATCCTCAGATAAGGATAAGAAACTTAGGTTTTAGCATAGTTTCACTCCTTTGCGCCATTCCCTCTGCCTTGTTGAAGTACATGTGCGGCGCCAGTGTTCCCATTCCTGCTCCCAAAGTCCACCAACTTTGGACCTGATTCCACCTGATTCCACAGCACAACCTAGTTTCCAGGCATTCAGCCACACCCCCTCCAAGATCGACAAGTTTTGCTCAGTTATGCTCTAGCTTTTTTGATCTCTACCGATCCCCTCTGGCACACCTTTGGGGCCCACAAAGTTGAGAGGCCTACCACCTGGATTACTGCTGGCGGGTTCATCCTCCGTGCCAGCTGGAACCTCTGAGCTTTTTCTGTCCTCAGCTCCAGCACCGACTCTGCCCTGGTGCCCACGCCCACTCTGGGCCCAGGTACGTCAACGCCAATGCCAACTTTGCCATCCAAAGAGGTGGGCCGGATTGTCCTTTCGGGCGATGGTCTGAATTTAACTGGCATTGCAGCCAAATCTGATCAAGGTTTCTGCGCTCTCCTTCCCACAAGACAGGCAACACTCATTACATTCTCTTTTGGAACAGACTGATGACGATTATGACCAAGGTGATCAGTTCACCCAGCCCTTTGCCAGTGACAATTGGTTTGAAGACTTGCACACACTGGTGGGATGGACACTTCCCACAGTCAGTATCTTTCTCCCCTCTAGCCTGGCCACACACAGATCTGCATCCTATGCCATGGTTATCCATAGGCAGCTGAATTATGTAACTACTCCTGCCCACAATGGAGATGAAGCCAAACGTCCTAACAGAAGCCCTTCAGTCTGGCCAGACTGTTTCTGAGCCACCTACTTGTTAATGAGGCCTTGATAGACACCATACTGAAGGCTTGGGCTATTAATCTGTTTAATGCCCCCACCCGTTAACCATCAGATTTCCAAAAGTCATTGCCCTGCTCCAGGTGACGCACTCTTTTTGTCCCAGCACCTTTGTCTTTAGAGCTTATGGTGCAGACCTCCACCAGCCAGACCAGCCCCAATAATATTTTTACCAGCCCTTCTGACAGGGAATCGAAGCGAGTGGAAACATTCGGTAAACACCTGTTCTCACTGGCCCATTAACTCCTCCTGTTTGCTGTGCCACTGTATTCATGCCCTCTGGGACTCTGTGGCACACGTACTCTGAGGTGTTCCTGGAGACCTTTGCCCTGTTCTGTCACAGGACGTTTAGGATAGTTTTGATGAAGCCAAGTTAATAATTCATTGGAGCTTGATCACCACCGACTACATTGGATGAGCTGTAAGCACCAGTGTGGCCATGCGTAGCTATGATCTACTGAGTTCTCGGATGATGTTCACTCCTCCCTTATGGACATGCCTTTCGATGGGACTCGTTTCTTGAGGGACAGGGCTGCTCTGCCATTGAACGTATCAAGGAGAGTAAGGCTACCGCTCGTTCTCTGAGCCTTTCTACCCAGCCTCACCAGCAGCAATTCCAGCGCTCCTATGGATGATTTGTCCCTTACTGCCAACCTGTCCCAACCTAGCAGGGAACCCTGCAGTTTCACAGGAGAGGCCTGGCTGCCAAGGTGCTGCTCAGTCCATGGCTCCCTTCAACCTGCACATAGCCCCACCTGCTATACCTCATTAGATACCCTTAGAGGGCCACAGGCGCCCACTGGGAGGCATACTCCGCCAATTCTGTCTGGGTTAGCAAGACACTTGAGTCCTCCAAATTTTCTACTAAGACCACGCATTCTCCTTCCTCTCATCCCTGCCCCACCCTCCACCATCTTCCACTGAGGACCATCTCTCCCTTTTGTGACAGGAAGTGTATGTCCTTGTGGCCAAAGGGGCTATCCAGATGGCCCCTGTACCAGAAGTAGGACATGGTTGTTATTCCCGCTACTTTCTGGTGCCCAAGAAGGATGGAGGTCTTCCGCCTTGCCTAGACCTGAACCTATCAATTTCTTCCTCCAGAAGGAGAAATTCAGAATGCTCATTCTAGCCCAGGTCATGTTAGCCCTCGAACCTGGAGACTGGATGGTGTCTCTGGACTTAGAAGATTCCTATTTCTACATTCATTCCTTCCGGCCCATCAGCGCTAGCTGCTGTTCATGGTGGGAGTGGAGCATTTTCAGTTTGGTATGCCCACCTTTGGTCTCACCAGAGCCCCTCGGTTGTTTTCAAAAGTAATGGGGTTGGTGGCAGCACACCTTCAGAGGTCAGGGGTGCCAGTTTTCCCTTATCTTGATGACTGGCTGTTGAAGGTGGACCACCCCCAGGTAGTCGTTAATCACCTCCAGAATATGACGCTCGTCCTGTTACCTTTGGATTCACTGTCAATGTGCCAAAATCACACCTTACTTCTTCCCTTCATTTTGAGCCATTCTTTCTGAACATGGTTAGATTTTGTGCCTTTCCTCTGGGAAAGATAGTCCAGGTCGTTCAGGCTATTATCCCAACCTTTCAGCCTTGTGTCCTGGATTTCAGTGAGGACAACTCTGGCTGCTGGGACTGATGGCTTCCGGCATCCTGCTGGTCAAGCACAACAAGTGGCATGTGAGGACTCTGCAGTGGGATCTGAAGTTCTAGTGGGCCCAACATCAAGGGGACCTATCTGACCACATTCAGAAGGAGATTGAAAGATCTGCAGTAGTGGCTACTGGACCGCGATGGGTGAGTAGCAGGCTGTTCTCTCTTCCCCATGCAGGGCTGACAGTTGTGACCAATGTTCCACTTTTCAGCGGGCCGGTCACCTGGGAGAAGTGGAGATCAGAGACCTCTTGTCTCCAGCGAAGTCCCAGCTCCATATCAATTATCCACTTGGTGTGAAAAGTTTTCTTGGCATCCATCAAGGCGAGGCTGGAATAGGTACCTACGAAGAACACCACTGTCATGTATTACTGCTACAAATAGGGTGGAGTGGGGTCACATCCCCTTGTGAGGAGACCTTGTGCCTCTGGAAGTGTCTGGAATACCAAGGGATCTTCACTTGGCATTTACAGCTGTAGGTGGCACAAGGTTCCATCAATGGGGAGAACCTTTGCTCGATCTGTTGCCACCTCAAGAATGTGCAATGTCAGCACTTCTGCGCTTTAGAGTTCCCAAGTTCTCTGAGATGCATTCTGCCTCAGGTGGAACTCTGGACTACTAAATGCCTTTCTGCTGATACCACTCTGGACTCGAATACTCTAAAAGATTAGGGAAGACTAGGCCCACGTTGGACTGGGCATGGAGAGTATGGTATCCAGAATTCCTAGGCTTGAGTATGTGTCCACCAGTCAGGCTGCCCTCCAGAAGAATCTGCTGTTCCTGCAGGAGAGATGGGTTCTCCACCATGGCCTCCACAGGCTCCACCCTTATGCCTGGAGATTGAGCTGCAACAGCTGAACACTTCTGTTCCTCCGGAGGTAGTTGATGTAATCTTGGCAGCCTGGCGTCCCTTAATGAAAACTGTATACACCTGTCATTGGGACAGATTTGTGGTTTGGCCTGGTACTTGCCAGACTGACCCCCTCCTGGCCAGACTCATGTTTTGTTATTTGTTCTATTTCTCGACCAACAGGGTCTTGCTCTGGGCACAGTTAAATGTTATCTTTCAGCCATACCGGCCTTCATCAGGCTGCCCGATAGCCCTCTTTAAAAAAATAAAAATAAATAAATGATCTTTTGTTATACACTTTTTGAACAGGCTGAATTATCTGTTTCCCCCGTTTCCATTTGTGATGCCCCAATGGTACCTCCATCTCGTCCTTACTTATCTGAAGTGCTGTCCATTCGAGCCTCTCCGCAACTGTCCATAATGGGTTCTCACCATCAAAACAGTGTTCCTGGTTGCCATCACCTTCACACAATGTGTGTGAGAGCTTCAGGCTGTGTGTGTTCATCCATCACAGGCCTCGAAAAATCAAAAAATTGCTTCCAGACCTGCAGGCTGAGTAACTTGAATAATCTGCTTGACCTAACTATATATTTGACCCATAAACGGGTCTAAAATTGTGTGATCCTCGGCAAATATGTTAATTTACAGTGTCACCTTTTTCTTAATTCTTACATATGAGTGCACCTTCAAATATGGAGTTCAGCATTTCTGCTTTACAAAAAAAACTTTTGTTTGGTTAAATAGACCCACATTTACAAACAGCCTGCGCCACCGATGCGTCACTTTTTTTGGCGCATTGGCGGCGCAGGCTGCTGACCCATATCTTCAAGGCCATGCAAAGCCACTTTTCGTGCCTTTACATGACCTTGTAGATATGGAACAAGGCAACGCACGCAGCGCAAGCCACTACGTTGCCTTACTTTGCGTCCGGGATGCGTTTCCATTGGTGTTGTATGGGTGTTCCCACACAACACCCATGGATTTTGACGCATTCCCACATTTATAAAGTTTGGTAAACCTGGGAATGCGTCAGAACCCTATGCCACTCTAGGGCTGGCATAGAAGTGAAGCAGCGGGGAGAAATCTCTTTATTTCTCCCCATTTTTTTCCTGTTTCTATGTGTGCTGCATTTTGCAGCATGCGTAGAAAGAGGGAAACTCCTCTGGGGATTGTTTCTGTACTAAAAGGTGCCCCTTCCAGCACAAAAACAATCATTCCCACAATGCAGGCACCCTTACACTGTGCACAAGGGTGCCTGCTTTGGTGCATGGCTGCAATTTGTGCGCCAGCTCAGGGGAAAAGGTCAGGAGTGTGCCGTATCTCGTAGATACCCTGCATTCCTGCCCTTTTGTTTTGACGCAGGGCAGTGCAACTAGAAGGCTTGTGGCGCTGTCCTGCACCAAAACATTGTAAATCTAGCCGTAAATGTTTGCTCCATGTATAATGAGAATCTAGCGCACATATAGGGTATACATGATCCGTGACTTGCCTTAGTTTGCTAATAGCATTGCCTTCAGCTCACTTTCAATAAATATTTTACTAAAGCATGATGTGATAGCACACTTTCATTAACACACACTACATTTTCAAGAAATGTCCACAAACCTTCCAACTAACTTGCAGCTTTACTGATAAAACTATGTAGTGTATTATTAATCTGTGAAAACTGGGTTTCAGGAAGCATAATCATTTGTAAATCACCAAGTAAAGTTTTCTTATTTGTTTTCATCCTATTAAAATATTTTTTTCATCACACTGAAGAATAAAAAATGGTCTTTCATAGCTACTGACATGTATTTTGAAATTTTTGGACAGTTGACTTAGTTATGTAAATGTGTGTTAGGAAGAACCCACATAGCCTTTCATTTCACAGTTTTTACAGCAGGTCAGACAGGTCACCTTAGGCAGTCCTGGAACTCTGCAGATAGAGGTCAAGAGTCACTTTGCTATTCTCCATTTTGTCTCTGAACACAGATGTATTAAGGACATGATTTAAAGGCATCTTTTTCACTTTTGACTGAACAGAACATCTGTTCTTTGTCAACTAGCCAGAAGGGGCAAGTAGGTCCTAAAAATAGCTCGACCTGATAAAAAATGACTCGCCATAACGAGTGGTTAGGTAGATTTTTTTAGTCCTTCACCATATTCCACTTTTTGTTCCTGATAAGCTGATTCTGCGAACTAGAGCTTCTCTTCTACCAAAAGTTAACATGCTATTCCACCTCATTCAAGCTGTCACCAAGCTGGCGTTCTGTGCTCCACCTCACCCTTCTACGGAGGAAAGAAATCTCCATTGAATAGATCTCAGATGAGTACTCGCTTCTACATCCATCATAGCAAAGACCTCTGGTGGACGGTCAGTACTTTGTGGGGTTCGCCATAGCGAAGAAAGGCAAGGCTGTGCAAAAGCATACCATTTCATGCTGGATTGTGCTCTGCATTAGGATCTGCTATGCTTTGGCAAAATAACAGCTCCCAGAAGGTCTGTGAGCCCATTCAACCAGGGCCAAAGCTGCTACTACAGTCTTGGCACACAGAGTTCCTATCCTAGACATCGGCAAGGCAACTACATGGGCGTCTCTCCATACTTTCATGAAGTGCTATTGTCTAGACAGCCAACTCTGCTGAAGGGGGCACTTTGCATGCTCGGTCCTGCAGAACTTTCTACTTTGAGTCCATCCATAGCTTACCTTTTATAGGTACGGCTTTGAAGTTGTGAAGGAAAGGGGGGGGGAATTATAGGGATAGGCGCTAACAGAATATCACCAAAACATTTCTTTAACAATAGATAGTAAATACGGTGCTCCCAAACGGAGGGTCCTCCCAGCACCTCCAGTGTTTCTCCAATAGGAAAAACCAAACTGATTCAAAAGGCCAGGGCACTCGGCATGACTGAGGAGTTTCACACACTCCTGAGACCTTACTCTGTGTGAGACGGAGGGATTACACGTCCTTTTTCTCTACATAAACGCCAGCTTAATTATCGGGGAGCAAGACACAGCGCCCCCAACACAAGAATTTACCCAAAAGAACTGTTTTGTTTATAGATCGCACCATAAAACATTTTGGATCCATACGTGCTGACTTATGAGTACCCCTTCACGAAGACTCGGGGATAATAGTGTTTTGCTCCCGTCACATGATTCCCACTACTCTTTCTCTATTGATCGTACATTATCTTGAAGAGTTTTACTTGATTAGGATAAACCATCTATTCATGTTAACACCTTACTTATATTTTGCCCTGAGGAAGTCAATGAGATTAATTTCTCGGAGACGAAACATGTGTTGGATGTTGTTGTGATGACCACATATGGACTCTTTCTGATGTGATGAACATGTATGAAAACCTCGCACAAGAATAAAGACACTGAACTTTAACTCTGTTTGGATTATATATTGATTTTCCGAAGAACCTAACTGTACAGACTCTTATCTTATTTCATAGGTACGGCTTTGGTATCTATTCAGAAGGTGAGAAATCTGCACCTAGAAGGCTCTATCAGAAGAACAGGTTACTTACCTTTGGTAGTGCTCTTTCTGATGCCCTCCTATTCTCCCTGTTCACTATTTGAACTTTTGCCTGTTAAAAGGATTCCAAGTCTAGGAATTTGCACGTTGTCTACCAGTTAGCCTTTGGGGGTACGGGACGCGCACATTCTTGAAAGCAACTGACATCAGCGTGTGGGAGTGGCACCTATATAGGCACCTAGGCCACTCCCACATGTTATTTCCGGAGCCGCAAGGCGCAACCTTCGGACACAAAGATGTATTTCTGAAAAGTTCCCAGATGCAGGCTGACGCCTGGGGAATAATCAAAAGGTGAGGAATCCTTGGCTGGATAATCTCTCCCAGAAAGAGTGTTACAGAACGTAACTTGTTCTTCACAGCAGTGTATTTGTGAATTTCCTGTTGCACATTCTGTACATGTCATAAAAGCACAGGAGTGCAGCTTGAACAAGGACATATATGTCCTTGTCCTCAGAGGTGTCTGTGATGTCTTAGCACAGTGACAGCAATAAGGGTGGTTGCAGGTGCGATCTGCAAATGATATTGGTCAGTAAGTTGCACAGTGAAGACGTGGAGGTAGTAAGGAGAGGTCAGAGCTGTGCTGCCATGTCTTAAATCGGGTGGAAATGTGACACAGCAGCCCTGATATGAATCGGTAAAATAAAGAATGGCTATTAACCTGCAAGCATTTTGCTACAGTGAACTTCCCACACTGGATTCGCCTAAACTTGCTCCTGGAAACATAGTTTGGTACAGCCGTGATACCCATATAAGATGTCACATTTATTACCATCGCAAACTCTACGCCTTAAAGGGACAGACATCAGTGCAGGCACATATGGTGACAGATGTCTTCTATCCTTTGTAGGATCTCTTCCCTGCTTGTGCTGCTGTGAGGTGGAGACACAATAGTTGCCTCACTTCATCAAAGAGGCAGTCTTTTTACCTATCATGATGCACATCCACCTTGCCTTTTGCATGGTTACTAGCAGTTGGTAACGGACTTGCCTAGTGGTAGAAGTCTTTGAACTTGGTAGTTAATATAACTGATGCCCAGGAATTAAGCCAAACCCTGTTATCTTTAAAAATGATAGCGAGAAAGGCTTCTTTATGCACGTGCAAAACTTTAGTGTACTGCTTTCATTTTGTGTGGATGTGAGAAGTCTGAACTAATTGTGGAAGTATCTGTGCACTGCTTTTAAACCAAGGCATCGCGTCTCCTGTCCAAAATTCTCCCTTACACACAGTGACCAATCGTACATGATTCAACTCGGAGGCAGGAAGAATAAGGTGCGAGAGGCATGCTTAGGATGTAAACACCAGCACCCACATGGGACGAGAGCTGCCTCATCACCGTGTTCCT
This sequence comes from Pleurodeles waltl, assembly GCF_031143425.1. Classification (NCBI taxonomy): domain Eukaryota; kingdom Metazoa; phylum Chordata; class Amphibia; order Caudata; family Salamandridae; genus Pleurodeles; species Pleurodeles waltl. Next base: position 1,878,874,778 of record NC_090440.1, on the reverse strand, counting down.
GTTCCATTTGAATATCTTCTTGCAGATGTGCTTCCACTGTTGACGTACGTTCCCCGTCGTATGTGTCTGACCTGGTACTTCCAGGCCATGTTTATCCAGCGAGCCAAACCAAACACAAGCCATCTGCAACTTTACAATGCAAATTCATTTTTAGTACAAAGCTCTGTTTCTCTTTACTATTTGTGAACAGCGGAGATCCTGAGGAAGTGAGTCTGAGTGCACCGTCCTATTTGGGAACATATTTGAGAAGGTAGTTCTTACATTTTCAAGTCCATAAACACCTGGCTAGTTCCTCTCACTCTCCCTTTAGCAGCTTTTCTGTGTCCTTAATCCTCCAAAGATGGTGCTTAAAACCAGTGACTGCAGCCACTCTTGCCTTGTATCCCCTTAGTGATAGTCTCCAGCATGACCGTTTCCTCCAAAATGCTTTGAAAAGGCCACATGGATCTGCTACTAGCTCGCCTGGAGCACAGCCCCTCGAGTGTATTATTGTAGACCAATATAATTCTAGATGGGGGGTTGAATAACTATTTGTCACATTTTAACCTTATCTTGCTAAACTTTTTCCCGTCTCAGTTCTGACCCCTTATTTTTATGTTTGCAGCACTTTTTGCTTAACCTTTCCTAAGTATTTTTCTATACACAAGGTAGCCAGGATAAACTTGTGTCGTTTTAAACCCACATCCCAAAAGTACCCCGGGGTTGTGGATTCCCCAAAAGGAACTTAGAAATTATCCACAGTATAGTTTTTTTTTTTTAAATAGGAAAAGTGTTGCACAAGAATGCATGTTTTTTCTAAAAAAAAAAAATAAAAAAAAATCACATCACAAAATGTTTGCTGTGCTAAGATCACCAGCTTTCAGAAACAAGCAGAGTTGAAAAATAAATCTACTTTTTTACCACGGTTTTTACATTTTTTGTAAAGTGGTAGTCTGTTTTACGTTTTTTGTTTTGTATTGTTCATGGCTGCTTGCAGTTTGTGGTGGAAAAAGATGTTAAACACATGGATGAACCCAGAAAACTATACAAATCTGAAAATTAGAGAAAATTCTGAATTCTGCAATGTGTCCGTAAATCGCTCAAGGTGTTTCCAAAAGGAATTGTTGAAATAAAAAATAATTAAGATAGTCAGAAAAGAATAGAAATTGGTGATACAGTTTCCATTTGTAACCTTTTTTCCTTGTGGTCAATTTACAAAAGTAATACATCGCTATGTTAGAGCCGGCTTTAGGGTGGTGCAACTTCACTGGGTGCATAATCGGGAAGGGGGGCGTTGACCTGAGGGAGAGAGCTTTGTTTAGCAATTACGTACTATTTAACAACACCTGCCGCAGAGCTGCTTGTGCTTACTGCTTTCAGTCCGCAATAAAAATATCAAGATAACTCTTGTGAATAATGTTCCCGCAGAGCGCTTATATGCCTGTTGCAAAGAACGCGTAGCGTGCAAATCATAGATCTGTATTATATGTTGATATATGAGTGGATTACTGATTTTGTCACAGTGACCCTTTGTTACCGAAGTTCATAAGGTAAAACTCTAATGTAGAACAGTGACTTTTACAAACTGCAATCAAGGAGCTGCATGCAAACTGCATAAAACAGGTTAGGGCTGTTTTTTACCCACTCTTTAATTATCTATTCCTAATGTTGCTAAAAAGAGTTTGTTTGGGTTCTTTAACACAAATGAAATGTATGTGAAAGAGGGGCTATGTAGCGATGAGGGGCACTTTTGCCTGGTGCTAGTGAGGGAATCCGAGGTGGGCGTTAAAAATGATTGTCACACTAGGTGCCACCAGTGCTAAAGCTGGCCCTGGTTATGTTCTTCACACCCTCCTGGTTGCAGGAATACATAATCTTTTTTAGTTGCCTAAAAAGACGGAATACTGAGAGCTGACAAGTGAGCGGCAGCATATAAATATTTTTCATTGTGTATCAACTATGCTTCAGTTCCTATGGAAAATAAATGAATTAAAAATTGGTATGAAGGAAACTTATTCATTTTTAATTGTAGTCAGTATACTGTGTTTAGGAATAGTGGTTATTTGGCAGCTAAGAATTTGGGGTTACCTATACTGTCAAGTAAGAGGTCCTTTGTAAACATGTTCTTCCTTGCACGCTGGCTTACATTTAGAAGTCAAAAATGGAATGAAATTCAATTGAGAATATCAAATGTTATCGTATTCTGTATTCCTACACTTCTGCCCCAAACCAGGGGTTGGCTTTTTGCATGTGACACAATAGGTCCCAAAATGCAACTTTCAGACATTCAGATTTTGGCATTAAAAATATCCCTTTTTGAAGTGGGGGTAGCTGCAGTGTTTGGGTGTGGACTTGGCTGCCATGCAGTGAAAATGTCCAAACCTAGACATTTCAGAAAACTAGACACCTAGGAGAGGCCAGTGTGATGTGCCTATTGTGGTTCCCATGACTATTTCTTACCCAGAATTCCCTGCAAACTTTGACTAAAATCAAACATTTTCCTCAGATTTCTGTGAGGAGCAAAATCTGGTATCTGTGGTGAGCCACAAAGGTTCCTACCACCCTCATAAAAACTACACCCCACTTGTGTATCTGGGCCTATTACTCGTGACACAATTAAAAGCAAAACATCATTTTCACCATGAAAAATTACCTTAGTTGATGGTGTGGGTAGCTGTGGTATTTGGACCTGGAAACCTACCAAAAACAGATATTTTTAAAATCTAGATACCTAGAAAAGTCCAGGGTTGTGTCACAACGTTTTCTAAGCTTGCGTGTCCTGCAAACCTTAATCTTTGGCTAGACAAGCATTTTCCTCATATTGCTTTGAAGAGAAGTTTCAGAATTTGTGGTGATCCGCAAAATTTCTATAAACCAACGTTGCTACACTTATCTCAGTTGAAAGCTACCCACTTGTGCGAGTCGGCATTTTGCCCACAAGTAGAAAATGAAAGCTTTTACTAAATGAAATCATGGTGGTCTTCTCATGGTCCATGGTTTGTCTCCAAGCACTGATCAAAGTGGAGGTGGATTATGGTTAATTACGCGATCTGCTTTCACTTTGTTTACTGTGACGTTGGCGCACTGTGTATGCTGCACATCACCGAAAATTTTAAAAAAAGAAACTTAGTACGCAAGGGCTGTTCTTCTCTCACATCCCGATTTTTATTTCTTAAAATAGAAAGTAGTTCTGGGGCTTGCACCAGAAGCATAAGCTTCTTTAACTTGAAGGATGACTAGTAAAGTCCACCTCCTTAATGGTAAAGTTGGACGTTAACGGGTTATCCACTGCATTTATGAGATTAAAACACAATAGAGCTTGCTCTCAACTTTATTCTACTAAGTAGCAGGTATTATTTTTTGCTGTTAATAATTACTGTTTATTCAAGAACAATTAATTTTAGTATGTACAATATTAAAACAGGCAATAATATCAACACCTTAACAAAGGAACATTGTAGAATGCCTATTTGTGTTTGTTAAAGATGTATAACTGGGAGAAACGAGAAATTGTGTGTTTCTGTCTGTACACATGATGTTCCTTTTTAGGGTCGAGCGCATAAGTTCTCCGTCCCTGTTGTAATATCTCTTCGGGCTTTTAACCACGTCCTTGTCACGCCTGTCACTTTCATTGGTTCGTGGGCTTGCCTTTTAAAATCCGCTTGATTTCATTAGTGAAAGGCATGCATACGCCATGACTTTTCCTAGGTTTAGCCCTCCGCGAGCGCACAGGCCTACTACTGAAAACATACGAGGCTCCATGTTTTCAGCATGGTTTCCGGACTACTTTATCTTTTTATTTTCTAAGCAGCACAATCGCGCTTGTTTTTTTGGTGTTCAATTTCAGCGAGATCGCACGTGTTTTTTTTCTTTTAGTTTGTGTGGCATGAAAAGTCGGTATATGAGTTTACAATGCTAATAGCTGTAACTCGAGCAAATGCGAGACCTGTTGCATTGCAAATGCTTGTTAATATAGGTGCTTGGCTGAGGCTGCTCTTTGTAAACTGGAGCTGCGTCTTTAGAGTTATCTAGTTAAAACACCTATCCAGGAACTGCTTGATGTAACAAGTAAGCGCATAACGCAAGTCACTGAGTTTTTAAACTGTATCTGTTATAAATGTTATGGCCCCAGGGCAGGTTCGGATTGGAAAGGCAGATATTGTCCGGTGACCAAGGACCAATGCCTGATATAAAATGTAGGCTGTTGTTTTCTATCTACTTTTATCAGTATTGGGGCTGGCTTGTCCTTCTCCTCTGAACTCGAAAGGCTGCAGCATCCCCTTCCCATTGTAGCTCAGATTGTCGATCTACTTACTGTAATTTTGTCTGCGATCCATTGCCACATAGTGACAATGGGTCAGCCTGAACATTTACTGTATGTGCTCCGCTTCCTCCTGCCCCGGCCTTCAGGCATGACAAGGATACTTCTCCTCAAGAGGTGTTGCTTCTGAGCAGTGAAGTTCGCATTCCCCTTGCAAGGGAAACTGGTGGGGGCATTGAAGGCATTCTGCTGGCCTGTGCTCAAACTGGTGACTGACTCATAACACTACCATTCCCCCCTCTTTCCGCTGCCCGTCCAACCGCACTGGCTGTTCTTACTTCTAATGTAATGGACTGATAGGAAGGCATAGCATGTAAACGGGAGTGGAGGGGGTTCATTTTATTGTAATCTGTATTTCTCTGCAGTGTTTATTTTAATGTTTACAGTGAATGCAAAACGAAGAGCACAATTAGAACTTACTATTGCAGCATGATGGATGTGCAGTATTGCAAAACCTTGTAGTGCCACACTGTAACCTACTAAATGATTAGTGCTGAAGCCGTCCATGGATTTCTCCCACATTCTTTGCAAAATAACCTCATCTTAACAAAGTGATGATACCGGGCAAAATTTATGTCTGAGTGCCTGTGCCGAAACATGTAATGTGATAGAAGGGCGTTTTTAAACTAGCAAAACAAGGCTTCTCTGCCTCATTCTTGAGACAACGTACCTTTTTAATGGAAAACCATATTACTGACAAGAGACCCTAATTGGTGAGGATGTGATTATATAGCAAGAGGGCATGCTAGGTTTCATTCGGTTTCATAGCTGCTATAGTTTTTTTTGGTTTGTTTAACAATCAGTAGTATACCTTAAAAATCTAAGCATCCAAAATCTTGTCAGTTATAAAGCAAAGGTTGACAAATGGTTTCACTCACGACAAAGGTTCAGTTGGTTGATATCATTATGCCAATTTAAAAGCAGCTGATTATGTGAAGTGGTGATCTCACCACCCATCTCACACTTTTTGATGAACATGCGAAACACAGTGACTGTCTGTGCTTTTTTTTGGGAATTCCGTTATTGTCATCTTGTAAATGTGTATACATTTTTATCCCAAATCCCTTTAAAGCATGCCTAAAGCATCTTTACACTACATGAAACACTCAAACAACAGGATGCGAAGACTGGACAAAACGGAACAATGACTGTATTTTGATGGCGAAAGCTACACAGCATTCTGGTTTACCCATTTCCGGTGTCAGCAGCTATTTATTTCATGTGTTTTAGCACTTTTAGTTCTGCATTTGTGGTGAGCAAAACAAACTAGAAGTGCCAGATTGCAAGGTAAAACCCATGACTGAATGAGTTACTCAGGCCTGACACATGATGACATGGTTATTTTCCTTATCTGGTGCAATGATAACAGTTTTAATAGCCTTCAAAGGATAAGTGGGTCCAGAGTCCAAATTGTGACCTGCACAGACACATCTGCAACAGCCACTTATACCCTTCACTGTTTTGGTGGGTTTGTACAATAATGTAATCCATCTCTCCCTGGGTCATCCATTTTACTTATAGGTGACAGTCTTGCTTTCCAGTTTGTCTAATTGTAGGTTGTGGGTTTTTGTCTATTTTGCTTCAGACCATCATACTCACTGTTGGACCAGGCCCTTTTTTAAGGGTCTCCATCAGATTTTTGCCTTCTGTAGCGGAACCTGGTTGTGTTGGCATTAGGACCCAGTGCACTTTTTCTGCCAACCAGTGGTAATGTGCTTGTGCTCTCTCCCTAAAACATGGTACATTTGATATATGCCTGATTAGTACATTTAATTAACATGTACACCCCTAGTAAATGGTGCCGCATGTACCCAGCACCTGTAAATTAAATGCAGCTACTGTGCCTGCAGCACTCATTGTGCAACCAACTACAGCATCCTTTTAAAACCTTTTTCAGGCCTGTCAGTGTAGCCTGTATTGCAGTTTTAAACTGTCATTTCGTCCTGACAAAATAAACCGTTTTTCAGGCCTTAATCTTCATTTGTAATACATGTGTCACACCTGAGGTGGGCCGTAAAATATTATTGGGTAGGGTGCATTGCATTTAAAGAGCATGACCTGTGTACTTAGATTTTACATGTCCTGGCAGCGTTGTGAGGCCTTTTTTCCCTATTGACTAACAATGAGTTACCTTATTACATTTAATAAGTGCTAACTTTGGATTAGGAGCAGATAGAGATATGCGGGTTAGTCTCGAATTGTATTTTCCAATTCTCCTTAATGGTAAATTTGGATTTTAAGAGAAGTCCTAAAAGTGCCACACATAGGTCCCTGACATCAGCCTTTTGTCTCCCCAGACAGTTTGGAACCAGAAAAAGGGAATAACGTTCCAGAACCAGATCTGGGGCTAGTGCAGGTTTACTTACTTACTCACTCTCACTCTCACTCTCACTCTCACTCTCACACTCACTCTCTCACTCTCTCACTCTCTCACTCTCTCACTCTCTCACTCTCTCTCACACTCTCTCACACTCTCTCACACTCTCTCACACTCTCTCACACTCTCTCACACTCTCTCACACTCTCTCACACTCTCTCTCACTCTCTCTCACTCTCACTCTCACTCTCACTCTCACTCTCACTCTCACTCTCTGTGTGTGTGTGTATATATATATGTGTATATATATATATATATATATATATATATATATATATATGTTCGATGGCATGTGTAGCTGCAGATACACATGCTGTGCACATCCCGCCATCTGGTGTTGGGCTCGGAGTGTTACAAGTTGTTTTTCTTCGAAGAAGTCTTTCCGAGTCACGAGACCGAGGGACTCCTCCCATTTCGACTCCATTGCGCATGGGCGTCGACTCCATCTTAGATTGTTTTTTTTCTGCCATCGGGTTCGGACGTGTTCCTTTTCGCTCCGTGTTCCGGGTCGGAAAGTTAGTTAAAATCTCGGAAAAAACGTTGTTATTGTTTGCGTTCGGTATCGGGTTAGTTACTACAGATCGACACTGAATTTTGAAGAGCTCCGGTGGCCCTTCAGGGTTTTTTCGATCCCCCGTCGGGGCCTAGTCGGCCCGGCCACGTGCGACTTCAAGGCTGATGGAACAGACCCCATTCCACTTCTGTCCAAAATGCCATAACAAGTATCCGTATACGGATCAGCATCTGGCCTGTAACTTGTGCTTGTCCCCAGAGCACAAGGAAGATACTTGTGAGGCCTGTCGAGCGTTTCGGTCCAGAAAGACGTTAAGAGACCGAAGAGCCAGAAGACTGCAGATAGCGTCGACGCCGACAGGACAAGAGCTTTTCGAGGAGGAAGAGGAAGCTTTCTCTATCCAAGAGTCGGACTCAGAAGAGTTCGAGGCCGAAGAAATACCAAAAACCGTGAGTAAGACGTCGAAACATAAGACTCACGAGAAGTCAACAAAAGCCCAGGGGACGCCACCACCAACAGGCCATGGCTTAACCCAAAAAATAGGTGACCGAGCCAAAGCACCGAAAAAGGGCACGCTGGTGTCGAAGTCATCCGACGCCGGTCGAGATACCGCCACACAGCAATCTCGGACCCGAGACATCGGCTCAGAGAAATTTCGGCACCGTGACAGCGGCACCGAACAAATTCGGCACCGAGAAACCACCACGCCGAAAATTACAAAGGTTTCTTCGGAGCCTAAAAAGACGTCCGAAAAAGTTTCGGTTCCGAAACAACCAGCCTCGGAGCCGAAAACAGGTTCCTATACAGAGGAACAAGGATTGTCCTCCCAAATGCAAAAACATAGATTTGGAGAGGAACTTCAAGCTGTAGAGCCAGACTATACTCAAAGGAGGCTCCACATTCATCAAGACACAGGGAAGATAACCACTCTTCCCCCAATTAAAATAAAAAGAAAACTTGCCTTTCAAAAAAAGGACAATGAGCCACAGGCAAAGGTGGCAAAGAAAACAACTCCACCACTGTCTCCACCACCATCAGTGCACACATCACCAGTAGCAACTCCTCCACTGATGCACTCCCCGACTCATACTGCCATGAGTCAAGATGATCCCGATGCATGGGACCTTTACAATGCTCCAGTATCGGACAACAGCCCAGACTCGTACCCTGCCAGGCCGTCCCCTCCTGAGGACAGTACATCTTACACACAGGTGATCGCAAGGGCAGCTGCTTTACATAACGTCACCTTGCATTCCGAACCAATTGAGGATGACTTTTTGTTTAACACGCTATCCTCCACTCATAGCCAATACCAAAGACTACCTATGCTCCCAGGAATGTTAAAACATTCAAAACAAATCTTTCAGGATCCTGTTAAAGGCCGAGCCATAACTCCAAGGGTGGAGAAAAAGTACAAGCCACTGCCAACAGATCCTGTTTATATTACAACCCAGTTAACCCCGGACTCAGTAGTTGTCGAGGCAGCTCGTAAGAGAGCGAACTCTCATACCTCGGGGGACGCACCACCTCCAGACAAAGAGAGTCGCAAATTTGATGCTGCAGGCAAAAGGGTTGCAGCACAAGCAGCAAACCAATGTCGCATTGCCAATTCACAAGCACTTTTGGCAAGATATGATAGAGCTCACTGGGATGAGATGCAACATTTGATAGAACACTTACCCAAGGAGTTCCAAAAAAGAGCACAACAATTTGTGGAAGAAGGACAAAGTATCTCTAATAATTAGATACGGTCTTCAATGGATGCAGCAGATACGGCTGCAAGGACAGTAAATACTGCAATAACAATAAGAAGGCACGCATGGCTGCGCACGTCCGGTTTCAAGCCGGAAATTCAACAAGCCGTGCTAAATATGCCATTTAATGAACAGCAGTTGTTTGGGCCGGAAGTCGACACTGCTATTGATAAACTCAAGAAAGACACTGATACAGCAAAAGCCATGGGCGCACTCTACTCCCCGCAGAGCAGAGGCACATTTCGCAAAACACCTTTTAGGGGAGGGTTTCGAGGACAACCTACAGAAACCACAACATCACAAACAAGGCCCACTTACCAAAGCCAATATCAGCGGGGAGGTTTTCGGGGGCAATATAGAGGGGGAAAATTCCAAAGCCCCAAAAGTCCTCAAAATAAGCAGTGACTTACAAGTCACACATCCCCATCACATAACACCTGTGGGGGGAAGACTAAGCCAATTTTACAAACATTGGGAGGAGATAACAACAGATACTTGGGTACTAGCAATTATCCAGCATGGTTATTGCATAGAATTTCTCGAATTCCCTCCAACAGTCCCACCGAAAACACACAGTATGTCAAAACAACATATAAATCTTCTAGGATTAGAAGTTCAAGCATTGCTCCAAAAAGAGGCAATAGAATTAGTACCAAAACAAGAACTAAACACAGGAGTTTACTCACTGTACTTTCTGATACCCAAAAAAGACAAAACTCTAAGACCTATACTAGATCTCAGAATATTAAATACATACATCAAATCAGACCACTTTCACATGGTTACATTACAAGAAGTAATCCCACTGCTCAAACAACAAGACTACATGGCAACACTAGATCTAAAGGATGCATATTTCCATGTACCAATACATCCTTCTCACAGAAAGTATCTAAGGTTTGTATTCCAAGGGATACATTACCAATTCAAAGTGTTGCCATTCGGAATAACGACTGCGCCAAGAGTTTTTACAAAATGTCTAGCAGTAGTAGCTGCACATATCAGAAGGCAGCAAATACATGTGTTCCCGTACCTAGACGATTGGTTAATCAAAACCAACACGCAAATACAGTGTTCACAACACACAAATTATGTCATAGAAACCCTACACAAACTAGGTTTCTCACTCAATTACTCAAAGTCACACCTTCTGCCGTGTCTAGGAGCAACAATCAACACAGTAAAAGGAATTGCCACTCCAAGTCCACAAAGAGTCCAAACATTCCACAATGTAATACAAGCCATGTATCCAAACCAAAAGATACAGGTTAAATTAGTAATGAAACTCCTAGGCATGATGTCCTCATGCATAGCCATTGTCCCAAACGCAAGGGTGCACATGCGGCCCTTACAACAGTGCCTATCATCACAGTGGTCACAGGCACAGGGTCAACTTCTAGATCTGGTGTTGATAGACCGCCAAACATACATCTCGCTTCAATGGTGGAACAGTATAAATTTAAACCAAGGGCGGCCTTTTCAAGACCCATTGCCACAATACGTAATAACGACAGATGCATCCATGACAGGGTGGGGAGCACACCTCAATCAGCACAGCATCCAAGGACATTGGGACATTCAGCAAAGACAGTTTCATATAAACCACTTAGAACTGTTAGCTGTGTTTGTAGCGCTCAAAGCATTTCAACCCATAATAACCCTCAAATACACTCTTGTCAAAACAGACAACATGACAACAATGTATTACCTAAACAAACAGGGAGGAACACACTCGACACAGTTGTGTCTCCTAACACACAAAATATGGCATTGGGCGATTCACAACCGCATTCGCCTAATAGCACAATTTATTCCAAGGATTCAGAATCAGTTAGCAGACAATCTCTCTCGGGATCACCAACAGATCCACAAATGGGAAATTCACCCCCAAATACTGAACACTTACTTCAGAATGTGGGGAACGCCACAAATAGATCTATTTGCAACAAAAGAAAACTCAAAATGCCAAAACTTCGCATCCAGGTACCCACAACATCAGTCTCAGGGCAATGCACTATGGATGAACTGGTCAGGGATATTTGCGTACGCTTTTCCCCCTCTCCCACTTCTTCCATATCTAGTAAACAAGTTGAGTCAAAACAAACTCAGTCATACTAATAGCACCAACATGGGCAAGGCAACCTTGGTACACAACACTACTAGACCTATCAGTAGTACCTCATGTCAAACTGCCAAACAGACCAGATCTGTTAACACAACACAACACAAACAACAGATCAGACATCCAAATCCAGCATCGCTGAATCTAGCAATTTGGCTCCTGAAATCCTAGAATTCGGGCACTTAGACCTCACACAGGAATGTATGGAGGTCATAAAACAAGCTAGAAAACCTACCACTAGACACTGCTATGCAAATAAGTGGAAAAGATTTGTTTATTACTGCCATAATAATCAAATTCAACCTTTACACGCATCTGCAAAAGAGATAGTAGGATACTTACTACATTTGCAAAAATCTAAACTAGCTTTCTCTTCCATTAAAATACATCTTACGGCAATTTCAGCTTACCTGCAAATTACGCACTCAACTTCATTGTTTAGGATACCAGTCATAAAAGCGTTTATGGAAGGCGTAAAGAGAATTATACCACCAAGAACACCACCAGTTCCTTCATGGAACCTCAACATTGTCTTAACACGACTCATGGGTCCACCTTTTGAGCCCATGCACTCTTGTGAAATGCAATACTTAACGTGGAAAGTAGCATTTTTAATTGCCATCACATCTCTAAGAAGAGTGAGTGAAATTCAAGCATTTACCATTCAAGAACCATTTATTCAAATACACAAGAATAAAGTTGTTCTACGGACCAATCCTACATTTTTACCAAAAGTAATCTCACCGTTCCACTTGAATCAAACGGTAGAATTACCAGTGTTCTTCCCACAGCCAGATTCTGTAGCTGAAAGAGCACTACATACATTAGACATCAAAAGAGCACTAATGTACTACATTGACAGAACAAAACTAATTTGAAAGACAAAACAACTATTTATCGCCTTTCAAAAACCTCATACAGGAAATCCAATTTCAAAACAAGGCATTGCTAGATGGATAGTTAAGTGCATTCAAACCTGCTATCTTAAAGCTAAAACAGAACTGCCTATTACACCAAAGGCACACTCAACCAGAAAGAATGGTGCTACCATGGCCTTTCTAGGAAATATTCCAATGAACAAAATATGTAAGGCAGCAACATGGTCTACGCCTCATACATTTACCAAGCACTACTGTGTAGATGTGTTAACTGCACAACAAGCAATAGTAGGTCAATCTGTACTAAGAACATTATTTCAAACTACTTCAACTCCTACAGGCTGAACCACCGCTTTTGGGGAGATAACTGCTTACTAGTCTATGCACAGCATGTGTATCTGCAGCTACACATGCCATCGAACGGAAAATGTCACTTACCCAGTGTACATCTGTTCGTGGCATTAGTCGCTGCAGATTCACATGCGCCCACCCGCCTCCCCGGGAGCCTGTAGCCGTTTAGAAGTAGATCTTAAACATTTGTGCATTTGTAAATATATTACTTGAAACTTCATTATGTACATACGCATTCACTCCATTGCATGGGCACTATTACTAGCATACACAACTCCTACCTCACCCTCTGCGGGGAAAACAATCTAAGATGGAGTCGACGCCCATGCGCAATGGAGTCAAAATGGGAGGAGTCCCTCGGTCTCGTGACTCGGACAGACTTCTTAGAAGAAAAACAACTTGTAACACTCCGAGCCCAACACCAGATGGCGGGATGTGCACAGCATGTGAATCTGCAGCGACTAATGCCACGAACAGATGTACACTGGGTAAGTGACATTTTCCATATATATAACTCCCAGAACCATTCCTCCTGGACCGGTGGAAGATTCAAAAGAAGCACTGCCCTGTTGATGAAAGGACTGTCTGTAGAAGGAGAACTGGGCCTGCTCCTGACACCCAGCACCAACAGAGTGACTCCAAAAGCTAGTTGGCTGGCCTCTTCTGTGAGCTACAGGGATATAATAAGTTCCTAAGGCCTTGAGCAGTGCTGCTGGCTCCTGCTTGAGTGAGTCCTAACCCAACCAAGTGGTGCCCCGGGTCCTAAACCGTTGGGGTGATGCTGGAGTGGCCTTCTCCTACCAGAATCCATACTTTTGGACTTAAAACATTTTCCAACACTAACTACTCTTGGAACAGACAGGAGATCAGAACCTGCCTGTTAGCTGATCCGTCAAAGGTGCATCACCTGTTTGATTAACTTTGCTCCTGCTACATTAGTCTCCGCAGCAGTAAATCCTCTTCAGCTGGACCTCCCAGAGCCCTCTTCAACTACAGCGTGCAGCCATAACCGCTGAGTGAATCTGAGCTACTGAAAAACTTCTAAGCCCTAAGATAGAAATCTTCACAAGATTGATGATGACCAGCACCCCATCAACAAAGTCAATTCCATTCAAAGTCAGTCCCATCAACAACAACAACAACAACCTCTTTGGCTTGAAAATCCAGCTTTTCCCAGCAACATTGACTGCTTCACCAAGACTTCGTCTAGAGGCTCCCTGTCGTTGAGAACCTTCTCTCAGCTACAGCTTGCTTCATTGCCCTGCTGAGATTACCTTCTCCTGAACTTTTTCTTGAAATTGCTTCAAATTCTGAAGGTAAGTAGAGTCTGCGTCCAATCCCCCCTTGTATCCTACCTGCACTCCATCGCAGTCAGCCTTAACTTTTGACAATTCCCCAGTCTTGCGTGACCAGATACCTGCGATTGGTGCTTTTATCATTTAGGTGCTAGATTTGACTAAAAACTTTAAAAATTCATACCTATGGTTCTACTGATTGGATTCAATTCATGTTGTTGTCATTGTATTTATTAAAATGTACTCTATTTTTCTAGATTGGATTGGGATTTTTCGTGTGTTGTGTTTTTACTTTATCACTGTTTGTCTGCTGCATGAATAATTTACACATTGCCTCTAAGTTAAGCCTGACTGCTTTTGTGCCACTCTACCAGAATGCTAAGTGCAGGTTCATCTAGTGACTTTTGTGGTTCACCCTGATAAGGATAGTGGTTGTTGCCTGAGTGGGGCTTCCACCCCCCTCAATCAATAACCAAGTTTTTTTTACAGCCACTTTCAGTGGCTCAATTGACTTCTACAGGAGTCTTGGGAAGCTTCTCACTACAGGCAGCCAAGTAGAAGGGGCAGATGACAGAAGCTAGCTGATCTAATTTCCCCTTCGAAGTTGACAGACTGGCCTGAGGTCCTGCAGCACTTTCACTTGGAGATGAGCAGAAGGTATTCTTATTTAATGGGGGTCACTTTTCATTCAACAATTGGGCACTGAATAAAGGTAAACTTGGAGATCAGTAGAGTCTTCAAATAGTGTTCAATGATCTGCAGGGGGACCAGGAAGCTCAGAGACAGGAAAGCGGGGAGAAGCTTTAATGGCCTTCAGGTTGAGCAGGAGCCTCAGGGGCTGCAGACAAAAAGGAGCTACAGAAACCTTAGAGTGAGGGGTGTTACAGAACTTGAGGTTAATCAGGAGCCTTTGAAACTAAGGGTTATTAGGAGCCTCTGGGAACTTAGATTGAGGACAAAGCCTAGGAAGCCCGAGCATAAACTGGAGCCTTGAGGACCTAAATTGAGCAAGGCATTTCCTGGGAATCTAAGAATAAGAGGAAGCCTGCACGGCTTAAGGGTTAGCAGGAGGTTTGAAGATTTAGTGATACTAGGTAACCTCAGCGTTTTTTTTTTTATGTGTAGAGCAGGGAATGCTAAGATTAAACAGAAGCTTCAGGAAATTTTATGTTGAACATAGTTTTCACTGACATGAGGATAAGCAGGAGCTTCCAGGTAAGAGTGAGCAAGATATATACAGGGTCTAAGGGTGAACATTGATCCGAGTGAACCTTAGAGTGAGCAGGATTCCAAGATACCAGGGAGTGAGCAAGATTGCAAGGGCACCTAAAAGCGAGCAGAAGCCTCTTGGTTTATTTCTGTGAGCAGGATGCTCAAGGATGAGAGTCTGAGACGGCCTGCTGAGTACCAGAAAGTGGAAGTGAGTTGAAGGGTGCTGAGGATGAGTGGGTAATTCTAGGACCAACTGGTAATGAGTGGGAGCTTCTAGTCTTAGTTCTTAAGGACCAGAGTGTCCTGCTCACCCTAAGGGTGAACATGCCCCTTTGGGGACCTGTAGTTGACTTCACAGAGGAGATCCCAATTAAAGAACAGGGCTTTAATGGCTTAAGAAAAAAGACAGGGCTCCAGGATCAGAGAGTGAGCAAGGATGAAGGGAGATTCACGGACCTAGAGATGAGTATCTGTAGACCAGTGGGTGAGATGCAATGCTTTAAAGAGGTTTTCATTCCGATCCAATGCTACTGGGCCCACTGGCTGTAATAGGCTTTATTTACCACAAATTAGCCCCCAGATGGTAACCAAGAAATGCGTCTCCAAAGGTCGTGATCCACAGGTTTGAGCCACTTATGTTTTGTTGGGCCGTGTCCGGGCCTATTTTTGGTCCCAATCCGACTGGCCCAAGGACATCGAGAGTGAGGTTTTGAAAATGATAGGGTGTTGATACAAGCTGCAGACTGGATAAAAGGCCTGTAAACTCCATCAAAGCTCTCCTCCTCTGCATTTACTTCCCGCCACAAAAATATCTAGTGGCATCCTTGAATTTAACACAACCAAAAAAGAAACGTCGTAGAAAAAATAACTTTAGCACTAATTATGATTCTACTATTTGCATTTTGAACGGCTAAGACCTGATCTCAGTCCATTGTGCGCCAGAAAACACGTCATGTCTGTAACCTCAACATGTTTGGCACATATGATACTCTTTTCGGTGGATTATATTTTTGGGACAGTAAAATAGGAATGCAGACATTACTCTACCCCGTTCCTTAGCATCGGTGTCAGTGCGTGTACAGCTTGCAGGTTGGCTTTGATATGCTTGGAACGCCCTAATTCTATCGGGACCAGTAAAAGACAATCCAGTTCTTAAAAAGAAAGTACAGCACATGTATTGACCAAAATAGGCAATCTTCGGAAAATCAGAGAGCGAAGACTTGGCGCTCGAGACTCGGATGTTCATAACCACATGTTGATTCCAAGACTCAGTTTCGCATTGAGACTTGCATGTACTGACCAACTCCCTGGTCTAGTAAGCAGTGTTTTTGTCCTAGCACTGTAAGAAAGACAATGATAAAATTGGAGAAATAAAAGTGACAGAAAAGTTAGTGAGTGCATAAATGTAGAGTGTTTGCGTGACACTATAAGCCAAATGAATAGTTTGATTGGTGAATGAGCGTTAAATGGACTGCAGATTAGTATGAGAAAGAGAACGTGAATTGGAGACGGAGAAACTTAATAGTTTCCATATTAGAGCGCCAAGAACAAACATTCATCTACAGTGTCAAATGTAGCGGTCACTAGGTGCATTCACTGCAAACTCACATTATATTCTTTGCAAGTCAAATAAAAAAAGTTTTAGAAGTGCCCTTGTCATCATTTGTCCAGTCTCCACAGTAACTGCGGTGAAGTTTCAAGTGTACAGGATGGGTAATTTTATAGTTCTAATGTTGGCAACATTTGTAAAAACTGGCACCATTACTTTTTTCGGTAAAAGTACAGATCTGTTAAATCCAATTACTCAGTGCAATTGTACATGATAAGCCTCCTTTCCACGTAGATTGTTATTTGATGGATCTTCTGAGCAGCTTTTCCCTTAATTTATGCTGCCTTAGGCCCTTAGCTGCTGGGGCATTTATCCCTCTTCCCCCCCCCCAAAGTGCTGAGTCCTTATTTGGCTTGAATCAGAAAGCCACATTTTTCAACTCAGCTTTGGCATTTTACCTGTGACATACCCCATTTTTACTATTTTTTTTTGTATGATTTCAGCCTCCTTCCAGTTAGTGATAGAAATGGGTGTGAAACCAATGGTGGATCACAGAAACATTTCTGAAAAGTAGCCAAAATTCTCAATTTAGCAAGGGGTCATTTGTGTAGGTTCTTCAAGATGTTCCTACAAAAAGTAACAGTTGAAATGTAAAAAAAAGTGAAATTGAGCTTTAAAAAAAAATAATAATTTCTGCCTACGTTTTCTTCTGTAACTTTTTTCAACTATGGTAGATTTTTTTAAGGCAATATACTGTTACGTCTGCTGGACTCTTCTGGTTGCGGGTATGTATAGACTTTGTAGGTTCATAAAGAACCCAAGGAACCCAGAGCCAAAAAATGACCTGCACCTTGCAATGGGTTTTTATTGTATACCAGGTATACAGCAATTTATTTAGTAAAATATAAAGTGTGAAAAATAAGAAACCTCTGTATTTCCGAAATGGGCACAAGATAAAGAGCTTAGGAGCAGTGGCTATTTGCACATCTCTGAATTTGGGGGTCCTTATACTAGCACGTGAATTACAGGGCATTTCTCAAAATGACTTATTTCCTAAAGAATGTCTTACATTTGGAAGGCAAAAATGTAGAGAAAGACAATTGTCAATTACACTAGTTCTTCTATTATGTGTTCCCACAAGTCTCCCAATAAAAATAATACCTCATTTATGTGGATAGGCCTAGTGATAGCGACAGGAAACGCCCCAAAACACAACATGGACACATCACATTTTTCCATTGAAAACCATCATGTTTTTTGCAAAGTGCCTACCAAGCCAGTACATTTTTTTAAATTAGACATCTAGGGGAATCTAGGATTGGGTGGTGACTTGTGGGGCTCTCACTGGGTAGGCCTAGTGCTCGTGACTGGAAATGCCCCAAAACACAACGTGGACTCATCACATTTTTCCAACGAAAATGGATGTGTTTTTTGCAAAGTGCCTAGCTGTGAATTGTGGCCTCTAGCTCAGTCAGCACCTAGGGAAATTTAGCAAATCTGTCCATTTTTTAAAATTAGACATCTAGGGGAATCCAGGATGGGGTGACTTGTGGGGCTCTCACTTGGTTCTGTCTCCCAGAATTCTTTGCAAACCTGAAAATGTGGCTAAAATACTTCTTCCTCACATTTTGGTGCTGCAAAGTTCTGGAATCGGAGGAGAGCCACAAACTTCCTTACACCCAGCATTCCCCCAAGTCTCCTGTTAAAAATGCTACCTCACCTGTGGGTAGGCCTAGTGCCCGCAACAGGAAATGCCCCAAAATACGACGTAGAAACATCACTTTTTTCCAATGAAAATGGATGTGTTTTTTGCGAACTGCCTAGCTGTGGATTTTGTCCACTAGCTCAGCTGGCACTTAGAGCAACCTAGCAAACCTGTAAATCTTTGGAAAGTAGACATCTAGGGGAATCCAGGATGAGGTGACTTGTGGGGTTTTCACTGGGTTCTGTCCCCCAGAATCCTTTGCAAACCTCAAAATCGGGCTACAAAACCCTTTTTCCCTCACATTTCGGTGCTGCAGAGTTCTGGAATCTGAGGGGAGCCGCAAACGTCCTTCCACCCAGCATTCCCCCAAGTCACCTGATAAAAAATGGTACCTCAATTGTGTGGGTAGGCCTAGTGCCCGCATCAGGAAATGACCAAAATGTATTGTGGCAATAATAACTGAAGTGAGTGTACTAATTTGTCCTGGGATCTGGAACCATTTCGGGAAACCTTCCAAACACACACACATTTCTCAAAAATAGACACCCAGGAGAGTCAAGGAGGTGTGGCTTGTGTGAATTTCCCAATGTTTATTTACCCAGAATACCCAGCAAAGGTGAATTGTTGAATAAAGACAATATTTTTCCTTGTATTTACGGGAAGTAAACTACCGAAATATGCATTGATCCACGAACATCTTACCTCCTAGAATTCTCCAATAAAAACGCTACCTCACTGGTATGCCTGGGCCTAGTGCCCGTGACAGGAATGTATCGCACAAGGGTCAATGGTAGTCCTTACATGAGGGCTACTGTTGACCCTGGAGTGATCCATTCCTGACGCTGGCACTAGGCACAGGCACACAGATGGAGTTGTGTTTTTATCAGGACAAGTGGGGAAACACAGAAGGTAGGAATTTTGTGGATCCCTGCACATTCCTGTAGTTTACATGACATGAGAGTAAGAAAAAATAGTGTTTTTAATCAACGTCTCACCTTTGCAGGGTATTCTGGGTAAGAAAACACTGTGGACTCCAAACATGCCACACTTCTGTGGACTGCCCCGGGAGTCTAGTTTTTGGAAATGTCTGGGTTTGGTAGGTTTCCCTATATGGTTGAGCCTAGGACCAATTACACAGGTGACTGTCTTACAAAACCAGGCTGTTTTGAGGTAGGTAATGTTGATGTCTCCGCAATACATTTTGGGCACTTCCCTGTCGTGGTCACTTGCCACCCTACACAATGAGGCAGCGTTTTTCTCTGGAGACTTAAGAACATTTGCGGCTGCCTGCAGATTCCAGAACTTCCCCTCACTGAAATGCAAGGCAAATGTGTTATTTTTAAGCAAAGTTTGTGATTTCAAGGGGATTCTGGGTGAAGAACAACTGGTGAGAGCCATGCAAGTCCTGCAACCTTCGACTCCCCTGGTACCAGTATGTTAAAGTTAATCCACCCAAACGCATTAGTTGGTTTTAGTACCTCCAGAAATTATGGTTTCAAAGCATGAATACTTATCAAAGTATCTGAATATGGAAACCAAGCCTTCGGAAGGTGGGCCATAAAGCCACTTCAAGGCCCCAACCGCTTTATGGTCTATTCACATGCCATTCACGCACAACACACAACACGTTTGTACCGCCGCCACGGGCCCAATCCAACCAATCACTGCACTCACATCAACTTACCGCTGCCAGACAAGGGTCTATCACATTCATGCGCCACAGGACAGAATATAGTTGACTACATTTTACCACCTGTCAAGTGACCGCCTCCTTCTTCCTGAACATTACTGAAGGCGTGCGTAAGGATCCTTTACTAATGACTCATGACAGCCATATGAGGCTCTGGAAGACACATATGTCTTTCATGCGCCTTTGGCCACTCCGTGTACTAAATCCAACTCCTTCCTGTTTGTGGATACAAGTTGGGGGTGTTTCTGAGTATGTCTTGGAAGGCCTATTCTTCTAACTGAGCGAGCATATTCACCTTTGAAACTAAGGCAGACATGCTGGGGAATTTTTACAAAGTTCCCTAAAGAGAAGGTGATAAACTATGAAGAAGGGTAGTGTTTGGCACACAAGGTAGTCCATGAGAACGTAGCATATGTCCCAGCCACCATTATGTGCAGTGCTGTGACTGTAATGCACTTATAAAGCAAATTGAACATCTACTAAGTTCTGATGGAGGATGAACATGGCAAGCAGGTCAAACACTGACCCATACGTGTCATTATCCTTCAGTGCCAGGGTGGCACCAGTGGATTATGAATCCATAGGTGTAGATGATGTGCATCTCTACTACCTTTACTATCTGCCTTCTACCTGTGCAATATCCCTATGAAAGCACCCCTACCATAAGCTTTTCTTATCCGTTCAGGTCTCTGTCCTCATCAAAGTTCTGACTAATCCTGTATAATTGCCAAGTGAACCTATACTAATGCTTTCTGCCATTAGCTACTAGAAGCTCAAGAAAACATGTCTTTCATGTGCCATCAGCGCATTTACTGTGCTTAATCCAGCTCCTTCCAGGTGGTGGATGCAAGTTGGGGGTGTCTGAATATGCCTTGGGAGGGCTATTCCTCAAACTGAGTGAGCGTATCAACCATTGAAACTAACGCAGACATGATGGTGAATACATCCTAAGGTCTCTAAAGTAAAAAGTCAAATATCCTGTGGGACTCATTCAGCAACACTTCTACTCTTGCTTTGAAAGTGAAGCTACAAATTGAGTTTGCACACTTTCAAACAAATAGAAATGTTGGGGAATATGTCCCACAGGACATTTGTTTGTCTTATTACACTTACTCTGGTTCTCCTTGGCAATCATGGTGTTCCTTGAGTAGCATACATAAGTTCCCTAACTAGCACTTCAAAATTCAGTCATGGCTTTAACATTTTGCCACTCAGGGTACTCCTTGACAATGTGGCATATGTTCTGTCCACTAGTATGTGCAGTGTGGGGACTATAATTCACGTTAATCGAACAGAACTCCTTCCACGTTCTGACTGTGGATATAGGTGTCAATCAGGCCATAAGGAAGTCCATGGAAAACCTTTTTTTTAAAATTATTATTAAATAATGTCCCCCTAGAGGGTCTGGCCGTGTCAGGAGGGCTAACCCCGCTATTTTGAACATTTATTTATTTTTTTAAATCACATTTTACTCTCTGGGGAGGCGCGGCCACACCCCTGGGGAAAACAAGTCTTTTTTAAAAATGTTTTAATTATAAATAATGCCCCATGGGTAGGGGCTGGCTCACTTACACGGGGTACAACTCCCCCAACCAATATCCCTGGTGCCTAGGGACGTTTCCTGGCCATGAATCACAGACGCGCTGCGATCCATTGCCAGGAAATAGTGCCAGGAAGGCATCGATGGAAAGGGGAGACTCTCCCCTTTCCGTTGATGCCTCCCTGCCATCTGAAAAGGCAGTTTTAGCATTTTTATCCCCACCGGAGAAGGGAACGGACACCTTGTGCACTGCGCTGCTCCTGTGGGGAAACTGTGATGTCAATGCGCCTTGTGGCACGCTGACATCACCGATGGGAGGGAGGGGGATTGAGGGGAGTGAGGGGAGACGCAGAAGCTGTTCTGCATCTCCAGAGAGAGTAAAACATTTTTTTAAACTCATCTGGTGCAAAGCAACTGAGGATTTTTAAAACCCCTCCCTGGCGTCGGCCACTGATGTGACCTGCACCAGGGAAGGGAGTGCGTGTGTCAGCCATTGGACACCCTATCCCTATCGCTCCTCCTCTTCATCCATTAAGTAGCATACGTTTTATAAGCTAGTTGTTCATATTTGACACAAATGTCCATTTATCAAAGAGCAGACTTTTAAATTTGTGGTTGCTTATTTCTACAAGCATCATTCAAAAGAGTTAGACAATAGATTGATTCATTGGAGAATAAATGCTTGGGAAAAAAGTTTGTGTGTCCTGCGTTGAGAAAAGTATCCTTTAGTTCCATCTCTGTCCCATTGTAAATGATTGGTCTCGTTTGTCTCAACACCAGGTGAAAACGTCCTGCGTGAATCTGCTTGACAGTGAGGTCCAGCTGTTGATGTTTGATTTGCATAATTATACATGTGACATCAAGGATCTTAATAGTACTAGACTAAATTTTTATAAGATGAAATCTCTTGTCCTTGTCACCAGGCTAAGGAAATAGTCATTATTAACTTTAAGGAGCATATGTTTCAAAATCATAGCCTGTCCACAATTGTGATCCACTGGTGGGCAGTGGAATTACTGCAATAAAATAAAGAATGCACATTGTCCGACTGCTGTTCACGGACGTTTTAAGATCGAGGTAAAAGTTTCCTAATGGAGTTTTCTAACTGGTGTGTTATCCTTGCTTGAAACCAGGTGAATATTGGAGTAAGGTCATGACTTGGCTGGGCAAGTTAAAACTAGACTAAATGTAGTTAGTTATTGTGTGATTTAACGGAAATCACAACATGTAAATGTGTTGCAAACTTTCTATACATTTTGCAAAACACTTTAGGCACCTTTAATGCAAATGACTTGAATTACAAGTACAAGTAGTTCACAGATGGACCGCCTGAGCTCGTCAATCGATTAACTCATGTGAAATATTTTCCAGTGATTGTGTAATATGAGGTGCAATGTCATAAAACGACACTGGTCAATCCTACCTCTTTGGTGGGAAGTGAGCATTCTAGGGTGGGGATGCCCTTGGACATTTAGGAACATGCTCAAACTCGAAAGTCTATGGGTATTCACAAACATTTTGACGTCTCATTTCCACCATGAAACAGTATGTAGGTTTACTCTTGTCAAAGGTACGAGCAAATCCTCTGAGGTGGGAATGAGAAGTGCCACTCCCAAAATGTGTGGTGTAAGGAGAGGGTTTTTTCAAAAATGATTTTTCCAGAGTCTACTGCACAAACATCATTGCCTTTTTGAACCACTGTACATACTGTACAAAAGAGCACAAAAAAGACACTTCACATAGACTTAAATAGGAATTCTGACAACATTTCTTGGAGCATTCCCGAAAACCTTAGCCATGAGATAGCTTTGATAGGTTTGTGAATTCCTGATAGTCGCAAACCTTCATCCAGGCAAAGGCATAAATCTGTAGGCGCACGTTTACAAATATTTTCTGGAACCCAGCATTGCTATGTATTTTGAATATTCAGAAACTGTTTTCTAATCTTGTATAGCCCTCAATCTACAGACAGACATTGAGTCATCACTCCCTTTTACAAATGTTTTTGTACTCTCCTATACAGAGTAGCTGTTATTTGTGCCCCACCATCATCTTTCTGTCTAGACACAGAACACCCCAGAGGCAAGTTGGCAATGAAGATGAGGCACCTGCGGGCAATGGGCTACCACGTCATACTGGTAAGACTTTCGATGGAGCAATTGTTGTGCACATTCATGACCAGGATAGGTGTTACCAAAGACATACCAGAGTAGCATGAGCGGAAAGTGGATTGCTTCCTCATCCCAGTGCATTGCAGTGCTGATAGATGGAGACTGCAATGAAAGTTCTTGGTGTTGAAAATTGCCATAAGCGATGACTGTTATTTTTCAGATCATAAATAATCAATGTGGTGACGTCAACCACCAATAGAGTCTTTTCCTTACTGTGTTTTGTAAGCCACAATTTGTACATGCTTCCAAGCCCATGGACCGCCAGTGCCTTGTGTCCTTTAAGGCTCTTCTTGCTTTGGCTGTCCTCTTTTCTTCTTACAGGCAATTTAGACAGCTCTCAAAATCACTTTAAGAGTGATTCTGTTTTATTTATTATAAAACGCACTATGCACCAATTGAAGAATGGCCTATTCTTCCATGTTTGAGGATTTATGTAGGGTTGCAGTGTTGCGTTCTATAGTCATACTTACTGCAAAACTGCTGTTTTCATTTTCCTCTGTAGTACTCTTATCACTTTTTTCTAAATAGTTTTCTCTCTCCTTATAATAACCGCTACACTGTCCTTTTTCTGCAGTCCCTTTCCCCATTTCTGTTACCATTCTGCCTTTGATTATTTCGGTTTCTTGCTTTCCTTCTTAGGTTTAGTCTGCACAGCACACGTTTGCACCCTGTGTTTGTGAAGCCTTTTGTTAATAATAAATATAAAAAATCTTAAGAGGGGCTTAGAACCCACCCCTTACTTACCTGTACTTACCGTTGGCTGCCTCCCACGTGGCTCCTACGTCACTTTTCCTTCCATTGTCTGTCTCCCATGTGGCTCCCTCCTCACTTTACTTACCATTGGTTGGCTCCAACAAAGGTTTCCACATCACTCTGCTGATCAGTTCGTCCTCCTCGCCCTTGTTGTCCTGCTGTGGAGCCTGGACAAGTACTACTTCTGGTGCCCAGTATCAACGCACCTGCAGAAGTGCTTTTTTTTATTTTGGAATGGAGCACTCACCAGAAGGCACAACCCTCTCCCCACCTCTATTCATAGTTTACATTTAACACTCCCCCTTCTCTTTAAGCCACTCAACTTTTCTTCACAACTTCCCCTCCTTCGGTTTAACCCATTTTTCTTATATTTTATTTACTTTTCTTCACTTATACCTCTCCCTTTCACCCCCTCGTTATTTGTCGCTTTCTCTGGCTGGAGTGACATATGTACAAGCCCCCGGGCCCATGCCTGTCTTCTCGGGGAGTTAAGAGTACATTATATTGTCAATGATTCCCTATCCATGTCATCTCTTAAGATGTATGTCACACATGCAGAGAGTTACAGCACTAGCTCGTCCTAACCCATTCATAATGATAAACTTCCTTCCCAGGCAGAAGTCTTGTATTATTGTGTATGGCGTGCCCAGGCATTAGCAGGCATTGCTAGCACCACTTAAAAAGTAATGCAGGCTGTGCACGCATGTCACTCGGGCACACCATAATGCGCCAAGTGGTTTCTAAATAAGCTCTGCCCAGTGCTTTAATTCATAACGCAGTAATTGCCAGGGATCTCACAGAGCAGCCACGTTCCCCTGAGAATGCAGGAGTCATTAGGTGCGGCGGGATTTCCCAGTAAAAGGTGCAGTGTTTGAAGGGGCTGTAGGTCATGTCACCGAAACAAAACTCCAGTGATATCCGAGGCAACAGGCACCATTTTTGAGTGAAAGAAAGCTGGAAGAGTACAGAGCGCAGTTCCTCCTCAAACCTTGTTTACTTTTAATGTTCTTTTAACAGTGTCCATTTCGTGCCCAGAGCTACCCAGTTCCATGAGTTCCCTTACACAGCACACCATTCAGACAGTCTCCCTCCTTCTCTTCTCCATCCCTTTTTTCCTCTGGCACATACTTCTTTCCTTTCCCTTTCAGTCTTATTTTATTTTAAAGTAGAAAAAACCTGTCACACGGACATCACTCACCGCATCATAGCATTTTTTTTAATTTTAAAAAAATTACAAAGCTAATAGTTTTTGCATAGGCAAAACCTATTGGCTTTGCCAATGCTTGTTTCCTGGTGTATATGAACAGCACATTTTAGCAGTATATATTTCTTTATTGTTCTGTTAAGAATGTTGTTTCAGTACATTTCCTGTTCATCTCGTCTCTGTTTCCACCACATTTAATCCTATCACAAATTCTGCTGTTTTCCACCATTTCGCTTTTCTTTCTGTAAACCCAGATTCTCCGTAATAGCAGATGGTTTATTGTTAATTCAGTTGTATATGCTTTTGCGACGATTTATTCAAATTGTGTGGCTGTTATTTCCCCTTGCTAAATGAAGTCATAGAATACAATTTATGCTTCTCTAATGCTGCATAATTAAATATTCTATTTTAAAAATAATAGGCCATCACATCTGAGAACAAGTGTATTCAATGCCAATAGGTCTGGCTTATGAATGAAAGTGCCTTTTGTATCATTGATGGTTTTAGGCTTCAGTAATTCATCATACATGCACTCTATTACTCATCTTTGCCTCTATCCATTCATGCATCCTCTGACACAACCACAATAAAACACACACACAAACTCAACAACAGTTGAAAAGTAAATTAAAAGAACACAAGTAAAAAAAATAGATTAAGCTGCTGTCCAAAGACTGCAAACATATGCTTGCTGTAATGAAATTCAGCATAGGAGTAGATGTCCATCTTGCAGAGGTAACGTAAACAGTCTATTGTTATAAAGTTTCAGCATGGCCACCACATTTAGAACCAATTTGTTGGCCATTTTGTAACTCTAAATCAATAATACACTATGAACAACAGCGTTCCATAATGGTATACTGGTTGAGAGAAAGTGGCTGTGTAGGATGTGGCACACTGCAGATGAAATAAGCGGCAAGCAAGTGAACTGTTGTCACTGGCTGGTTAGCTATATTATCCTTTTAGGAAATATTCAAGTAACAAGCATTTGCAATGTATCAGGTCTCATGTTTGCTCGAGTTAGAGCTATTCACATTTTAAACTCCTAACTGGACTTTTCTTGCCACATAAGCTGAAAAGTAAAACAGTTTCACATAAGCAAGCCCACGGCTACCATGAATCGTAACGGAGACAGACAAAAGGAATCAGAAGTTTGCTTGCAGTGAAACAAATTGGCAAAAGTGCAATTGTCCATGTAACAGGCAAAAGTGCAATTGTCCATGTAACAGGCAAAAGTGCAATTGTCCATGTAACAGGCAAAAGTGCAATTAGCCATGTAACCGGCAGAAGTGCAATTAGCCATTTAACAAGGTCGATGTCATGCAAAGTGCTCGTCTTCTGCCCAGCGAGATCGTGCTGCCCACAAAATAAATAGAAAAAATAGTCCCGAAACCATACAGAAAACATAGAGCCTCGTATGTTTTCAGTAGTTGGATGGTGCACTCGAGGATGGCTAAACACCGGAAAAGGCATGACGAATGCATGCCTTTCACTAATGATATGAAGCGAATTGTAAAAGGCAAGCCCACAAACCAACTAAACTGTTGGGCGCGGTTAAAAGCCCAGAGGGATTACACCAGGGACAGAGCAATTTGCACTCGACCCTAAAGAACAGGGGAGCAAAAGAAATGATAGGGAAACTAAAAAAGGAGAAAATTGATATTGGTCAACCAGCCCTGGCACTGAAGCCCACTCATTTTCAGAAAATGGCACTGTTTATTGGGTGAGCGAGCTAATGAATGATGTGAACTGAACCATTAAGCCACATAGTACACTGTCATGGATGCAAACAGGGTGTAAATGACACTGAGACATTCAAAGAACAGGGCTGACATATATTTATATATGTTCGATGGCATGTGTAGCTGCAGATACACATGCTGTGCATATCCCGCCATCTAGTGTTGGGCTCGGAGTGTTACAAGTTGTTTTTCTTCGAAGAAGTCTTTTCGAGTCACAAGATCGAGGGACTCCTCCCCTTTCGGCTCCATTGCGCATGGGCGTCGACTCCATCTTAGATTGTTTTCTTTCCGCCATCGGGTTCAGACGTGTTCCTCTTCGCTCCGTGTTTCGGTTCGGAAAGTTAGTTAAATCTCGGAAAATTCGACGGTATTGTTTGCGTTCGGTATCGGGTTAGTTATAGCAGATCGACACCGAATAAAAGAAGAGCTCCGGTAGCCCTTCGGGGCTTCTATCCCCGGGCGGGGCCTCGTCGGCCCGACCGCGTGCGTCTTCAAGGCTCATGGAACGGACCCCATTCCGCTTCTGCCCCGAATGCCACAATAAGTATCCTTACACAAATCAGCATTTGGTCTGTAATTTGTGTTTGTCCCCCGAACACAAAGAGGATACTTGTGAGGCCTGTCGGGCATTTCGGTCGAAGAAGACGCTACGGGACCTGAGAGCTCGAAGGCTTCAAATGGCATCGACGCCGTCAGGACACCACGACGTCGAAGAAGAGGAGACTTTCTCCATTGCCGACTTGGACTCGGACAAGGCCGAAAGTGAGCAGCCGGCGAAAACCGTGAGTAAACCTGCCCTGGCTAAAACTCACGCCAAAATCATGAAGGCCCAGGGGACGCCACCGCCGGCAGGCCATGGCTTAACCCGTAAACTCGGTGACCAACCATCGGCACCGGAAAAGGGCACACACGTGTCGAAGACATCCGACTCCGGTCGAGATACCGGCACAGAGTATACTCTGCACCAAGATACTGGCTCTGACCAAACTCTACACCGAGATACCGGCTCCGAGCAAAGTCGGCACCGAGAGATCGGCACCCCGAAACCGAAAAAGGTGGCTTCGGAACCAAAAAAGATTGTGGAAAAAGTTTTGGTGCCAAAACACCCAGCATCGGAGCCGAAACAAAGTTCTTATTTCGAAGAACAAGGCCTTTCAGCAAACTACAAGGCCATAAATTTGGACAAGAATTAGAGATGGGGGAGCCAGACTATACACAAAGAAGGCTCCATATTCAAAAAGATACAGGGAAAATAAGAACTCTTCCCCCTATTAAAATGAAAAGGAAACTTGCTTTCCAAGACACAGAGAAACAGCCAAAAGCAAAGGTGGCGAAAGAAAAAACTCCACCACGTTTTTACCACAACCATCGCCACAGCACTCACCGCAACTATCTCCAATTGCAACACCCCCTATGATGCAATCTCCAACGCACACAGGGGTGACCCAGGATGACCCAGATACATGGGATCTATATGATGCACCAGTATCTGACAATAGCCCAGACTGCTATCCGGCAAGACCATCACCACCTGAAGACAGTACTGCTTACATGCAGTTGGTGTCCAGAGCAGCTATTTTTCACAATGTAGCACTGCACGCTGAACCTATTGAGGATTACTTTTTATCTAATACTTTGTCGTCAACACACAGCCAGTACCAGAGTCTGCCGATGTTACCAGGGATGTTAAAACACCCTAAACAAGTGTTTCAAGACCCCGTCAAATGCAGAGCCATTACACCTAGAGTGGAAAAAAAGTACAAGCCTCCCCCTACGGACCCTGTGTACATCACGCAACAACTAACACCTGACTCAGTGGTAGTAGGCGCAGCACGTAAAAGGGCAAACTCACAGACTTCTGGGGATGCACCACCACCTGACAAAAAGTCGAAAGTTTGATGCAGCTGGGAAAAGAGTTGCAGCACAGGCAGCCAATCAATGGTGCATTGCCAATTCACAGGCTTTATTGGCAAGATATGACAGGGCTCATTGGGATGAAATGCAGCATTTTATTGAACATCTTCCCAAGGAGTTTCAAAAGCGTGCACAACAAGTGGTGGAGGAGGGCCAAAGTATCTCCAACAACCAGATACGATCGGCAATGGACGCAGCGGACACAGCAGCCAGAACTGTGAATACATCGGTCACTATTCGGAGACGCGCATGGCTCCGCACCTCCGGTTTTAAGCCAGAGATCCAACAGGCTGTGCTTAATATGCCTTTTAATGGACAACAGTTGTTTGGGCCGGAGGTGGATACAGCTATAGAGAAGCTAAAGAAGGACACTGACACGGCCAAAGCCATGGGCGCGCTCTACTCCACACAGAGCAGAGGGACCTTTAGAAAGCCACACTTTAGAGGGGGGTTTCGAGCCCAAAGCACAGAACCCTCAACCTCACAAGTCAGACCCACATACCAGGGCCAGTATCAAAGAGGAGGCTTTCGGGACAATATAGAGGTGGACAGTTCCCTAAAACCAGAGGGAAATTCCAAAGCCCAAAGACCCCACAAACTAAACAGTGACTTCAATGTCACAAATCCCCAACACATAACACCAGTGGGGGGGGGAGACTCGCAGATTATTACAAAAATTGGGAAGAAATAGCTACAGACTCGTGGGTCCTAGCCATTATCCAACATGGTTATTGCATAGAATTCCTACAATTACCACCAAATGTGCCTCCAAGAACACACAACATGTCCAAACAGCACTTGGATCTATTACAACTAGAAGTCCAAGCGTTGTTACAAAAAGACGCAATATAACTCGTACCCAACCATCAGAAAGGAACAGGTGTTTATTCCCTGTATTTTCTAATACCCAAAAAGGACAATACTCTGAGACCCATCTTAGATCTCAGGACACCAAATCTTTACATCAAATCAGATCACTTTCACATGGTAACACTTCAAGACGTGATCCCCTTGCTCAAACAACAAAACTACATGTCAACCTTAGATCTAAAGGATGCGTACTTCCATATACCCATACATCCTTCACACAGGAAATACTTAAGGTTTGTAATTCAAGGAGTACATTACCAATTCGAAGTGTTACCATTCGGGATAACAGCACCAAGGGTATTTACAAAATGCCTTACAGTAGTAGCGGCACATATCAGAAGACAGCACATACACGTATTCCCGTATCTAGGCGATTGGTTAATAAAAACCAACACTCAGAAACAGTGTCTTCAACACACAAGATACGTCATAGAAACCCTTCACATATTAGGATTCTCAATAAACTACCTAAAATCACACTTACAACCGTGTCAAATACAACAATACTTAGGAGCGACAATCAACACAAAAAAAGGGATTGCCACTCCAAGTCCACAAAGGGTACAAGCATTCCAGAATGTAATACAAAGCATGCACCCAAACCAACAATATCAAGTAAAATTAGTGATGAAACTTCTAGGCATGATGTCTTCATGCATAGCCATTGTCCCAAACGCAAGATTACACATGCTGCCCTTACAACAGTGCCTAGCGACACAATGGACACAAGCACAGGGTCAACTTCAGGATTTAGTGTTGATAGACCGCCAAACACACACCTCGCTTTAATGGTGGAATCCTATAAATTTAAATCAAGGGCGGCCCTTCCAAGACCCAGTGCCTCAATACGTGATCACAACAGATGCTTCCATGGTAGGTTGGGGAGCACACCTCAACCCACACAGCATCCAGGGACAATGGGACACTCAACAAAAACAACTTCATTTAAATCAACTAGAATACTAGCAGTGTTTCTAGCATTAAAAGCATTTCAACCACTAATAGCCCACAAACACATTCTTGTCAAAACAGACAACATGACAACAATGTATTACCTAAACAAACAAGGAGGCACACACTCCACACAGTTGTGTCTCTTAGCACAAAAGATTTGGCATTGGGTGATTCACAATCACATTCGCCTAATAGCGCAATACATACCAGGAATTCAAAACCAGTTAGCCGACAATCTCAGTCGAGATCACCAACAGATCCACAAATGGGAAATTCATCCCCAGATACTACAAACCTACTTCCAAAAATGGGGAACACCGCAAATAGACCTATTTGCAGCAAAAGAAAACGCAAAATGCCAAAACTTCGCATCCAGGTACCCACAGCCTCACTCCAAGGGCAAAGCGTTATGGATGAGTTGGTCAGGGATATTTGCTTTCGCTTTTCCCCCCTCTCCCACTCCTTCCATATCTAGTAAACAAATTGAGTCAAAACAAACACAAACTAATACTAATAGCACCAACTTGGGCATGACAACCTTGGTACACAACACTACTAGACCTGTCAGTAGTGCCTCATATCAAACTACCAAACAGACCAGATCTGTTAACTCAGCACAAACAACAGATCAGACACCCGAATCCAGCATCGCTCAATCTAGCAATCTGGCTCCTGAAGTCTTAGAATTCGGACATCTAGACCATTCACAAGAATGTATGGAGGTCATCAAACAGGCTAGAAAACCTACTACAAGACATTGCTACGCAAATAAATGGGAACGATTTGTTTATTACTGTCATAATAATCAAATTCAACCATTACATGCGTCCGCAAAAAACATTGTAAGCTACTTACTACACTTACAAAAGTCTAAGTTAGCTTTTTCATCCATTAAAATACATCTCACAGCAATTTCTGCCTACCTGCAAATTACACATTCAACTTCACTATTTAGAATCCCAGTCATAAAAGCATTTATGGAAGGTTTAAAAAGGATCATTCCACCAAGAACACCACCAGTTCCTTCGTGGAACCTCAATATTGTATCAACACGACTCATGGGTCCACCATTTGAACCCATGCACTCTTGTGAGATTCAATACTTAACCTGGAAAGTAGCCTTCCTAATAGCTATCACATCTCTCAGAAGAGTAAGTGAAATACAAGCCTTTACCATACAGGAACCCTTTATACAAATACACAAACATAAAGTGGTTCTACGCACAAATCCCAAATTTTTGCCAAAAGTTATATCACTGTTCCACTTAAACCAAACAGTAGAACTCCCAGTGTTCTTTCCAGAACCAGACTCTGTAGCTGAAAGAGCATTACATACATTAGACATAAAAAAAGCACTAACGTATTACATTGATAGAACCAAACAAATTCGCAAAACAAAACAATTGTTTGTAGCTTTCAAAAAACCTCATACAGGGAAACCAATATCCAAACAAGGCATTGCCAGAGAGATAGTTAAATGTATTCAAACCTGTTATGTTAAAGCAAAGAGAGAACTGCCTATTACACCAAAGGCACACTCCACTAGGAAGAAAGGTGCCACCATGGCCTTTCTAGGAAATATACCAATAACAGAAATCTGTAAGGCAGCCACATGGTCTACGCCTCACACATTCACTTAACATTACTGTGTAGATGTGTTAACAACACAACAAGCCACAGTAGGACAGGCAGTATTACGAACATTATTTCAAACAACTTCAACTCCTACAGGCTAAACCACCGCTTTTGGGGAGATAACTGCTTACTAGTCTATGCACAGCATGTGTATCTGCGGCTACACATGCCATCGAACGGAAAATGTCACTTACCCAGTGTACATCTGTTCGTGGCATGAGATGCTGCAGATT
The DNA here is from genome assembly GCF_031143425.1 of Pleurodeles waltl. Taxonomy (NCBI): domain Eukaryota; kingdom Metazoa; phylum Chordata; class Amphibia; order Caudata; family Salamandridae; genus Pleurodeles; species Pleurodeles waltl. The sequence continues at coordinate 1,878,842,015 of NC_090440.1, read as the reverse complement.
CACATGCGTCCTCCCACCTCCCCGGGAGCCTGTAGCCATTATTTTTTTAAAATATTTTTATTGATTTTATGTTCCAGTTATGTAATACAAGTTGTACAATTTTCAACCACAGGATAACCCAGTGCAATATCTGGTATCTAAACCATTTAACAATCACAAACCCCCCCAATAAGCACAAGACGGAACACTTCCAGTTTTACAGTATCATTTCTAACTGCACCTGCCATGAGTTTACCCTTTGCTATTTATCTTATAAAGGTATTCGCTTGTGACCAGTGTGGGCCCTATTTTGCGTGCGTGAGTTCCCTGGCTGACTAACGGGGGCTCCATTCAGAATAATAAATGCAGGCAGCTGCCCAAGTTTTCTACTCCTAGTGTGTCGCTGGTACTTCAGTGACGGAGATTTGACGGTTTGTTGCTACAAGAGAGGGGGAAAGGGGTGATGCGCATGTGCTGTGGTGCCTGGGTGCCCTATGGGTTTTATTTCTGTAGTGGGAGATGCAGGGTGATTTGTGTCATAATTATTACAAGTGTGTGTTCCCACGTTCAAGGGGCCATCTCATCGTTTTTGGCCTCCAGTTTTGTTACCAGATCTTCCCAGGTGGTGCACCCTGTGTGTTGTCGCCCCTCGCGTACCATTCTTTTTAGTACCTGGTGTTCAGTGCGAGCCCAACGTAATATTAGAGAGTGCCAGGATTTCAGGTCGGGAGCCTTGGGGGCTTTCCAGTGTATCGCTATTAGTCTTTTGTACATTAAAAAGGCTAGGTCTGTAAACTTGTGTAGGTATCTTTGTTTTTTTGGTCTCTTTCTCAGACCCAGTAGGCAGGACCTGGGTTCTGCTATCAATGCAAGCCCCGTTAACTCGGATACCTCCCCTACCACCTCTACCCAGACCGTTTGTATATTAGGGCAATCCCATACCATATGATAGAAGGGTGCTGACGGTGTTTTGCATCTTGGGCATACTGGCTCAGAGTCGGGAAACATACGCTTCAATCTGGCTGGGGAGAGATATGTTTGATGCATGAAATTGAATTGAGTGTACCTAAATCTGGGATTCCTTGACACGCCGCGGGTGTGGGACAAGGCTTTTGGCCAATCTGCCTGTGGGATCGGGGTTGGGAGTACTGCGTTCCATCTCCCCCAGGCTTTCCCCGCCTGTGGTTCGGGAGTCTTGTTGAGGGTTTTGTATAGGTTAGATATTATTTTTATTTGGTCATTATATTGTAAAAGCTGGTGGATTACTGGGGAAATCGCTGGTTCCAAAATACCTGCCCCCCCATATTTTCCTTATTTCGTGGCATACAGCGTGGTATGTCAGGAACTGACCTGGGTTTATCTCCGTGAGGGCCTGGAGAGCCTCAAACGACATTAATTTGCCATCCTCAAAACAGTCTCCTACTGTCTGTATTCCTGCTTCACTCCACACCCTCGCAGCTTGCATTCCGGCTGCTGTCCCCACCAATAAATAGTTGAGTGGTATGTGTGGGGAGTAAGGAAACTTATCCGCTCCTTTTTGCACATATTTAGCCCAACACACGTGCGCAACTGCAAGTAATGGGTTGACCTGTTCCGTTTTGGGGGGCTTAGACGACAGCCAATTTATGAGGGGGGTCCCGTTCCGCCGAGGCTCTAGGCTCATGGGTTCTGCCTGCTCTGGTCTGTGGATCCAATATTGGACCCACTGAAGTTGTGAGGCTGCATAGTATCTTTCAAAATTAGGAGTTCCCAGGCCGCTGTTATCTAGCGGGCGTTGCAGCGTGGTTAGTGCCACCCGTGCTCTGCCACCACCCCAGATGAGCTGCAGTAGAGCTGTGTTTAAATTGCCGAAAAAGCTTTTGGGAATAGTTATCGGCAGGGCCGCAAAATAATATAGCAGTCTAGGTAGGATCAACATGTTGGCAATCGCCACCTTGCCGGGTGGCGAGAGCGGGAGCTTATTCCAGAATTGCAGAGCCTTTTATGGAGGTTAGCGCCCTCCCCAAATTCCCGTCTCTTAAATCTTCTGTGTCATGATATATGTTTATCCCAAGATATTAAAATGTTGTCGGGCACCACTTTAAGTGCCCTAGCTTAGGGGCATCCTGATTATTGGGAGCACTCTTTGCCAGGGGAAACGCACAGGACTTCTCCCAATTTACCACAAGGCCTGACAGGCTTCCAAATTCAGCCAATAAGGATATTAGAGGGAATAACTGCACAGCCGTTCCTGACATATATTAAAGCATCATCTGCGTATAATGAGACCGTGTGGTATAACCCGTTTCTGATTATTCCCCATTCGTGTTCCATGAGGCGTATTCTTGCCGCTAGCGGTTCCATTGCTATGACAAACAATAGCGGGGATAGGGGGCAGCCCTGCCGTGTCCCCCGGGAGATCAGGAAACTATCAGAAATCACCTCGCCCGTCTTCACCCTCGCACTTGGGTTGGAATACAGTGTCCGGACCCAACGGATGAAATAAGGACCTATTCCCATGCGAGCCATCGTAGCCAACAAGAAATCCCACTCCAGCGTATCAAAGGCCTTTTCTATGTCTAGTGAGAGCACCATTTCCTCTTGTGCATCACGGGGGGTGTCCCCCATTATGCTCAGCAGTCTGCGAATATTTAGGAAGGTGTTACGCTTTGGGATGAAGCCGTTTTGATCTGTGTGTATCAATGAGTGCATGTGGGGGACTAATCTATTAGCTAATATTTTGCAGTCTGTATTTAGAAGCGATAGTGGTCTATGGGATTTGACATCCGTATGGTCTCGGCCCTGTTTAGGGAGTACCACTATCATAGCTTCCTTTTGGGATATAGGTAGGCTTTCTTTAGTCCACGCCTCTATGAACACTCCTAGCAGATGGGGTTTCAGGCTGGGTTGATAAGCTTTATAATATTCTGAGGGGAGGCCATCTGCCCGGGCACTTTGTTCCTGGGCAGCTGTGCAAGGGCTAGTTCCATTTCTTCTGTTGTTATGGGGGATTCGATTATATCTCTATCTGTTTGTGATAGTTGGGGCAGGAGGGAGTCCGCAAGAAAAGCCTCAAGTTGTGTAGCTGTGCATGAGGTGCGTTTAGTGTATAAGTTTGAGTAGTAATTCCTAAACGTCTCGTTTATTTCTACTTGTGTAGTAACCATCTCTTGCGTACCTGCGCGGATGGCACCTATCGGAGCTTGCTGTCTATCTTCGCGGAGTAGCCATGCTAGCATTCTGCTTGATCTATCTCCTTCCGTTTGCAACCTAGTTAAGTAGTAGTTATAGTCGTGACAGCGAAGTCTGCTATCTACATCATTATATTTGAGCGCTTTTCTTTGAGGACGGTGTTGGCGATTTCCCCTAGCGCTACCGCTTTTTTCGCTGTTCTTAACTCCTTCTCTAGTTTGCTAATCTCTGCCTGTAAGGAGCGTCTCACTCCCCACGTAGTGGATATACAAACTCCGCGTGCTACTACTTTATGGGCGTCCCACTCTGTCGCCCGAGTTGTTGCAGACATAGCGTTTATTTCCCAGTATTGGCTTATAGTTCCCCAATATTTCGGTGAATGCTTGGTCTTGTAAAGCCTCCGCTTGGAATCTCCAAGTGGGGACTGCCTGACGTGTCCTACCCCAGTTCAGTATTACTCTCAAAGGAGCATGATCCGAGAGCGTCTTTGCTAAGTACTCAGATTCAGTGACCAGTGCCCCATATTATGTCTATTCTAGTATGAGTGTTGTGTGGTACTGAGTAAAATGAATATTCTTTTTGTTCTGGATGACCTAGTCGCCATATGTCATGGAGTCCCATAACGTTTTCCCATTCCTGCAGGGGACCTATGGGTTTCCTATTGGTTAGTGAGCTCTGATAGGCACTGGTTCTATCCAATACTGCAGATGGGGTACTATTGAAATCACCACCCCAGATGGCTAGGGCCATGGGGTGGGACAACAATGTTGGAGTGAGAGTGGTAAGAAAACCCATGATGCCACTGTTTGGAGCGTATACCCCGACCACCGCCATTTGTCTCCCATCTAGTCTGCCTTCCACAACAACGTATCTCCCACCCTGATCTATCTTGTGTCATGTCAAAAGGAATGGAACTCCTGCCGCTATCCAGATCAGCACCCCCCTTGCGAAGGCCAAGTATGTTGTGCCTATCAACTGACCACCCCATTTCGTGCGCAGGTCGCGTAGGTCCCCCTCTAACATGTGTGTCTCTTGCAAAATAGCAATATGTACTCCTAGTCGTTTGAGTCGGGCGTGCACTCTGGCCCGTTTACTCAGCGCCCCAAGACCCCTGATATTCCATGTTACTATGATATACTGGTTTTTAGTATTATTGCGGGAAGACATCATATGGAATTCTGGGGGTGCATTGCTGTGTTAAGGATCTGGGCTCTAGAATTGGCCCATCTGGTCACTGCCTTTCTGTAGCTGGTATTTAAATATAGCGGGCGCAGATGATCATTTTGTGCATTAAGTGATTCCGAAGCTTGCGTTTCTACTAAACTATTAACCCCATCTCCCCTTATTAAACCCCCTATACTACTTTCAACTACTGTGAAACTACCAAACTTAAAAATACGTGAAATAACCCATATCCAGTTGGATTTACATAGTGGGATTCTCATATCGTACAGATGTGGCTCTTATAAGGGGCTCACATCTTTCCGCTGACTTAGTCCGCTGATATAGTCAGGCGCCCCACCTAGGCATGAGTTTATTCCCTCTGGCCCCGCCCGCCAATCGTATTCCGCCCCCGTGTGCCCCCAATCCCTTAGCTTAGCGTTTATGTCAAAGATACATATTGTTGGAGGCACATTATCCCCACGCCTCGGCGGTGCCACAAAGTCTCTGCAGATTTCCAGGTTTCAAGCATCGACGCTGGCGGTCTCACTGGGCGTGTGCGTATAGTTTTAAAGTTCGTCAGCGGTTCTGGGGGTGACCTTTGGCCCACCTAGTTCTCCTGTTAACGTGGATGTGGAGCTGGCCGTGTCTGAGTCCGATCCCGGCTCTGGGGGTTTCCTAGCTATTGCACTGTGACTTTGCATGTGTAACGGCGTCTCTTTTAGCACTTTTGCTCTTTCTTCTGCTGCTTGCCAGTCATTGGGCTGGCAACTGGTGCGTCTTTTGGATTGCTTCCTAGCAGCAGGAGTTTGCCATTTCTCGTCCCCTTCCTTGTTTTCCCGGGGGTGGGCTAGGCCCTTGGCGTGTAGCCATGTCCAGGCATCTTCGGGGTTTGTGAATATATGGGTGTGGTCCTCCATTACTACCCTTAGTTTGGCAGGGAAGAGCAAGGCATATTTTATGTTGTGTTCCCGTAGGCGTTGCTTAATTTTGATGAAAGATCAATTGCGTTGGTTCTGCACCTCTTGTGTAAAGTCTGGGTATGCGTTAATGTTCGAGTCTTCATATTTGAATGGTCCTTTACTGCGGAATTGTTGCAATATTGCATCTCGATCTCTGTAGTTCAAGAATCTAGCAATCAATGGCCTGGGGGACTGGCCGGGGGTCTACCCGGAATTCTGTAAGCCCTTTCAACTGAAAAAAACTTAGATGGAGCCCCATTTAACACCTCCTTGATTAGCCACTGCTCTATGGAAATTTCTGATTCCGGTTGTCGCATACTTTCTGGAAAGCCCAGAAACCTCACGTTATTGCGGCGCGCCCTGCTCTCCATTTCCTCCGATCTCCTCCAGAGTACCTTCAGCTCCTCATCCATGCGCTGGATCTGCTTTTGGTTTCCTTGCGCTATTGGAGTTAAGTCGGCTATTTCAGCTTCTGTTGTTTTAACTTTTTCAGCTAGGCTTCGGTGGTCCACTCACAAAAGGTTCAAGTCTTGCGCAACTGCGTCAATTCTGCTTTCCAGAGATGACTTAGTGTCCAATATTGCCTGCAATACTTTCTCGAACTGAGCAGAATTCGCAAGAAGTGTACTTTCTAGTGACTGTAGGGATGGGTTAGATTGTTGGTCGGCCGGCGTTAGTCCTTGAGTGGTTCGGTCTGAGTTCTTAGCTGCTTTGGCTCTACCAGCCATTTTGGCTGTTTCGAGATCTCCTCCCAAACTACAGTGATTTTGCACTTTTAGTCCACTTAGGATTTAAACTTTTACTGTACACATTCGTTGTTGAGAGCGCAAGATTGGCCAGCGATGCCAAGGGATGTTGTAGCCTTATTCAGGCGTGTTGGTAGCCTGGGGCCTTGTATTCATTGACAAACACTGCAGCCATTGATTGATTTGGTGGTCCGGCGTTGAGTTCTCGTGGGACTGTCCGCAGGACCCACCGGGGCGCACGGGGAGCGTAGGAGCTGGAGGGGAGCACTCTCTCCCTCATGTGTGATGGCAGGGTTTGGTGCCAGAGGTTTCCCCAAATAGAGGGGGAGCGTATTTGAGGGTCGGGGGAGGCGGCGTCGCATGGGAGAGACCACAACGCAGGGCGAACGACAGGCGCCGCGGATGGGCTCCGTTTAGCAGAGGACAGTCGTGACAGGCGCCCACTGCAGGGGGGTCCAGCGCAGGCCAGGCGCCCGTACTGTGCTGATTACTAGGTCCAAGCTCGCGGGGGCACGCGGCCCACATCAGTCTTGCTCCCCTGCATTAATGATGATGAGGTGGGGTGGGGTGGGTGTCCAAAAGTCCAGGAGTTTCCCCACAGCGTTGGTTTTAATTTTTTCACCCCCCCTCCAGGTGTCCTCCTCACCTCATTCCTCTTGCTCCTTCTTGGAATCCCCTGCGTCCTTCTAAACTGCCATAACGATAAATCTGCAATCCTGGGCAGGGGTGCCCCTTCTCTGTGCTTCTCTGGCGTGTGCACGCGGCTTCTGCCGCGCCGACGTCCAAAATGGCGCTTTGACCCCTCGGGCCGGCACCAGCCTCGCGCGCCTCAGGGCGCCTTGAAAAATTCTCTGTGCGGCCCGCTTGGCCGCAGGAGCAACCCCCCCCCCCCCGCGCTCCTCGCCGCGCCCGGCGCAAGCCCACGAGACCCGGCTCCGGTCCGCCCGATCGCCGAGGGGCGCGCGCCGCACACAGCGGACGCTCCGATCCTCCCCGGACGGGCCGCCGTCCCAGCCGCTTCAACAAGGCTGCGGAGGGCGCCTTTCAGGATGTTTCCTTCGAGCTGGGGACGGAGCGCTCAAGTCAAGCGACCGTCCCGGCCGCCATTTTGGCTCCTCCTCCCTGTAGCCATTATAAGTTGATAAAAATAAACTTGTACATTTGTAAATTTGTAAGTATAACACTTTTAATCACATTATGTACATACATACATACTCCATTGCATGGGCACTATTACTATATACACAACTCCTACCTCACCCTCTGCGGGGAAAACAATCTAAGATGGAGTCGACGCCCATGCTCAATGGAGCCGAAAGAGGAGGAGTCCCTCGATCTCGTGACTCGAAAAGACTTCTTCGAAGAAAAACAACTTGTAACACTCAATCATTCCTTACAAAGGTCAGCTGTGACAATTCATGTAACAAAATAACTATCTGTAAGCTTTAAAACATATAAATACAGATAAATAACCACCCACTCCTGAATGCTGATTGACTTTAACATATGCTTTTACAATCAGTGTGTAATGTCTTCTGAGTTAATCATAACTTTTCATAATAAACAGATCAGACTTATGGCGTTGAAAATATTTTTTCCCCACTGAACAAAGTGGACATATAGCTGTTATCACTGGATTGTCACCATAACCAACTGAGGCTCCTGTACTGAAGCTTTTCCACATGCCGTAACTATCCGGCATACAGTCATAAAATTGCTTGGTATAAAAATAACATTTTGCTAAACAGAATACCATTGCTCCTAATAAAGATTCTACTATAACCACAGTTTATCAAAGGGAGTAACCAACAGGAAATCATGGTCTGTTTAGGTAATCTCTGAGATTTTATATAACAAAATACCTATATGTAGGCTTTAATGCAAAACAATAACAATCTAACCTTTGATGCCATTGATTTCAACAAATGCTTTCCACAATCGTTAGGCCAGGTCCTCTACCTGTATTGTATCTTCATTATAAACAGTCGGGCCTACAAAATTTGTCATTGACTTGTCACCATACCCAACTTAGACCTACAGTGTTGGTCATAAGCCTTCCCACAAGGCAACCATCAGGTATACTGTAATAAAATTACAAATATGCTTAAAATACAGTTGTCAAATTAATAAACCCCTTCTAATGGAGCCAAATAAGAATCACTATAGTCCAAATTGTCTATTTCCTTGGTTTGTTCGTGTGGGTACCCGCAGCACCAAAACCCTTGCCTACCAAAGTAATCTGCAAGACTCCATGTAACTAAATACCTGCCATACCTGCAGTATAAATAGTTCATCCTTAAAAGCTTATTTCCTATAACAGACACTTTCAGAGTAATAAAATAAGGCTTACTTGCTTTGTCATAACTTTTCATCATAAACTGGTCACACCAAAGGAATCTGACATACCTTTTCCCAGTAAACCAATTAAACCTCTAGCCTTTACTAGTGGCTTGACATTATATACAGCAAAGGCCTATTGAAAAGTGCATAAACTGGCAACCATTAGGTATACATTTATAAAATGACAAATATGTACAAAATTATAGATGGAAAAAACAATATACAAACCTCCTCAATAGGGCCCATCACAGTCCTATTTTACACCCACGGTTTGCCAGAGTGAATTTCCAATGCCAAAAACCTTGCTTACTACGGTAATCTGTGAGAATACATGTAATCAAACATCTGTAGGCCTTAATTCAGAGTAATAACAATCCACCCTTAAATGGCTGTCGACTTTAACATATGGTTTTCACAATTAATATGCCAGGTATCCTACCTTTATCTTAACTTTCCTAATAAACAATCAGGCCTATATCATTGACTTGCCACTGCAACCTACTCAATTCTAATGTATTGAGTATAAACGTTCCACAAGGCTGCCATCTGGCATACAGTGATGATAGTACAAAGGTATACAAAGCTACAGTTGACAAAGCAAAATACTATCTCGCCTAAGAGAGCCTAAAATGGTTCATTGTAGTTCATGATTTGTATCTTCACAGTTTGTTCAGGTGGATGACCAACTTCAAACCCCTTTCCTCCTACAGTAATATGTGAAATTATATGTTAAAGAATATCTTTCTGCAGGTGTTACGCAGTATAATAACAGTCCATGCCAACAGACTTAACATTTATTTTTTCACCAATCAGACAGCTTGTCACCATAACTGACTCAGACCTATAGTTTTTAATGTAAGCTTTTCCACAAGATGCAACCATCAGACACACAAGCAAAATGCTATCTCTCTAACAAGGCCTAACAAGGATTCTCCTTGAGCAAACTTTCTGTACCTACGGGTTGTCATACGAGGTAACCAAAACCATTGCCTAATACGGTAATCTTGTGAGATTTCTTGTAACAAAATACATATTTGTATATTTTAATATAGAATAATAACAACCCACACTTACATTTCTGTTGACTAACATATTCTTTTTACAGTAAATATGTTGGACCTAGTTCCTTTATCATAGTATTTCATAATAAACTATAGCCATGATCATTGGCTTGCCACCAAAACCAGCTCTGTCGTGTTCTATCAAGTAGAAGCTTTGTGACAAGCCAAAAATGGAATTTAAGCCGTCTTTAGTGAAAGAACACAAATTCAGCCTGTACTCAGGAGAACCACCAGGTAGGTGGAGCTTAATACCCTCTTCTCAGTAGTGCTGTTAAAGCCTTTTCTGGTTGATCACATACAGTAGGCGAGAGTTTCACTGTCATGCAGTGTAGCTTAGTGCAGTGGTTCCCAAACTGTGCGCCGCGGCTCCTTGGTGCGCCGTCAAAATTAGCCAGGGGCGCCGCACACAGTCTGGAAACCACTCGGAGGTGCTTTTAATCGGTAGCTTTTCACCGTGGTATTAGAAACAAAAACCCCTGCATTAATTATTGTGACCAGCGGAGGGCGCCAAAGTACCATTAATAATATCCCTATGACAAAAGAACAAAAATAGTTTCCAATAAATGTTTTTCAGGAACCTGAACGAGAGAATAAAGAAGTCAAACTGTAAATAGTGTAGGTACAGGTGCAGGCTGGGATTACGTTCTCCCACCCGCCAAAAAAAAGTAACATAATGGGGAGCCGTGGCCAACACGGCCAATAGGTCAAAGGAGCCGGGGATCGAAAAAGTTTGGGAACCACTGGCTTAGTGTATCACTGGGCATCCCATACTGCTCCCAGACAGAAAACTCTGCCCTGAATTCAGAAGTTAATGATGGAAGAGGTGGGGTTCCTGGCACTGCAATGCATTCTTCATGACTGTCCTCTGCCCATTTCTGCTGCTACTAGACAAAAATAAACAGCACAAATTATCTAGTTATCGAAGACACTTTAACAGCATTACAAAGTCCTATAGGTACTTCTATAAGTTCAAGCTCAGGCAGCCATACTGCTGATAGCTCAGACAGCAGGATAATTAAACCAAATAATTACATCCGCATGGTGGGAAAACATTTTTTCTGTGCATATAACTTTTGCCAAATCAGAACATGTACTCCTGGCTATCAACATTTGGGTGGACCAAAAGTCACTAAGTAGTACTCTTGAAAACCTTGTTTTCGGTTGATCACATTACATCTAGTGACAGCTCCACTGTCAACCCAGACCTAAAATGACGGCTACTTATACTATCCTAAGATTTCATTGTGTAATTAAAGATATAATCATACAATTAAATTAAGTATTTTGTTAACAAAAGCAGGTGCTCCTGGCGAAAGCTGCATGGTGGGAAATCACTTTTGTTGGGCACACAACTTCTGCCCAATCAAAACATGTACTTCTGGCTACCATAATTTGGGTGAACCAAAAGTCCCTCTCTGTAGTACTCCTGAAAACTGTGTTTTCGTATGATCACATTATATCTAGTGAGAGCTCCACTGTCAAACCAGACAATAAAAGTAGGGCTGCTTATATTACCCTAAGACATCATTGTGTAATAAATGATTTATCAAACAATTAAAATAAATGTTTTGTTAACAAATGCAGGTACTCCTGAAAAACGTCAATAAAAAGAAAAACACAACTAATTGGTTTGTTCCAAAACAACAGTCATCCTTTGATAGAAGCTAGCTGTAAACATTTTCAAGGAGCTGTAGTGCACAGCAGTTTGTCTTTATTAGTTGGCAACGTAGAAATAGCAACCCTACACACGTATTTAAATGGACGGTTGTTTATTTTAAAATTCCGAGCAGTTAGGGAAAAAAATGTGGCTCACTGCCCTTGAAATGAATTTAAAAATGTAGGTTCTCTGACCTTAGAAATAGATATGTGCTAATATTCTGTGTAATTGAATTTACCCCAAAATGTTTCACAAATTAGTAGTTTAAACATTGTGTGCAGTCTTTACCTTGGTGAGCACAGCTGTTGTAGTCCAGGACATGTAGACCTCTGACCCTTCGACTAATCCTTATGCAATCAGGCCATCACCAAAAAGGCATCTAGCTCCTCATTTCTTTTGCACCTTTACATTGGTCATGGTTTTCTTGCCTTTGACTCCCACCGCAACCCTTGCAGGTCGGAAACTTCATGTCGTCCCCACTGGCTACAAGGCCAATACCTATGGAACCATGGAGAATTTCCTCAGTACAGAGATAACTTTCTCTCAATCAAAGTCTAGTAAGAGTCAGTATCCCTCATAGAAGGTACCTTGCTATTACTGATGCCCATTGTAGGAGGCTGGACTGGCTTGTAGTGAGTACCAAGGGGTACTTGCACCAGGCCCAGTTATCCCTTATTAGTGTATAGGGTGTCTAGCAGCTTAGGCTGATAGATAATGGTAGCTTAGCAGAGCAGCTTAGGCTGAACTAGGAGACGTGTGAAGCTACCACAGTACCACTTAGTGTCAAATGCACAATATCATAAGAAAACACAATACACAGTTATACTAAAAATAAAGGTACTTTATTTTAATGACAATATGCCAAAGTATCTCAGAGTGTACCCTCAGTGAGAGGATAGGAAATATACACAAGATATATATACACAATAGCAAAAATATGCAGTATAGTCTTAGGAAACAGTGCAAACAATGTATAGTTACAATAGGATGCAATGGGGAAACATAGGGATAGGGGCAACACAAACCATATACTCCAAAAGTGGAATGCGAACCACAAATGGACCCCAAACCTATGTGACCTTGTAGAGGGTCGCTGGGACTATTAGAAAATAGTGAGAGTTAGAAAATTAGCCCTCAACAAGACCCTGAAAAGTGAGTGCAAAGTGCACTAAAGTTCCCCTAAGGACAAAGAAGTTGTGTTAGAGGAATAATGCAGGAAAGACACAAACCAACAATGCAACAACTGTGGATTTCCAATCTAGGGTACCTGTGGAACAAGGGGACCAAGTCCAAAAGTCACAAGCAAGTCGGAGATGGGCAGATGCCCAGGAAATGCCAGCTGCGGGTGCAAAGAAGCTTCTACTGGACAGAAGAAGCTGCGGTTTCTGCAGGAACGAAAAGGGCTAGAGACTTCCCCTTTGGTGGACGGATCCCTCTCGCCGTGGAGAGTCGTGCAGAAGTGTTTTCCCGCCGAAAGAACGCCAACAAGCCTTGCTAGCTGCAAATCGTGCAGTTAGCGTTTTTGGACGCTGCTGTGGCCCTGGAGGGACGAGGAGGTCGCAAATTGGACCAGGAGAGAGAGGGGACGTCGAGCAAGACAAGGAGCCCTCTCAGCAGCAGGTAGCACCCGGAGAAGTGCCAGAAACAGGCACTACGAGGATGCGTGAAACGGTGCTCACCCGAAGTTACACAAAGGAGTCCCACGTCGCCGGAGACCAACTTAGAAAGTCGTGCAATGCAGGTTAGAGTGCCGTGGACCCAGGCTTGGCTGTGCACGAAGGATTTCCGCCGGAAGTGCACAGGGGCCGGAGTAGCTGCAAAAGTCGCGGTCCGCAGCAATGCAGCCCAGCTAGGTGAGGCAAGGACTTACCTCCACCAAACTTGGACTGAAGAGTCACTGGACTGTGGGGGTCAATTGGACAGAGTTGCTGAATTCGAGGGACCTCGCTCGTCGTGCTGAGAGGATACCCAAGGGACCGGTAATGCAGCTTTTTGGTGCCTGCGGTAGCAGGGGGAAGATTCCGTCGACCCACGGGAGATTTCTTCGGAGCTTCTGGTGCAGAGAGGAGGCAGACTACCCCCACAGCATGCACAAACAGGAAAACAGTCGAGAAGGCGGCAGGATCAGCGTTACAGAGTTGCAGTAGTCATCTTAGCTACTTTGTTGCAGTTTTGCAGGCTTCCAGCGCGGTCAGCAGTCGATTCCTTATCAGAAGGTGAAGAGAGAGATGCAGAGGAACTCGGCTGAGCTCTTGCATTCGTTATCTAAAGTTTCCCCAGAGACAGAGACCCTAAATAGCCAGAAAAGAGGGTTTGGCTACCTAGGAGAGAGGATAGGCTAGCAACACCTGAAGGAGCCTATCACAAGGAGTCTCTGACGTCACCTGGTGGCACTGGCCACTCAGAGCAGTCCAGTGTGCCAGCAGCACCTCTGTTTCCAAGATGGCAGAGGTCTGGAGCACACTGGAGGAGCTCTGGACACCTCCCAGGGGAGGTGCAGGTCAGGGGAGTGGGCACTCCCCTTTCCTTTGTCCAGTTTCGCGCCAGAGCAGGGCTAAGGGGTCCCCTGAACCGGTGTAGACTGGCTTATGCAGAATTGGGCACATCTGTGCCCAACAAAGCATTTCCAGAGGCTGGGGGAGGCTACTCCTCCCCTGCCTTCACACCATTTTCTCAGAGGAAGTTCTTTGTTCTGCCATCCTGGGCCAGGCCTGGCTGGACCCCAGGAGGGCAGATGCCTGTCTGAGGGGTTGGCAGCAGCAGCAGCTGCAGTGAAACCCCAGGAAGGGCAGTTTGGCAGTACCAGGGTCTGTGCTACAGACCACTGGGATCATGGGATTGTGCCAACCATGCCAGGATGGCATAGAGGGGGCAATTCCATGATCATAGACATGTTACATGGCCATATTCAGAGTTACCATTGTGAAGCTACATATAGGTAGTGACCTATATGTAGTGCACGCGTGTAATGGTGTCCCCGCACTCACAAAGTTCAGGGAATTGGCTCTGAACAATGTGGGGGCACCTTGGCTAGTGCCAGGGTGCCCTCACACTAAGTAACTTTGCACCTAACCTTTACCAGGTAAAGGTTAGACATATAGGTGACTTATAAGTTACTTAAGTGCAGTGTAAAATGGCTGTGAAATAACGTGGACGTTATTTCACTCAGGCTGCAGTGGCAGGCCTGTGTAAGAATTGTCAGAGCTCCCTATGGGTGGCAAAAGAAATGCTGCAGCCCATAGGGATCTCCTGGAACCCCAATACCCTGGGTACCTCAGTACCATATACTAGGGAATTATAAGGGTGTTCCAGTAAGCCAATGTAAATTGGTAAAATTGGTCACTAGCCTGTTAGGGACAATTTGAAATAAATGAGAGAGCATAACCACTGAGGTTCTGGTTAGCAGAGCCTCAGTGAGACAGTTAGGCACCACACAGGGAACACATACATATAGGCCACAAACTTATGAGCACTGGGGTCCTAACTAGCAGGGTCCCAGTGACACATAACAAACATACTGAAAACATGGGGTTTTCACTATGAGCACTGGGCCCTGGCTAGCAGGATCCCAGTGAGACAGTGAAAATACCCTGACATACACTCACAAACAGGCCAAAAGTGGGGGTAACAAGGCTAGAAAGAGGCTACTTTCTCACACATAAGGCTAACCTTGGCCAGTTGAGACTTTATTGTCTAAGTGGTGATAAGTAGAGAGTAGCTCTGCAATAGACTGGTTACTCCCTTTATCATCCACTATATGGTTACTTCCCTGTGGGGATGTAAACCACCCTGTTTGAAGTTTGTTAGCTAAGCAACAATGTGTAGATGTATTTTCAGAGTTTCTATCAGTAAGTTTTAGTTTAGAGCAGTGGGAATTGTCCACTGAACCTATTTGTAGTGATGGAAATGCCAGACAGGGATGCTGTCTCAGAAAAGCCATAGCTGGGCAAAAACTTTGTCCATATGGCTGGAAGAGAGAACAGGGATGCTGTTTCTCTTGAGTTGGAGCAGGGCAGGGATGCTGTCCTATGAGCTCCACACTAGGGCAGGGATGCTGTCCTAAGTGTTGTGAGGCAGTGCAGGGTTTCTGCACTAAAGTTTCTCTGGGAGGGTTGGAGGGATGCTCCATGTTAACTAAAATGGTGCTCTTTTTCTCACCAATGTTAGTTATCCCACAGAGAGGTACTTCTACCTCAGGGAGTACAGTTTTGCCAACTGATGATTCCCTTGGAACAGGTGCCACCCCAGGAGAGGTTTCTCCCACCACAGGAATGGTATCCTGAATGGTAGGGTGGTTAGGGGATACTGTGATACCGTTTTTACCTGTTGATGGAGAGGGATCCTGAGTTTTCAGGCCTTCTCTCCTTTGCTTTTTCATTTCAGTAGAAATGAGAGGGAACAATTCCTCAGGGATGCCCAGCATGGCTGCATGGGCATAAAACTCTACATCAGCCCAACCTGAGGCCTCTAGGTCATTACCTAAGAGACAGTCTACAGGTAAGCTAGGTGATACCACCACCTGCTTAGGGCCAGTAACTCCACCCCAACTAAACTGAATTATAGCTAAGGGAAGAAAGTTAGTGGAGTTATGGACATCAATAATCTTATACTGTTGTCCAATGATGTGTTGATCAGGGTGCACTAGGTTTTCAGTCACCAAAGTGATACTGGCACCTGTGTCCCTGTAGGCCAAGGCCTCAACACCATTTATTGAAACTGTCTGCCTGTACCTATCCATTGTAAGGGGACAAGCAGCCAGTGTGGCAAGGCCAATGCCACTAGGTGTGACAGAAACTGTCTTGGGACTGACTACCCCAGTTTCTATTATGGACCCATAAGTGAACCCAACTACACCCTTAACTTGACTGTTGCCAGCAGTCCCACCACTAGTACCACTACTGCTAGGGGCACTAGAGCTTGATGTATTAGTGGTGGTAGGCTCAGGGGGTTTACCTGGACAGGACTTATCCCCTGGCCTATGGCCTCTGTTTTTACACACAAAGCACCAAGGCTTTTTAATGTGTGCAGGTTGAGAAGAAGAGGAAGAATTAGTTGTATCCCCACCCTCTGAAGAGTGTTTAAGATTTGAAGTGGGATCTTTGGTTTTACCCTTATCCCCATGCTTATCTTGAGATTTTTCACCATATCTCTTCTTATTGCCATCTTTGTCACCCCCTGTATGAACTTTTCTGTTCACCCTTGTTCTGACCCATTTGTCTGCCTTCTTTCCCAATTCTTGGGGAGAGGTCAGATCAGAGTCTACCAGGTACTGGTGCCACAAATCAGACACAATTATTAAGAATATGCTCTCTCAGGATCAAGTTATACAGGCTGTCATAATCAGTAACTTTACTGCCATGTAACCACCCCTCCAAGGCCTTCACTGAATGGTCAATGAAATCAACCCAGTCTTGTGAAGACTCCTTTTTGGTCTCTCTGAACCTTATCCTGTATTGTTCAGTGGTTAAGCCATAACCATCCAGGAGTGCATTCTTAAGAACTTGGAAATTATTAGCATCATTTTCTTTCACAGTAAGGAGCCTATCCCTACCTTTTCCACTAAATGATAGCCATAGGATAGCAGCCCACTGCCTTTGAGGGACATCCTGTACAACACAGGCCCTCTCAAGTGCAGCAAACCACTTGTTAATGTCATCCCCCTCCTTATAAGGGGGAACTATCTTGTGCAGATTCCTGGAATCATGCTCTTTTGCAGGATGACTATGGGGAATACTGCTGCTGCCACCATGGGTTTCTAAACCCAACTTCTGTCTTTCCTTCTCTAGTTCAAAAGACTGTCTATCCAAATCCAGCTGTTGCTTTTTAAGCTTCAGTCTGGTTTGTTCCACCCTCAACTTATTGAGTTCCCTCTCTAACATTCTGTCATCAGGGTTGGTGAGAGGGACATTCCTAGATACAGAGGTATGATGGGAATGAACAGAAGGAGACCTGTCCCTTACAGAAGCCACCCTAACAGCTTGGCTAACAAAAACATCACTACCAGTATGGTGAGAATAAATGCTTTTGCTATGATGTGAGACAACACTATTTGTATGGTGTGGCTCTTCATCATTACCAACTATGCTAGACTGTCTAGTAATGGGCAGGCTAGGAAGTTTCTTTCCTGATTCTTTTCCTGGGGGAGTCCTTGGATCAGATTGGGAACCATTAGCTACTTTTTCAACAGATGGGGCACTTTTAGCCTGATCTTGTTCTCTAAGCATGTTAAGTAACAATTCCAAGGAAGGATTCTTCCCTACACTCAAACCTCTCTCTATGCAGAGACTCCTTGCTCCTTTCCAGCTAAGGTGATCATATGCAAGTTTGGACAGATCAACATTTTGGCCTGTGCCAGACATTTTTAGAGAGAGTTAAAGTGATAGAAAAAGAGAAAAAAGTTTTCAGAACTTTTTAGAAAGACAGAAAAAAAACTTTTTAAACTTTTAAGAACTTTTTGAAAGTTTAGAAGTACTTTTCAGCACTTAGAAAAGAGTGAAAAGAGGAAATGCAAAACTTTTTGGCTATGTGTATATACACTGACCTTGTTTTGTATATTTTTCTCTTATGAAAAGTACAATGACAAGAGTGGTAAGTAGTCTCAAAGCACTTATCCCACCGCTGCACAACCAATGTAGGAGGCTGGACTGGCTTGTAGTGAGTACCAAGGGGTACTTGCACCTTGCACCAGGCCCAGTTATCCCTTATTAGTGTATAGGGTGTCTAGCAGCTTAGGCTGATAGATAATGGTAGCTTAGCAGAGCAGCTTAGGCTGAACTAGGAGACGTGTGAAGCTACCACAGTACCACTTTGTGTCATATGCACAATATCATAAGAAAACACAATACACAGTTATACTAAAAATAAAGGTACTTTATTTTTATGACAATATGCCAAAGTATCTCAGAGTGTACCCTCAGTGAGAGGATAGGAAATATACACAAGATATATATACACAATAGCAAAAATATGCAGTATAGTCTTAGAAAACAGTGCAAACAATGTATAGTTACAATAGGATGCAATGGGGAAACATAGGGATAGGGGCAACACAAACCATATACTCCAAAAGTGGAATGCGAACCACAAATGGACCCCAAACCTATGTGACCTTGTAGAGGGTCGCTGGGACTATTAGAAAATAGTGAGAGTTAGAAAATTAGCCCTCCCCAAGACCCTGAAAAGTGAGTGCAAAGTGCCCCTAAGGACAAAGAAGTCGTGTTAGAGGAATAATGCAGGAAAGACACAAACCAACAATGCAGCAACTGTGGATTTCCAATCTAGGATACCTGTGGAACAAGGGGACCAAGTCCAAAAGTCACAAGCAAGTCGGAGATGGGCAGATGCCCAGGAAATGCCAGCTGCAGGTGCAAAGAAGCTTCTACTGGACAGAAGAAGCTGCGGTTTCTGCAGGAATGAAAAGGGCTAGAGACTTCCCCTTTGGTGGACGGATCCCTCTCGCCGTGGAGAGTCGTGCAGAAGTGTTTTCCCGCCGAAAGAACGCCAACAAGCCTTGCTAGCTGCAAATCGTGCGGTTAGCGTTTTTGGACGCTGCTGTGGCCCTGGAGGGACCAGGAGGTCGCAAATTGGACCAGGAGAGAGAGGGGACGTCGAGCAAGACCAGGAGCCCTCTCAGCAGCAGGTAGCACCCGGAGAAGTGCCAGAAACAGGCACTACGAGGATGCGTGAAACGGTGCTCACCCGAAGTTACACAAAGGAGTCCCACGTCGCCGGAGACCAACTTAGAAAGTCGTGCAATGCAGGTTAGAGTGCCGTGGACCCAGGCTTGGCTGTGCACGAAGGATTTCCGCCGGAAGTGCACAGGGGCCGGAGTAGCTGCAAAAGTCGCGGTCCGCAGCAATGCAGCCCAGCGAGGTGAGGCAAGGACTTACCTCCACCAAACTTGGACTGAAGAGTCACTGGACTGTGGGGGTCACTTGGACAGAGTTGCTGGATTCGAGGGACCTCGCTCGTCATGCTGAGAGGAGACCCAAGGGACCGGTAATGCAGCTTTTTGGTGCCTGCGGTAGCAGGGGGAAGATTCCGTCGACCCACGGGAGATTTCTTCGGAGCTTCTGGTGCAGAGAGGAGGCAGACTACCCCCACAGCATGCACAAACAGGAAAACAGTCGAGAAGGCGGCAGGATCAGCGTTACAGAGTTGCAGTAGTCATCTTAGCTACTTTGTTGCAGTTTTGCAGGCTTCCAGCGCGGTCAGCAGTCGATTCCTTATCAGAAGGTGAAGAGAGAGATGCAGAGGAACTCGGCTGAGCTCTTGCATTCGTTATCTAAAGTTTCCCCAGAGACATAGACCCTAAATAGCCAGAAAAGAGGGTTTGGCTACCTAGGAGAGAGGATAGGCTAGCAACACCTGAAGGAGCCTATCACAAGGAGTCTCTGACGTCACCTGGTGGCACTGGCCACTCAGAGCAGTCCAGTGTGCCAGCAGCACCTCTGTTTCCAAGATGGCAGAGGTCTGGAGCACACTGGAGGAGCTCTGGACACCTCCCAGGGGAGGTGCAGGTCAGGGGAGTGGGCACTCCCCTTTCCTTTGTCCAGTTTCGCGCCAGAGCAGGGCTAAGGGGTCCCCTGAACCGGTGTAGACTGGCTTATGCAGAATTGGGCACATCTGTGCCCAACAAAGCATTTCCAGAGGCTGGGGGAGGCTACTCCTCCCCTGCCTTCACACCATTTTCCAAAGGGAGAGGGTGTCACACCCTCTCTCAGAGGAAGTTCTTTGTTCTGCCATCCTGGGCCAGGCCTGGCTGGACCTCAGGAGGGCAGATGCCTGTCTGAGGGGTTGGCAGCAGCAGCAGCTGCAGTGAAACTCCAGGAAGGGCAGTTTGGCAGTACCAGGGTCTGTGCTACAGACCACTGGGATCATGGGATTGTGCCAACCATGCCAGGATGGCATAGAGGGGGCAATTCCATGATCATAGACATGTTACATGGCCATATTCGGAGTTACCATTGTGAAGCTACATATAGGTAGTGACCTATATGTAGTGCACGCGTGTAATGGTGTCCCCGCACTCACAAAGTTCAGGGAATTGGCTCTGAACAATGTGGGGGCACCTTGGCTAGTGCCAGGGTGCCCTCACACTAAGTAACTTTGCAACTAACCTTTACCAGGTAAAGGTTAGACATATAGGTGACTTATAAGTTACTTAAGTGCAGTGTAAAATGGCTGTGAAATAACGTGGACGTTATTTCACTCAGGCTGCAGTGGCAGGCCTGTGTAAGAATTGTCAGAGCTCCCTATGGGTGGCAAAAGAAATGCTGCAGCCCATAGGGATCTCCTGGAACCCCAATACCCTGGGTACCTCAGTACCATATACTAGGGAATTATAAGGGTGTTCCAGTAAGCCAATGTAAATTGGTAAAATTGGTCACTAGCCTGTTAGGGACAATTTGAAATAAATGAGAGAGCATAACCACTGAGGTTCTGGTTAGCAGAGCCTCAGTGAGACAGTTAGGCACCACACAGGGAACACATACATATAGGCCACAAACTTATGAGCACTGGGGTCCTGACTAGCAGGGTCCCAGTGACACATAACAAACATACTGAAAACATGGGGTTTTCACTATGAGCACTGGGCCCTGGCTAGCAGGATCCCAGTGAGACAGTGAAAATACCCTGACATACACTCACAAACAGGCCAAAAGTGGGGGGTAACAAGGCTAGAAAGAGGCTACTTTCTCACACCCATCTCACTAACAAACCTTATGGTGTTTTGGTGCATGTGCTTGAGAGCATCTGGATCTCTCTGACTTGGGCTGAGTGCCACAGGGCCGTCACTAGTACCTGTCCTTACAGATAGTGCTCCCATCAGGGGTGCAGTTAATGGATTCTTAATATTACAATCCTTTTGTAATGCCTTTCGTTGTGGCATTCAAATTATTGTTGTGGATGCAGCAGAAACCTCTGTCTTTCCTTTCGTTTATGGGATATAGTACCAGAATATCATGGACGAAATATCCTCTGGCCAAAATATCACCATACTGTCATTAATAATAGAAAATCTGTACACAGTGGGACAATACTGTTAGAACAGGATGTTTTTGTCAAATGCATTCTGGCATATTTCCCTTGTGGTTTTGACTAGGAACCCAGTTCTCTGTAGTTGCTGTCCCAGCCGGGACCCCTGGAAACCTTCCACTTAGGAACCATTCCACTGCGAGCTGTATCCCCATTGTACTTAGAACTGTGCTGCTACAGCCCCTTGTTTACATGGTTGGCTCACTGAGGCCACCCAACACAATTTCCAAAGTGGATGTTGATCCTTTGGGACAGCTACCCCTTTGTGAGTTAGTTATCACCACAAGTTGAGTGATATTAACTGATAAATAATTTTGCCTCAATTGCGTTCATAAAACAGTAATATACACCTGTGTGATTCGCAAATAGGTGAGGGACAAACATTTCATGACCGTCCCTCATATTTGAGATTTGGAAAAGGGTTGCATAAGTCGTTTTGCATGTTGCATAAAGGTTGTTTTTGGTAGAAAAAATGTGTTTTTTCTATTCAAAGGCTTTTTGACCACTAAAAACCTTTATAGGTCGGGCCCTTAATTTTATGCAAAGAGTTTGTCGAAGTGTTCAATTAGCGCCTCCCATTCTTCTTTACTGGCAGCAAGAAAGAATAGTTATTAAACTAAGGATCGAAGAAAAAGGTGCTTTATTCGTTCTTGCCATAAATCTTCCTGGAAATTGTTCCTAAGGATTCCTGTGAAGGCTCTCATCCTTGCCTAATTTCCTAGTACTGCCCAAATCCAGGAGCTCAGCCCCCTTGTTGGCTTTAAGCCTTGTTCCCGGCTGCAATTACTTCCTAATTTGCATTTTGTTTTTGACTTTAAAGCCATATACCAGGTGCCTTCTCCAATACACATAGTTCCTTCACTGGTTTTTGGACGCACCCTTTTCACCCTCTTCCACTTATTGTCTGTTCTGGTTTTTAGGTCAAGCGTGCAAGTGCTCCGGCCTGTTGTAATCTATCTGTGGGCTTTTAACCACGCCCACCGCACACCCATCACCATCACTTGTTCATGGGTTTGCCTTTCAAAAATCCTTTATCATTGATAAATGTTTTACGTTTGTCCATCCTTGGGGCAGTTTTGTTACCGCTTTGGCCATCGACCCTGTTACATAGATAATTGCACGTTTGCCGATACGTTTGACTGCCAGCAAACTTTTTTCCTTTTGTGTCTCTTTCGCGCTCATGCTCATGGCGGCAGTGGTGCTTTTTTATTGGCTTGCTTATTTCCACTGTTTTACTTATCATTTTCAATTCATATGGCAACAAAAGTCCAGTTAGGATTTTACAACACTAATAGCTCTAACCTGAGCAAACATGAGACCCATTGCATTGTAAATACTTGTTATGCTTTGAAGACTTACTTCCAATCCTTTATTAATTAGTGCACTGACGCTTAGCACCCCATCTTCCCCCCCTGCGATTTTTCTGGTCGTCTTATTGCCTTTTCCTTGACATTGGAATCTCAGATCTACTTCCTCCTAATCCTACTTTTCCTCATCCTCTGTTTTGCACTCTTCCATACATCCTTTAGAGAACCTACAAGGGCCAATCTTGTCCCATCCCTTTTTGTTGAGGAGGCATCGGCAATTCACACTTTCAGCTCCCTCCTGCTGTTGTTTTTTTGCATTAGTTTTGCCATTACATGCAGATTAAAACAACATCCACGTTATCCACCATTTGAATTTATAGGCATGTGTTTTCTTATTTGAGCATAATTCTTTTCTTTGTTTTTATCATGCAAAGCAGTTGAAGCCTAAACTTCTTCTTTTACTATTTTCAAAGGTCCACGAACAGAAGTTTGAGAAAATGAAGATGGAAGAGAGAATTTTGTTCCTCAAATCCCACATCTTTTCCCAGGATATTGTTCAGGTGCCAGGCGTAAAACCTTCTGTGCAACACCTAGAATTATAATAAAGTTTCAGTTGTGGGATTCTCTGCCCTACCTCAATTGGAAGCTCTTGTGCTGCTGTGGATACTGAAGAGATGCACACGGCATGGTTCACCTCCCATCACTGCTGGAGTTTTTGACCAAGAAACATTCATTGTCACGATGACTTATTGCCAGAGATAAAATTATGTCACTTTGATATGTGACAAACGTTGAATATTGACAAACTTCATTCAAAATAAGATGTACTGCCTTCTGAATGTATTTAATTATACCTTGAAGTAACCTGTATAATTTCAAACAAAATTTCTGTGAGTACCCTCTGCACAGCCTCGTCAGTGAAGGTTTACTCTGCAAGCTAACAATTGAGGTGCAATTTGTCTGTCTACAAATTTAGAATATTTTTTATTGGTCTTGTTCTTGGTTTCTGTTTATGCAGATAACATAGCATCTGTTTCATACATACATTGCCAATACAATTTTTGTAAAATATCGCAGATTGTAGGAACATGCTTCCTTTAAAGGAAACGTCAAATGACCCCCCCCCCCCCCAACCACAGCCCCCAACAAATGTGTGCGCTGCTTCTTGTTATGTTGTCCATAATCTTTTAAACTGTTGTTCTCACCTGCTCCAATGTGCCCCATAGATGCTGCTCATTTTACCGCTCACCGTCCCATTCCAGACCCCAGACTGAAGAATGTATGCCCCAGAATATAACAGGTTATCCAGATTGCTTTGGGTGTTAATTAATAAAAACGGTCAGAGGCTGTTACCCAGATGCCCTCCCTGGTTCTCTCTCGTGTGTGATTCAGCTATTTTCACGTCCCTGACCCGGCATCTGCAGTTACAAAGGCCATCAGTGCTTCCAGCCAAAGGTCCTCTATGAGCTTCCTATGAAGTCCCTTCTGTTCCTCCTTCTGGAGGACTGCCCCTTCTGCTGGGGTCCAGTTCTCCGTAGCACCCTTCCACCTGAGGTGTGGTGGGCCTTCTGCAGACTTCAAGTGTCATACTATGTCCCTTCGGGCTACTGCAAGGTCCGGATCTAAGAATCTGTTGCCTACCATCTTTTCTGGTCTGCGCAGATATAATCCCAGCAGACAAATTTCTACTGTGACTACACCTTGTCTATAGAGTGTGCACTCTATATCCTCCACCACTCTAGCCCAAAACTGTCTGTCTATAGATGTAAACACATAATTTTTTTGCCATGTTGACGAACAATATAACTATACACTTTATAAAGGCCAGCAGGGTTAAACTTGCTCTGTTTTTGGATGAGGACTTGATGTGAGGAAACTCAGTATTTCTTGTATAATAAGTAAGGATTTGCAGGTAAGTTCCCTACATCTTATTTCTTGTAGAATTTTCAATGCCTTCTTAGAGAATCACATAACTGTAACGCAGTACTTTTTCATTATCATGTTGTGGGACTGTCTTCAAAACTGCGATCATAGCATAGTAATGTGGATATGTTTATGGAAACATGAAGGTTTTTAAGAAGTAAATGGAAAACCTTTTTCTTCACTGCAGAATGAAATAGAAAATAAAAGCCGGGACCATAAATTAGGTTCTACCACACACAAATCTGCACATGTACAAAGGATAGTCCAAGGCTATTTCAGTGATTGAATTCGCCTCCGTATTCTGTCTTGGCTCACGCATTAACCCTGTGAGGGGAGTTGGGGAATCACAAAAAGACAAGCACTTTTTTTAAAATCTTTATTTCGGATTATATTAAATCTATGAAAGAAAACTCAATCAAAATACCTATAAAATCATGCGAAACACAATTTCATAACTCATGATCAAGTACAAACCTCAGAAGGCATAAACGCAATATAAAAGGAGTGCACTCGCATCTTAATAATAAAATGACAATGAACAAGTTAAAAACTTTAAAAATAATTTAAATGGCACTTTATGTAAAGAGTTAAAGGAGCGAGGGAGAGCTATGACCGCATTCAGATCATTTATGATCTTGAAGATTGCTGCAATCACAGTGTAAACTTGGCACACTATTGCTTTTTATTAACTCAGTTTAGGTTAAACATTTTACATTGGATTTTAGCTGAACCCCCGGGTCGTTTTAGCGGGATTTTTTTGACCCCTTGCTCCTATGATAATGTTTTAATTCAGAAAACTATGCGCTATATTTTTTTCTGCAGTCCCTATTGCACTTTAAGACAGCGGTATATAGCCCCCTTATTAAGGGGGCAAGGTTTTTTTACTCAGGCAAAACCTGATTTACCTGCAATTGTTACAGTCTCCTGTAGTCTGTGACTCTGTAACCAGGTTCTTGGCAAGGCCCTATTTAACAAAGGAATATGCGTTGGTGTGCCCCGAGTTTGCTGTAGGTGCTGAAATTTTTAATTATGTTTATAGTTTTTAATTTGTTCATTGTCATTTGACCGGAGAGTTTAAGCCACCTAATGACTGGGACCATATCCAATTTATCAGAGATATAATCGAGCCCCAATTCGTTGTGGACAACAAAAGTAGATACAAGCAGATAATTGAGTTAGTGGCTTACTATCCAGGCATATGTGAAACTGTAGTAAGTGTAAGATCACAAATTATATCCTACGAGCATCTAGGATAATAGTTAAATTAACTGTTCATTGGGGTTTAGAAGCAGCATCCTTTAACGTGGTTTACTATAGAGGCCCATCAAACTCTGGCCTAAACTAGAATAGTTAAAAATATGTTTAATGTCTACATTGCAGTACAGCAATTAAGTGTCAGTCTGAACCACATGTGAACCGGGAGAGCTTGTATTAGAGGTTTAGGTCTGCATAATTGCATCTTGGCTTGAAACTGCTGTCATATTCTTGGTTCGTTGAATGGACTGTTTTTCGTAAAGTATATTTAAAAAAAAGTTTTAAAACCTCAGCAGAGTATATATTGTTTCTATGCCCTATTAGGTGATGCAACCCGGAGATCACTTGATCCCAGAAGATTTAATATGTGACATGTTTTGGATGTGGGCATAACTTATGTTTGGGAAATATTTCATTATTAGTCTGAAACCTCATAAGATATTTGCAGTGATGGGCATTTCTCCAAGAGATTTTAGGGCCTGAAAGGAGTAAGATGAATCGTAACCAAAAAACATAACTTGATGTATATCACTCCTAAGCTTGACCTTGAATGACCCGTGCATACCCAAAGCAAGCTCGTGAAAGGGCGCCACATTCCTTATTTTCTGCAGTGGGACATGAAAGGTGCAAAAAGTGTTTTTATGAAATGTCTGCAGTTTCCTAGTGCTATACAGAGGGTGCACGATGAAGACAGTCAAGGATTACAAGTTTGACTTGGTGAATGTTGTTTTGTGCAAAAGAATAACGCGATGAGGACGCAGCAGGTGAAATCGCTAGCTTCGCTTCAGTGAAAGAAGTATACAACTGATCTCTCACTTCAAGAATGGTCTGTGCACTGTTTTAATGTTACATCTGCCCTGCCGTTTTCTTTGGGGGTGACGCAGAAAGAAATGCCATTCCTAAAATAAAACACTGATGGCGGGCATTAGCCCGATTAGGTTATGTATTTTTGCGTTTCTGTGTTTATTTTACTTGTTTATAGATTTTGTGAAGTGCTGCAAACAACCTAGGTTAGTCTCTGACAGCTGTGGGGAATAAAATAGAAGACGATCCGAAGGAAGAGGTTTGGAGTTATTTGATCAAAGTCTGCCTTGTGTATGAGTTAAAGACGCCAAATTGGAAATGGCTTGTAATTATTCTTTGGTGCAGATGATAATAGCTGTTTTCAGCCAGCTGACCAGCAGGGGAGCACGATTGCATTTGAACGGCTTTCGATGGAACAGCCACTTAACATCAGTGTAAAAGGAGACTAAACAAATACCCAGATAAAGAGATGAGTTTTCAGACAACCTCTAAATATCAGAAAGGCATATTTGAACTCTGGATGTGTCGGTAAAGTATCCTACAAAAAAGAGGAGCCTTGCACAAAGGGAGCTTTTCATCAAATGTATTGTATCTGGTCTACCGTACATTGAGTAAATTATGATTGGCTTACCATGGGCTTCTAGATGGTTGATATAGAAAACAACTGCTTGGCAGGTCTATTTTAACTGCGCCCATGTAAATCTTTGTAGATGAGGCTGAGAATTTTAAAACGTGTTTCTTTTATTGGTGGCCAGTAGATATACTTTAATGCTGACATGATGTGATTATATCATGTAGTACACAACAGTAGAGAAGCAGCATGGCTCTCAATTCTTTGTTGTTTTGAGAGGGATTGCTTGGGGATGCCATTAAAGTAAACCAGACAGATCATTACCACTTCAAGTAGTTGAGTTTTTTTGTGAAGGATGAAAGAGATAGAGCTCCTCTAAGTAGACATATATGGAAGTTTTTGTGACTATTTATTTACAGTTAAAAGATGAATTCAATGTCTGATGGTCCGTTGTGAGTCCCAATCCTCCCACCTGTTCTCCAGTTAGAGGTAAAAAAATAATTAACACTTCTTACGGAGTCACAAAGGAGAAATGGGGAAGGAAACGACACAGAGCCAGTTGTGAGATGACCTGGTCACAGAGTGTTAAGTATCTGGGTGGCACAGTCAGGAGTCACAGAATGTTCAGACTCAAGGTCATCTGGGGTGGTAGAGTGAGAGAAATTAAATTTAAGCTTACTAACAGATAATTGGTGAATGATCGCTACAATAAATACCAGACCGTTAGGTTCGGGCACCAGGCTGATCTCTTCCCCCATGCTGCTACATCGCTCTTGGTCCGGTCTTCTCGCTTTTGTCACCCATTTTTTGTGTTAGCTTTCTTTGCTTTTTTCTTATTTTCACTGCTTTCTCCTTGCTATTTACCCTGTTTTTTTGTGTGCATTCTCCTTGCTTTTCCCTCGTTTTCACTGCTTTCTCTTTGCTTTTACCATTTTTTGTGTGCCTTCTCCTTTCGATTCCCCTCATCTTTGCTGATTTCACCTTGATTTTACCCATGTTTTGTGCCTTGGCATTTCTCCTTGCTTTTTCCTTGTTTCACAGCTTTCTCCTTGCTTTTCTCCCAGTTTTTCTGTCCCTCCTTCTTGCTTTTCCCTCGTTTTCACTGCTTTCTTTTTGCCTTTCCCCCCCTCATTGCTTCTCCTTCCTGCCGCCTGTTAATTTCTGCCTCGTGCCTCTTCCTCACCAGGTTAAAATCCACATGCACCCCAGACCCAGACATTGCCATAGCAATCCCCGGCGGATATAAATTCACTCGCGAAGACCAGACCTGACCAGCAAGCCGGGAGAAGGAGGAACAGTCATAGTCCACAAAGAAACTATACAGTGCTCCACCCCCACCAACAATAATACCACCCCCATGGAGCACCTCAACTTCAAGCTCTGCATGGATGCAAGGACTACCATCAGAGGTACCAATGCACAGCTTCTGCCACACCATTTCAGACTTCATTGCGCCACTAGCCTTAGAATCGGTCTACATCTTCCGCTGTGACCTTAACTACTACATCGACTCCCAAAAACAACACCACTTCACACCTCTTCAACAGTATGAGCTGCCTCAGATTAATCCAGATCATCCATGACCCTATGCACACCGCAGGACACACACTGGACCCCATTTTCGCCTCAAGCAGTCGCATCACATAAAGCCATGTCACCGAACTCACATGAACTGACCACTCCGTCATCAACTTCAACATTTCCAGCCCATGCACTGACACCCCCAAGACATCCAGCACAACCCACCAGATGTGGAGCAAAGTTTCAGAGACCAATTGCCCTGACGCCCTCAACACCTCCATCCCTGCTGCCCCCATTGACTTCAAACAAGGATTACAGAACTTTAACTCCTGGAATACCAACTGCGCTGACAGCATCGTCCCTTTCAAAAGCAGCATCCAGAGACAACCCTCCAGAAAGGCCAGCTGGTACACCCCTGAACTCGGAACAGCTGAACGAGACCGCAGATAGCTGCAGAGGAAGTGGCATGCCGGCAAAGACACCTCCAACAGTCAGATTTCAAGACCTCCCTCAACCTTTACTACCACCTGCTAAGTGTAATTAAGAAGGCAGCACTAGCCACAGGTATCGAAACCAGCAGAAACAACACCAAGGAATGCTTTAACATCATTAAGGAATTCTCCAACCTGGCGGCTAGTGAAAACAACATCACACCTTCACACCTTCACAGGAGCGGTTTGATAACCTTGCTGATTTCTTTCACAACATTGCAACCATATATAGGAACTTCAGGCCCCAGCCTACACCTACAGACTTCATCAACAGAGTCGCCACCACCACAACCAACTCCAACCAAAGACTAACAACCTGGAACCTTCTCTCCACCGAAGGCACCACCTCCATCATGAAATCTTTCCACGCTGGAGCCCCCACACACCCATACCACATCTTTGATCTCAGAAACCAAAGGGTCAGAAAGGAGCTCACCAATCTACTCAACACCTCAATCACCACCGCAACCTTCCCTGATGCTTAGAAACATGCCACAGTCAAACCACTACTCAAAAAACCCACTGCAGACCCTAGCATACTCAAAAACTACTGACCAATCTCTTTGCTCCCTTTCCCAGCTAAGGTACTGGAAAAAGTCAATAGGCAGCTCATGACCCACCTGGAGTAGATGCCTCTCAATCCGGCTTCTGCGTAATCACAGCACCGAGACTGCCCTGATCACAGCCACGGACAACACCTGTACCTTCCTAAACTGAAGAGAAACAGCAGCCCTGATTCTTCTTGACCTCTCGACAGCCTTCGATACCATATCCCACCAGTTTGAGTTTGAGTTTATGAATTTGTAAAGCGCGTAGCTACCCTAGGGCGTCCCAGCGCTGAGATACATGAAGGCTCCCAAGAAGGACAGGCAAGAAACTGAGAATTAAGTCAGAGTTGACAGCAAAAATAATTGTTTTTAACTTCTTCCTGAATAAGCGCTCCGAAGAGACTTGTCGAAGCTCTAGAGGAAGGGAGTTCCATAGGCGAGCAGCTTTCACAATGAAAGAGTTACCTCCCCAAGATCTCTTAAATAGTGCAAAATAGACTTGTCGGGAGGTAGATGAACGCAGGAGCATAGATGGAGAGGGAATGTCTGAGAAAAAAAGGACCCCTGTCATGTAGGGCTTTATGGACCAGGCATAAGGATTTAAATTGAATACGTTGTTTTATAGGCAACCAATGAAGTGTTGCCAGTGCTGGTTTGGCAGACAGATGCCTAGTTAGATTAGTAAGCAGTCTAGCTGCGGCATTCTGCACAACTTGAAGTTTCCTTATCACGTAGTCTGGAGAACCAAGGAACAAAGAATTACTGTAGGAAGTTGGCTCTGTATGCACTATTTCAAAGTAAGGAATAGTATGCACAGAGTCCAAGGGTTCCCCTTAGAGGTAAGATAGTGGCAAAAAGAGATAATTCTAATGCTCTATTTTGTGGTAGTGTGGTCGAGCAGTAGGCTTATCAGAGGGTAGTGTTAAGCATTTGTTGTACACACGCAGGCAATAAATGAGGAACACACACTCAGAGACAATTCCAGGCCAATAGGTTTTTGTATAGAAAAATATATTTTCTTAGTTTATTTTAAGAACCACAGGTTCAAGATTTACAAGTTATACTTCAAATGAAAGGTATTTCAGGTAGGTACTTTAGGAATTTTGAATTAGCAAAATAGCATATACAGTTTTCACATAAATGACATATAGCTATTTTAAAACTAGACAGTGCAATTTTCAACAGTTCCTGGGGGAGGTAAGTGTTTGTTAGTTTTTGCAGGTAAGTAAACCACCTACAGGGTTCAAGTTTGGGTCCAAGGTAGCCCACCGTTGGGGGTTCAGAGCAACCCCAAAGTTACCACACCAGCAGCTCAGGGCCGGTCAGGTGCAGAGGTCAAAGTGGTGCCCAAAACGCATAGGCTTCAATGGAGAAGGGGGTGCCCCGGTTCCAGTCTGCCAGCAGGTAAGTACCCCCGTCTTCGGAGGGCAGACCAGGGGGGTTTGGTAGGGCACCGGGGGGGACACAAGTCCACACAGAAAGTACACCCTCAGCGGCACAGGGGCGGCTGGGTGCAGTGTGCAAACAAGCGTTGGGTTCACAGTAGGATTCAATGGGAGACCAAGGGGTCTCTTCAGCGATGCAGGCAAGGGGGGGGCTCCTCGGGGTAGCCACCACCTGGGCAAGGGAGAGGGCCACCTGGGGGTCGCTCCTGCACTGGATGTTGGATCCTTCAGGTCGTGGGGGCTGCGGGTGCAGAGTCTTTACCAGGCGTCGGGTCTTTGAAGCAGGCAGTCACGGTCAGGGTGAGCCTCGGGATTCCTTCTGCAGGCGTCGCTGTGGGGGCTCAGGGGGGTCAACTCTGGCTACTCACGGTCTCGTAGTCACCGGGGAGTCCTCCCTGTGGTGTTTGTTCTCCACAAGTCGAGCCGGGGCGTCGGGTGCAGAGTGCAAAGTCTCACGCTTCCGGCGGGAAACGTGTGTTGTTTCAAAGTTGCTTCTTTGTTGCAAAGTTGCAGTCTTTGGTGAACAGAGCCGCTGTCCTCGGGAGTTCTTGTTCCTTCTAGATGCAGGGTAGTCCTCTGAGGCTTCAGAGGTTGCTGGACCCTGGGAACGCATCGCTGGAGCAGTGCCTTTAGAAGTGGGGAGACAGGCTGGTAGAGCTGGGGCCAAAGCAGTTGGTGTCTCCGTCTTCTCTGCAGGTTTTCAGTTCAGCAGTCCTCTTTTTCTTAGGTTGCAGGAATCTATCTTGCTGTGTTCTGGGAGCCCCTAAATACTCAATTTAGGGGTGTGTTTAGGTCTGGGGGGGTTAGTAGCCAATGGCTACTAGCCCTGAGGGTGGCTACACCCTCTTTGTGCCTCCTCCCTGAGGGGAGGGGGGGCACATTCCTATCCCTATTGGGGGTATCCTCCATCTACAAGATGGAGGATTTCTAAAAGTCAGAGTCACCTCAGCTCAGGACACCTTAGGGGCTGTCCTGACTGGCCAGTGGCTCCTCCTTGTTTTTCTCATTATCTCCCCTGGACTTGCCGCCAAAAGTGGGGGCTGTGTCCAGGGGGCGGGCACCTCCACTAGCTGGAGTGCCCTGGGGCATTGTAACACGAAGCCTGAGCCTTTGAAGCTCACTGCTAGGTGTTACAGTTCCTGCAGGGGGAGATGTGAAGCACCTCCACCCAGAGCAGGCTTTTGTTTCTGTCCTCAGAGAGCACAAAGGCCCTCACCACATGGGGTCAGAAACTCGTCTCTCAGCAGCAGGCTGGCACAGACCAGTCAGTCCTGCACTGAACAATTGGGTAAAATACAGGGGGCATCTCTAAGATGCCCTTTGTGTGCATTTTTTTAATGAATCCAACACTGGCATCAGTGTGGGTTTATTATTCTGAGAAGTTTGATACCAAACTTCCCAGTATTCAGTGTAGCCATTATGGAGCTGTGGAGTTTGTTTTTGACAGACTCCCAGACCATATGCTCTTATGGCTAACCTGCACTTAG
Organism: Pleurodeles waltl; assembly: GCF_031143425.1. NCBI lineage: Eukaryota > Metazoa > Chordata > Amphibia > Caudata > Salamandridae > Pleurodeles > Pleurodeles waltl. Next base: position 1,878,809,549 of record NC_090440.1, on the reverse strand, counting down.
AATGTCTAAGGTTTTGCTTAGACACTGTAGGGACATAGTGCTCTTGCACAAATGCCCTCACCTGTGGTATAGTGCACCCTGCCTTAGGACTGTAAGGCCTGCTAGAGGGGTGACTTACCTATGCCACAGGCAGTGTGAGGTTGGCATGGCACCCTGAGGGGAGTGCCATGTCGACTTAGTCATTTTCTCCCCACCAGCACACACAAGCTGGCAAGCAGTGTCTCTGTGCTGAGTGAGGGGTCCCCAGGGTGGCACAAGACATGCTGCAGCCCTTAGAGACCTTCCCTGGCATCAGGGCCCTTGGTACCATGGGTACCAGTTACAAGGAACTTACCTGGGTGCCAGGGTTGTGCCACTTGTGGAGACAATGGTACATTTTAGGTGAAAGAACACTGGTACTGGGGTCTGGTTAGCAGGGTCCCAGCACACTTCTCAGTCAAGTCAGCATCAGTATCAGGCAAAAAGTGGGGGGTAACTGCAACAAGGAGCCATTTCCTTACAATTACCATAGCCGAGGTGGGAAAGAATCAGTGCCTGGACGAGGTAAAAGGAAAGCCCAAGACTGGATATGTTGTTTAACGTTGTTTATATTCCTCTAAGAGATAAATGTACTAAATTGCAATGCTACATATGTGGCGTTACAGTGACCATGCCAACAGTAGTTTGGGCATTTGGAGTATTGTCTAGTTACCTTTAAGTGTTTGATTCCAACTAGTTGAAGTGCTGAATGCTTCTATAAACTATCTTCTTTCACTGATTAGAATTAATTTCTCCAAGTAGAGGCCAATGATTGAAAGAGCATTGGCATTTCTACCACCCCACCCAAATGTGATTTCCTACCAAAAGGTATTAAGTGGGCATGAAGCCATGATCTACTTGACACAGGTTAATCATGCTACGTAAAATTGTCAAGTTTCTACACCCGCATGCGTGACAGGCTCTCAACACCAGTCGACTAGACTATTGCATGGACTATGGAAATTGTTAACATCTCAATCTCGTTATGTGCATGTATAATTGAAAATTGAACTTGGCACAGTTAATGCATGGAAAGTACAATTTGAAGCTAGGATTGTCAGATCTCTCCATTCGAGTTAAATACTATGTTTCTAGTTAGCAGTTTTAGTTTTAACAAACTGCAGCAACTTGTAGCCATTGTTTACTTCATTATTTGATTAATATGATTAGTAAAAGGAAAGCCCAAGACTGGATATGTTGTTTAACGTTGTTTATATTGCTCTAAGAGAGATAAATGTACTAAATTGCAATGCTACGTATGTGGCGCTACAATGACCACGCCAACAGTAGTTTGGGCATTTGGAGTATTGTCTAGTTACCTTTAAGTGTCTGATTCCAACTAGTTGAAGTGCTGAATGCTTCTATAAACTGTCTTCTTTCACTGATTAGAATTAATTTCTCCAAGTAGAAGCTAATGATTGAATGAGCATTGTCACTTCACTACCACCCCACCCAAATGTAATTTCCTACCTAAAAAGGATGAAGTATTAAGTGGGCATGACGCCATGATCTCCTTGACACTGGTTAATCATCCATCTGTCCATCCATGTCTATTAATCCTTCATCTGCCTAACCAACCCCATTCAATGTTACGTTTTCCTACTTCTGTGCTGTCTAATGCTATGAGTATTTTTTATCACTATATACATGACTGTGAATGGTGTGTGTTTGCCTGTTTACGTGTGTAACTGTCTCTGGTGGCCTGTGTACACTGGTGCAAGTAGATCTGGTGGCCTGTGTGCATACGTACATGCCTTTCTGTGGGTGTCTACGTGCCTGGTGGTGTATGCATTGCTGCGTGGAAGTCTTGCTGGTCGTGTGTTTGACTGTATAGTTTTTGTATGCTTGCATGTATGCAATATAATCGTGTGCATGTGTTTGTGTTTGTGTCTGTGTGCTTGAATTTTACAATTCACAAGCATGCAGTCTTTATCACTGTTTTTTTCACAGTTTTAAACTCTGGGTCAATATCTCTGAGCTGATGTATCATCCTAAATATTTATATATTTTTCTGTTTACACTTGATCAGTCTTAAAATGTATGCTGTGCTGCCGTTCGAAGATGGAATGTCAAGTTTCATCAAACCTGTATAGATTCTTCTTCCAAAGCCCTGAAAGTTTATCTGCATCCAATTAATCGTCTCACCACGTTTTGTTTCCAAGCAGGCGACTATCATCCGTCCACGTGATGTGTTTGGCCTGTTTCTATGGGTTTCTTCACCTTCAGACAGTGTTGGATTTATGGTTTTATCTGGGGTATTGATTTCAGACACCACCTGTGAGCTACTGCTCTCCATGAGGAATGGCACCAGCCCTATTTCTTGATGGATTTCTGCCTTCCTAATTTCTTTCACTCCTCTTTTCAGTTTGTGTTTTTGTGATAAGCAGTTTGGCAAAAAGACAAAAACCACAAAAAGTAATCTTGAAGGGCGATTTCCTTATTTGACCAGCTCGTGATTTTGGTTTGTAATTTCCAGGCACGGTGTGGTTATCGTACGATTGAATCAAACATCCCATTTACAAAGAGGAACTAACACTGAGTTCCTACCTTGCCGAATTCCTCTTTCATGCTCTGTTTGTAATTGAGGTGACGGTGCATGGCTCAAGTATAAACAAAAGCAAATTTCATCCCTCTACATACTAATATTGGGCCATCGATGCATTAAAAATTGACTTGTTTCTAATTAACAACTTTTTTGGGGACTCCAACCCTCCCTTAAATATTCATTTGAATGTTACAGTAATGGATTGGCAACGCGCACACCAAAATATGAACCCCCTTCTGTCCCAGGCCCTTATTCTGACGGACTTGCTTATGTCATTACAACAGTGTACATAAATGTATTTCCTGTAAATATATTCTGTGTTAGTACTGCCGGTTCACCCTTTGCTCTTTGTCTTTCCTTGTGCTCCTGGTTTCATGGTCACCACATCTTGTGAGTTGAATGTTAATTATGAACGATAGAAACCATTAAAGAAATAAGCTATACTATCATTGACTTGCAGTGACAATACTTCGTATGACGGGCACAGAAACTTTGTAAAATTCCGCTGTTGTTGAATTTGATATGTGCTTATTTTAACTTTTTAGAGTTTTTTTTCTTTTTTCTTATAAACAAAAAGTTATCGGGTTTTAACATATATAAAACATAGAAAATAAAAATCAGAGTAAAGATCTGGCCCAAGAAATGTCTGCCCGTAATCAGTCTCGACTCCTGTCTGTATTGTTTCACTATGCATACATTCATAATTTGTGTGAAATCAGCTACCTTTATATAATGCTTCCTTAACAAAAATAGAATCATCATTGCACGTTACAGCACATTCATGTCAAATCCAAGCCTGGCCTAATCAATAAAAGCATTGAATAGGAAAATAGCCTAATCAATGGTAAATAAAGACAGTGGTGTTGAATACTCAACATAAACAAAAAATGTTTCTCAAACAACCTGGCTGCAGTTAATCAACGTAAGTCTTTTGAAATAGGTCCCCTTGTGTGGGTGTTAGAAAAGGGGTCTCTAGTTGGCAGCGGTATGCACCCTGTCCAAGTAGGAACCTCTATCCTAGTCGGAGTAAGTCAGTTTCACACCATAAATTAACCTGTGCTCGCCCTCTGGTAGCTTAGCACAGAGCAGGCCGGCTTAACTTAGAAGGCAATTTGTAAGGAATTTGTGCAACAGTAAAATAGTGAAAACACCACATAAAAAGATACCACACCTATTTAGAAAAATAGAGCTTAATTTAATTAACAAAAAAAACAAAACCCAATGAGTAAAAGCTGACATACAATTTTTTAAAGAAAATCTGCAAATATAGTGCTTAGAAACCTGAAGCGCCAATCTGGGCTATCTCGTCGTGCCTAACCGGGTCAAATCTGAAAGTTCAGGAGCAGGGGAGGCGATGCACCGTTGAAAAACACTTTGCGATGAAGACGATGTGTTGAATTCGAGTCACGCAGTCAGCGATGCAAAGTCCTTGAGCAGTGATGCTCTGGCGTCGAAGCAAATGCTTTGGTTCTGACCGGTGCAATAACGGAAATGCATGGATTTTGGCAGTAGCAGCACTTTAACCCACTTCCAATGGCCCAGGACTGGATTGGCAAGACTTGCAGCCAGCAAAGTCCAGGTGCTCTAGGTGATGATGGGCTAAAGTCTTTTGCGTTCCTGAGACTTCAGAAGAACATGATGCAAGCCCTTGGAGTCACTCTGAGTTCAAGTGAAATGGGTCCAGTCCTTCCTCAGCAGGGCAGCACAGCAGAAAAGCAGTTCTTCCAGAGCAGCAGTCCAAAATGGCAGTCCGTGTAGCAGCACAGAAGTCCTTTTTCCTGGCGGAGTTCTTCACAGAGTCAGAAGTGTACAGAGTTGGTAGGGTCAGATGTACAGTTCATATACCAAGTGGTGCTTTTGAAGTGTGTGTGTGTGTGTGTGTGTGGGTGGTGGGGGCCGATTTCAGAGATGTATTTTGAAATCCACAAAGGCCCTCCCTTCCTGCCCTGGCTCCAGACTGGCTACAGGGGCTTAAGCATACCTCTGTGTGGGAGAAGGACACTGCCTATTCAGGTGTGTCAGCTCCTCCCTCCCATGATGCCCAGGGTAAGCCATCAACATGCAGATGGCCACACGGTCACACCTACCCTTCCTTTGTGTGAGGCTGTCTAGAGGGAATGCAGGAAGCCAGCTGTCAATCCAGCCCACACGTGTGTTGGATACAGGCTGCTGGCACACAGGGCAAAGAGCAGAAAAATGCCAACTTTCTAAAAGTAGTGTTTTCAAAATTGTAATAGTAAATCCGGCTTAACCATTAAAGAGGATTTATTACAATTCCATAAGTACTAAACATGACCACTTCTCAATCAGGAATTACACTTTATTAAATGTAATAAGGAATCCCCAATGTTAGGCAATGAAAGGTGTAGACCTCACAGTAGTGAAACATGAATCTGAGGGTTTTCACTACCAGGACATGTAAAGCTTAAAGGTATAGGTCCTGCCTTTTAATAACATAGCACCCCGCCATATGGGCTATCTAGGGCCTATCTTAGGGGTGGCCTATGTGTAATAAAAGGGGTGTCTAAGGCTTAGCAAAGGTCTTAATATGTCAGGTCAACATGGCAGTCAAACTGCACACACAGGCTCTGCAGTGGCAGACTTGAGATATGTTTAAAGGGCTACTTAAGAGGGTGGCACAATCAGTGCTGCAGGCCCACTAGTAGCATTTCATTTACAGTCCCTGTTCACATATAGTGCACCTTACTAGGACATATAAGGAAATTAAATATGCTAATTGTGGATACACCAATTTTACCATGTTTTAGGGGAGTGAGCACATGCACTTTAGCACTGGTTAGCAGTGGTAAAGTGCCCAGAGTCCTAAGGCCAACAAAAATAGACCAGCAAAAGTGAGGCAAAACAGGCAAAAGGTTTGGAGAAGACCACCCTAAGGCTGGCAGGTTCCCCCCAGCTGAAAGTAAAGAGAGCTACACAACCTCCTAAGCGATCTCATCACCGAGGCAGAAGAACCTAGATAGACCATCAGCTTTAGTGTGGCCTGACCCAGGTCTGTGTTCCACTGTAAAGTCAATTCCCTATAATGAGTTGGACTGCCACAACAATTATAAACCCTCACTCCTCATTTACATTTTAGCCACCTGAGGGCCCTGTGGTCTCTCTGAATCCCGACGTGAGTCCCTAACAGGTATGGTCTGAGGCATAAGTTTGAACTATGAATTCTTTGGAAAAGTCAGGGGGATTGCGCACAGGGGTTGTGCACATGGCCTGCTTCAGGGAGTCAAATGTTTTTTGGCAGCCCTCTGTCCAAATCACATTTATGGGTTGTTTCTTTGATCTCAGTTCCGTCAAGGGGGCAAAAATTATGCTGTCCTTTTGACAAAACTTCTGTAATATCTTATGAGACCTAAGAAGGGTTTCACCTCTGTTATGAGTCTTATGGGATTCCTAGGCCATGATGATTACTATCTTGGCCTGGAGGGGCTGCGCCTTACCCCCACCCACCAGGTGTCACAAGTACACCGCAGACCCCTGCCTCTTACCTCTTACAGGCCTGGATAGTCAGACCTGCATTACCCAGGGCCTGAAGCGCTTACTGAAGGTGAAAGAGGGGGGCCTTCCAGCTGCTACCAAAGATTGATATGTCATCCAAATAAGCACGGCTGAAGGCCTCTATCCAGCCAAAACCTAGTTCACCAGCCTGTGGAAGGTGGCAGGAGCATTCTTGAGCCCAATGGGCATCACTCTAAATTGATAGTGGCCCTCTGGAGTGGAGAAGGCTGACCTTACCTGGGCTCCTTCTTTTGGGACAATCTGCCAGTATCCTGAAGTAAGGTCAAAGGTACTCAGGAACTGAGCAGCCCCTAATCTGTCAATCAGCTCATCCTCCCTGAGGATGGGATGAGCATCAATCTTGGTGACAGAATTGAGCCCCCTGTAATCTACCCAGAACCTTGCACACGTCCCACGCATCAACTGGAGTCGCTGCGGAGGCTGCTCCTTCTCATACCTCGCTGCTAAAGTTCAGAACGACTCACCCCCCCCCCCCCCTCCACCACCACCCCCACCCTCACCCCCACCTTCAAACCACTCACTCCCACCCTGACCTCCGGGAGGAGCTCAAGACCTAGCTGTTCAATGAGGCAGTCAGTACGTGGCATCACCCCTCACCCCCAGGTCCTGGATACCCCTTGGGGTGATTAGCCGAGCTTAACAGATATTGTTTGATGATTTAATTGATTTATTTTGGTACCAGCACAACAGGACTGGGCCAGGGGTTACTGGAAGGTTCAATCACTCATAATTCTAGAATTTTAGAGACTTCCTCCTTAATGCTGGCCCTTACTTTGTTGGATAGTCTATAGATTCTATGTTGGACAGGGAGGTTGTCCCCATGTCAATATCATGGCTACACAGGTGGGTAATCCCAATAGTGAGGGAAAACAGAGAACAGAATTGTCACAGCAACTGTTAACAGCCCTTCTGCTGTTCAGGAGTCAGGGTAGAGGAAAGGTTTACACCTTCCACTGACCTATCCTTGTCTTTGGAGGCTAGGAGGTCATGGAGAGGATCACATTCCTCTTCCTCCCCTCCATCTGTCACCAACAACATGGTGACCTCAAACCAAGGGGTGTCTGGGGGTCTTGCGTTCCACCAAATAGGTGGCCTCCCCCTTCCTCCCACCAATCTTGTGAGGCCAGGTCCAAACGGTAATAGAGGGCTCCATCCCCCACATTTTTTGCCAACGTTGCAATTCCACAGGAGGTGCCATTTGGTCATACCACTGTTTCATCTCTTCGTGGCTGGCCTCCAAGTTGTCTGAAGTTTGCTTCCACAACTTGACCATATGGCTTCTGAAGGCCAGCATGTAGCTAACGGCATCCTTGGGAGGTTTCCTGGGACATTGCTCCCACTCTTCTTTCACCAGACTGAGAGGTCCTGTTACAGAAGGCCAGTACAGGTGCTCTAAGGGGCATGGCATGGCAGGGCTCACAGCTATCTTCAGAAGTCCTGAGACCACACACCCCCCCCCCACTCAAATGGAACAAGGGCCAGTGGGTAGTGATCATCCCAGTTGTCTGCTACCACAGCCTGGTGTAATACATTGGGTAAAATCTGCTCTGGGGCCTCCAAATGACTCCTTACAATATCATGCTGACACTTGTGTCCCTCATAGCCTCACCACCTTGCCCATTGATGGTAACCCACTACCTATACTTTGCAGTATTGAAAGGCACATGTTTTTTGGCAACATCTTCATGCCCCAAGGGACACTAGGGGAACCTCACTGCCCCCCCTTCCACTAACTGGGACAAACTCCTCCTCAAGCACTACACTTGCTACCCCTGATGTCTCACTGCAATGGGAGGCTGTGCCCTTTTGGGACACTTGGGATCCCCCAGTAGTGCCCATACTCATAGCACTCATACCACGTAGGAGGTTGGTTCTAACTCTTGTCAGGGAAGCTCTTCTTCTGATGGTCAGTTTGGAAATGGGACCCTTCCCCCTGTAAACTGTTTTAGGTGCCTTGTGAGATCTTCCTTTCATATCCCCCCGCCTTCTGTTGGGAACCCTGACCATCATTATGGGAGCCGCCCCCAGGTGCCTTTTTGGACACACTTGTGCTGACCCAATGGTCTGTCTCTTCAGCAAGATTCCTGGGGTCAGCCTGCTGTCCACTAGGTGCTGGTGCAGCCTCTGAAAACTAATTTCAAGCATGTGCTCCCTCAGAATTAGGTTGTACATCCCATCAAAATCATCTGCCTTGCTGCCCCTCACCCCGGCCTTAAGTGCCTTGCTGGAATAATCAAGGAAATCCATCCAGGTCTGTGTGGGACATGTGCGTCAGTTCCTGAACCTCTGTCGGTATCTCTCAGGTATTAAACAACTCTTATTGATAAGTATGGCTTTTAAGGGAGTTTGTGTCTGGTCCCCCACCTCTAGTGTCAAGAGTGTGTTCTTCCCCACTGTGGGCATATACCTCCACAAACTACTTTCCCAATACTCCTGAGGCATCTTTTGCACCCTCAGAGCCACCTCATAGGCGGAGAACCACTTATCTATGTGCTCACCGACCAAATAACTGGGCACCAAATCTTTTGGGGGTATGTACTCTTTCTTCACCCGTGGACACTGCAGGTATGCTTGCCACCATTACTGCTGGATTCTACTTCCATGGCCTTGATGTCCAGCTGTCTGAAACTTAGCTCATGGTGCATCTTCCTTTGCTCTGCCTCCATGGTCAACCTCTTTTCCTACACAGCTTTCTCCCTCTCCATCAAAGCTTTCTCCTTTTCTATCAAAGCATTCTCTTTTTCTATCTTTAATTTTGCCAGCTCCAAATTGAGCTTTCTCTCCTTCCTCCCGTCCTCCAGCTCTTCTAGGGACAGGCTCGTGGATGATACAACACTCTCTGCTGTGTGTGTGTGTGGGGGGGGGGTTGGGGGGGGGGGGGGGGAGGGGGGAAGAATAGAGCTGCTGCTCCTGGCAAGATATTGGCCCCTTGTCCCATAGGCAGTTCCAGATTTTCCAGTGAATCCTGGCCCAGGCCCAGCTCCTCCTCATCATCCAGTATCTCATCCTCCTCTTCTGGGCTCACAGGTATTGCATCCTGAGCTTCTATCCAGATTTTCAGCGCCTTTTGCAGCTCCACCTTCCTGGTGAAGCCTTTAACAGAAATTTCAAACCCCCTGCAGTAATCCTTGAACTGGGGCACAGTGCAACTTTCAAGTTTGGCAAGGTCAAAATCGGCTTTTGTATGTGCAGATGTACAACCTCCAGTTAGAGACATGATTTTAGGAAAAAGCAAAAAAAAAAATGCCAATCAGGGGTAATAGAAAAGTTGAAAATGCCAATCTAAGAGAACAGAAAAATAAACATACCAATCAGGGAGAATTAACTCAAAATGGTCTTGGGTATTGATTGGTAAGGGAAACACCAAATAACTGTAAGGCACTGCACATACACAAGTCCTATTCTCACCGCTGATCACCAATGTTAGAACTGAGGTCTCTAGTTGGCAGAGGAATGCACCCTGTCCAAGTAGGGACCAAAATCCTAGTCTGGGTAAGTCAGTTACACACCATGAATTAACCTGTGCTGCTTCTTAGAGAGAAACAGTCAGTAAGATTAGATAATTTTTCAGGTGAATTTATTTGACTACACTGTGGAGTTCCTCCCAGGCTCATCACTGTTTCTGCTTTTATTTAACGTGTACATTAAGTTGTTGATAAAGGCGCTGACCACATCAGACTGATATATATAACCATGCACTTTACTCCCAATTGCTATTTTATGTGGATAATACCCCAACATCAAATGAAAAATATCAAAGCATCATGATATTCATCAGCACCAGGGTGGCAACTAATTACATCAAGTTAAATGCAGACAAGACTGAAATAGTTCACCTGAATAACAGAACCAGTATCTGAAACAACTTCTGTTGGTCCACTGAATTTCAGCACTGACTCTGACACCACTTGCTAAGAGTCTGGGCAGGGCCAGCTTTAGGGTGGTGCGAGGAGTGTGGCCGCACCGGGTGCTGGCCCGATTAGCATGCGCTGACCTCACGGGGGTGCTGTTTTTAGCAATAACTTATGACACTTGTGATTTAAAAGCACCTGCCGAACAGTTCCTTGTGCGTCCAGCCTTCAGGTTGAAGTTAAAATGTTGATACCTCTTGTGAATAATATCCTGCGAGAGAGAGATCGGAGTTTTGTCCAGCAGCAGTTTTGACTTGCCATAAAGTAGCACAGAGGGTTAAAGTGCCTGCTGCAAAGAACAGAACTGTATTTTATGTGGATAGCTGAGTGGATTAGTGAATAAAGCCTTTGCAAGCGCTTTAAAAAGAATGTATGTGAAAGGGGGGCAATGGAGAGATGAGGAGCATATTTGCGAGGTGGTAGTGAGGGAGTCTGAGGAAGTGGTCATGGGGTGGGAGGGATGCCAAAAAATACTGTCGCACAGGGTGCCACAAGTGATAAAGACGGCCCTGAGTCTAGGGGTTGTGATTGATGGCATCTTACACTATATCCCCAGGTCGGGTCCTTAGTGTCTAAATGTTCTATTGAAAATGCTGAGAAAAATTGCACCTCTCTCTGACTGGGGAGGAAACGAATAGACAGCAGCAATCACATCAAGTCTGGATTATTCCAATTCTGTTTATGCTGGACTCTCTAATGTGGCTCAGCATAAACTTTGTCATTCAAAACAAGGCCAAAAGACTGATCTTTCTTCTCACTTGACATTCACACGCCACATCTTTATTGAGAAAATAACATTGACTCCCCCATAAAAGAACAAATCTAATTTATGGAGTGTTGCATGATGTTTAAAAGCAGGAATGTAACAACACCCACATTTGAAGCAGATAAAATTAAGAAATATATACCCTCGCAAAACATGAGATGAACAAAAAAGAAACCGCCGTATTCCAAAATTTTGCAAAGATCAGGGAGTTGGAGCTATTCAGTAGTGGCTCCCACCACCATTTTGTGACATTTCAGCAGGCCTATGCTAACAAACAATAACTTTCTCTGTTTCACTCTAAGAACAGTGGCGGTCGGCAGCTTTAGGAGGGAGGGGGTTGGGGAGTGGGCAGGAAACAAACAAACACACACACACACACACACACACACACACACACACTCACACTCACACTCTCTCTCTCTCTCTCCCCCCTCTCTCTCTCTCTGTCCCCCTCTCGCTCTCCCCCTTCCTCTCTCTTTCACACACAGACACGCACATCCATTAACAACACTCATAACATTCAAACATGCACGCACAAACATTCATTTTTAAAATACCCTAGGTCAGCCAATGAGGGAAGGCAGCAGTCCCAGCCTCGTCACAGAGTGGGATGGGGTCAGTGAGACTGCTGACCCCACCCCACTCTGTGACGAAGTGTCACTGATTGACACTCTCCCTGGGCACTTCAGGACTTAAACCTGAAGCCCCCAGGTCGAAGTCAATGAGTAACGCTTTCCTAGTCACCCTGGGGAGGGCCTCAAGGCACCTTTGCTGAGCCGAGGAGGTCACGTCCATAGGAGCTGTGACCTCCTCAGCCCAGCAAAGTTCAGCTCAACAGCCAGGAGTCTGCGCAAATTGTGCATGTCTCAATCCTGGCTGTCTGAGCTGAAAATGAAGAGTGTCTGTCAAGCTGACCTTTGTTCAGCCTGACAGACACTCTTCATGAGGGCCAAAAGGTGGGAGGGGGTGGCATGGCCACTCCGCCCTAAAGGACGGGCCGCGCCTGTCTAAGACATATTAGTGTATGCGCCACAAAGCCATTGGGGAACGTGCGCTCTATAAATAGCAATAACATAACATTGCTCATGCACTGGCTTAGAGCAAACTACCTCGATAAGAAAACCTTCTACCCTGCAGCTCCTTATACAAGCTCTATTTTTGGAAAGAACTGAAGACCTATCTATTTGAGCAACAACACCTTGTAATAAAAACCTTACCAACAGTGAACTGTCTAAGAACGGGGACCAGCAATCCTTCGATCTGAACTGCAGTCCCATGCTCTGACCCCTCGATACCCACTTTGCCTCATTGTCCTACTTTGCTGCCTTTGGCAGCCTCTTGTGGCTTATCTAGGAACTACCTCGCTCAGTGAACATCTCTCATTCGCCTGCACTTACTATTGTAAAATTCTTATACTTTTAACAAATACCCTACTCCTTCCCCATCCTTACTGAATTCCTCACTTCTCTGCAACACTCCCCCGCTTTGGTTTAAACAGTGCAAATGTAGATACAAACAGGGGCGGCTCATTTGCAATGGTGACGGAGCGGCACCCCCCTGGCTAAGGCAGGAGCTGAAAAAAAAAGATCTATCATTATCATTTTATTTTTCAGCTCCTGGCTCAGCCAGCAGCATGTGAATGGAGAAGCGGGACTTGGCCACGGGAGGGGTGGAATAGGGGAAGGGAAGTGGAGTCTGTGCACTTTTAAGTGCACATGTGTGCTTGGCTGGCCGTCTCAGGCTGGACAAACACACATGCACACTTAGGTATCTCCAACACAGTTGTGCTACACAGCCTGGTTGAAGAAACTGCACAGGTTCCAGTTCACTGTCTGAGCGGCAGAACAAGCCGCCCGACCAATCCTGCCATGGCTCTCATGCTGGATTTAGCATGAGCCATGCCAGGATAGCTGGGGAGTCTGGGCTGGTGTCCCAGTGAATGCTGGTACACCAGAAGAAGAGCAGAGGAGTGAGACGGCAGGCGGGAACTGGTACGTTTAAAAAAATAATATATATATTTTCCCCTTCCCCCTCTACATCCACTTCCCTCCCCTTGAGATTTGCAGGAGCCGCAACTGAAATCAAATACATAGATATTCCAGAGTACAGTTTTTAGGGTTGAGCGCAAAGTGCTCCGTCCCTGTTATCTCTCTATGGGCTTTTAACCACGTCCATATCACGCCCATCAGTTTGGTTGCTTCATGGGCTTGCCTCCAAAAATTTGCTTGATTTCACTAGTGAAAGGCATGCATACGTAATGCCTTTTCCGGTGTTTAGCCCTCCTCGAGCGCACCAGCCAACTACTGAAAACATACGAGGCTCCATGTTTTCCGTATGGTTTCTGCACTATTTTTTCTCTTTAATTCGTAGGCAGTGCGGTCTCGCTGGGCAGTAACCTAGCGCTTTGCATGACATCGACCCTGTTATATGAATATTTGCACTTTTGCTGGTTACATGTATAATTGCACTTTTGCTGATACATTTCACTGCGAGCAAACTTCTGTGTGCCTTGTGCTCATGACGCCCGTTGGCTTGTTTATGTGAAACTGTTTTACTTTTCAGTTTATGTGGCAAGAACAGTCCAGTTAGGAGTTTACAATGCTAATAGCTTTAGCTCGAGTAAACGTGAGACCAATTACATTTCAAATGCTTGTGAAATAGATTCTATCCGAGTCCCATTTGTAAGGCCCTAGTCTGCTGAGTAAAAACAAAACAAATGAAGATGTTTACCTTTAGATGACAATGGTGCCCCTCACGAAGCCACTTTAGATCAGTATGGTGCCCCTCAGGAAGGCGCTGTGCTGTACTCAGTTTAGAGGTCCTTTTTCTCGCTGAGTAGGAAGTGGTTTAAAACATCTTTTTCAGGGAAGCGTGTTATAAACAGAAAATGTTTGAGTGTTATCCACACACAAATGTAATGAAAATATCAGACCAAGGACCCAGCACACAGCGTGCGAGAGCACGAAGGGCTGTATAGCACCACCTAAAATACGAGTCCATATACCACTACATAGAATCTACTACATTGAAATTAGCCCCTCTGAGATTACCACTGCAGGGATTACTACTCATGAGGTTATCACTACTGTGAATACCAGTGCAAAGAGTTCCTCTGCTGAGATTACCACCTTTGAAATTACCACTGCAGCGATTACCACTGCTGAGATTACTACTACTGTGATTACTATCTCTGAGATTACCACTTCATGGATTACCAGTGCTGAATTACCATTACTGTGATTACTACCTCTGAGAGTCCCACTGCAGGGAGTACCACTACTGAGATTACCACTGCTGTGATTACTACCTCTGAGATTACCCCTGCAGGGATTACCACTGCTGAGATTACCTCTACTGTGATTAATACCTCTGAGATTACCACTGCAGGGATTACCACTGCTGAATTACCACAACTGTTATTACTACCTCTGAGAGTACCACTGCAGGGATTACCACTGCTGAGATTACCACAACTGTGATTACTACCTCTGAGAGTACCACTGCAGGGGTTACCACTGCTGTTGTTGTATAGCCATTTTAGTTATAGCTCCATGCATGTTGTTTTCACACACTAGGCTGCTGTGCACTTTAACCTAGATATATTTTATTCAGCTTGCTTTATTATTAATACAATAACCATTTTTACGGTCTTGTTTGATTTTCATTTATCTAACTGTTTTTGCCTAAGCCAGCACTCTGTTCTCAAACAAGACATTCTTGATCACTCTGTGCTTTATTCAAGGCTGCATTTCGGTACATTGCCGGTGAACGTGGTAAAAGTTTAGTCTCCAACATTCGTAGAAAATACATATCCTTATGTATGGACATTTTTGCAGAACATCAGCTGTGTTATTATATAAACACTTCCTTGTCCCTTACACGTTAGAGGGAAATTCCAGCCAGGGAACCACAACTGTATGCTGATTGCTGAATGCTTCGCTACAGATGCTAATGCAGACCACAAGCCATTGCTCAGGTATGGGGGTTGATGTCTTCCCAGGGGAACCTGAAAGGCAGAATTAGAGCTTAACATGCTGTGCTCAAATTACAACCTAGATAAGAAATAGTCCATCGATTATAGTGACAATATGATAGCGTTGTTTTTATGCTTCACCCTTCTCGTCACAATTTTAATACTGTCATGTTGTGTCGTCCTGGTTATTGCAGCTCACGCTTTGCTATCTAAGATGCAGTTGTTTTAGTAAACTCATTATTGAAACATATACTGCTTCTGTTTGTCATTTATATATGAGACCAAATTGTAAATGAGAAAACCGGATGCGACCTGAGTGACCACGACTTCCCTGAGAAGCCCAGTATGTCATGCGCTCGGCTGCCCAATCATCACTATCTATTGGTAGGGATGAGGCACTGCTAGTTAGCTTGAGCAAAATCCTGATTGGAGCGGCAGATGCCACCTGCAGTGGGTTAGACTCAGTCTCCCACACCGCGGGCGATTCTACCGCTCAAAATCCAGTAGTCTCATTAGAATAATGAGAGCCTATGCTACATGGCACTGCCAATGTTTGGTCAGACTCTAATTTTCGGGTCCTCCGGAGTATCTCGGACTCAGTATATATAATGACGCCTCAATACCCCGTGCGGAGATGTCCGTGTTACTGAGGATTTCCACCGCAGCTGAGTAGGTTATCCTATTTGCAGTTGGAGGTTGTTCATGCTTGAACTTTAAAAGGAAAGCCCTATTTGGTGTGCCATCTCTGAACTTAGAGTTACTACAATGGCAATCCACAGCAGGTAAAATAGCGGTTAATATGAGACAACCTCTAACTACACATTTATTAGCAAATGGCTTAACGGCCCATGGGGGTCCAGTCACATTTGTGGTGGATGCCTATCCAGCTTATAGAACAGAACTTTTTTTATTCTTGGGTCACATTTCCAGCAGTTGATGGGAACACAAATACATTTCACCAATATACACCTGCAAATGTGCCTGGACAATACAGAGCATATGCATATTTAGAAATACCTTTATCTTTTCAAGAACATAATAATTGGGTTGATGGCGCCCTACCCCACACAATTTTACCAGTAAGGTTAGGTCCTCTAAGTAATGATGGTCCTACCTGGCCTTTATTGGCCACCTATACACCACATCCTGCGGTTGCAAATTTAGCAGTAGCTGAGGTTAGTCACTTATATACTGAAATAACAGCGATATATAGACGATTAGTACAATTTGTAATACAAACACTAAATACAAACCCAGCACGTGCTGCTCCAGGACAGCCACATGCAGCAACGCCAGGTATAAATCCTGCGACTGTACATTCGATTATGGGTAAAGTACCCGCCAAACGAGAGCAAACTCCGTTTTGGTTAGCACATACGATTAATGCGCTGGATGCAGTATTTCCCCATACGGGACCTCAGGATAAACATAAAATATTAACAATGTACTTGCCCTTTGGGATGGTCCCTACAGTAGATAACTGTAATACCTGGGGCACCGTGTTTGCCGCGCTCTATACAACTGTACACGGTACACCAACACTTGCCAATTTACCGGAGGTTTTGAAACTAATCCAAGATGAATACGGGGCTGCCCCAGCCCTGGATTTGGTGATGCAATTGATTGGCAATTTGCCACAGTATCCTCAATCATTTTAAGTAATCTTAAAGGGGAAGCGATAGCGCTTGCAGTGCGCATGCGGCCCCATGACGTTCCTCAACAGGATCAGGAACGAGAGCTGCCCAAAATTATCTCAGAGACCTATTCTAGTATCGGTAGAGACAGCTTAGGGGCCAGACCATCTAAACCACAATTTCAGGGAAAATCGAGTAAAGATTCCCCCAAGCAAGCACCTGAGGGTATTAAGAAATGCTGCGATAAAAAGCAACAAACTCCTAAAAAAAGAGGGGAGAATCTCTGCGTATGGAGAGCCCGCAGAATAGATATAATCTCAGAAATAGAGATAATATAAAAACGCCTGCTAGATATCAATATACTGATACTCACCAATCTCGGAACTTGCTGAATCCTATTCCATTGAATGGGCTTTGGCACAAGCACCTGCATTATACCAAAATCATGTAGGATGGGATCAAGAATTCCCCTACCATGTAATTCCAATTAAAAGTGAACCTCAACCGCTGTACCCCATAAAACATGAAGCAAAAGCACCGGTGAGAGAAATACTCACACAATTAGAATACCAGGGTGTAATTGAACCCTGTGTCTCCCCAATGAATAATCCATTATTCCCAGTAGCTAAACCAGACCACTCATATAGAATAGTCTTAGACTATAGACATTTGAACAGTCATACGCGCACATATGCTATACAACATTCACATAGCACAGCACTAATGAACAACATAGTGTGTAAAAAATACAAAACAACCCTGGACATTTCCAATGTTTTTTTTGTTGCCAGAATATAGCACCTGAGAGTAGAGACTTAACAAGTTTCAGCACACTAGGATCCCAGAAAAAAATCTGTTGTTTACCTCAGGGGTATAAGAACAGCCCAGGACGGTTCACAGCTCGTGTCACTGCAATCTTGCACAAGATTGACCCTGAAGCATTGTCCTATGTAGATGATATTTATCTTACGGATTATGAATTGCTGAAACATTTAAGACGGGTAGCCCGCACTGTTGTCAGATTTGCTGAATTTGGCTACAAATTCAACTTAAAAAAAACCAAAAATAGCCTTCCTAGGCGTCCTGTTCCTGGGATATGAGCTGTCAAGTGAAGGAAAGAGCCTAGCGCCACAATTCTTAGAGAAATGCGCACAGTTACAACCACCAAATATGATTAAAAAACTCCAGTCCCTATTGGGTTTCCTAAATTTCGGCAGAACTTGCATTCCAGATTATGCTACACGCATAAAACCTTTATATGATCTAATACGTCCCAATTTCTCAAGTAAATTCTGGACAATTGAACATACACGCATTCTTCGAGAATTGCAAACAGACATGCTTGCAGCACAACATTTACATACGAGGGACAACAAAACACATTTGGTCATCAAAGTAATAGCTGGGGCCATTGGTTTCACCTATGTGACATTCAATGAAGCTGAGACAGCCCCGATTGCATACAAATCACACTTATATTCAGCTGCAGAACAACGCTTTGCTCCCACAGAGAAAATTCTCACTGCCGTCCAGATGGTTGTCATTAAAGAAAGACCTCTTGCCCAAGGAAAACGCATTATTGTTGATTCTCCTATCCCAGCCCTAGAGGCTGTTACAAAAGCCAGCATTCCAAACGCAAAAGCATTACATCCACGTTGGATACAATGGGCTACGTCTCTGACAGCCACTGATGTAGACTACATTTTTGACCCAAAGTTACAAACTCAAGAATTTTTACAGTATGAAATAGAATACCCAGTTCCAGCAAATACATTGCCCATTGAACAGTACCATTGAGTCATGTACACCGATGACTGAGCGCAACCAGCAATTGGTACTAAACACCAATATTCTTCTGCCTGCGCAGTCGTAAGTGGCTACATGGAGGGCGATAAATTTTGTCCTCTAGATACCTTTACGCAAACCGTAGGGGATTGCACAGCACAGTTGGCAGAACTAAAAGCTCTGCTGATGGCACTGGGACACACGGATCCTGCACAGCCTACGCTGATTGTTTGTGATTCATATTATTGTGTCCTGTCCTTTAATGAATACCTGCATTATTGGCGCCAGAATGGGTTCAGACATTCCAAAGACAACAGCATTAAACACAGACTTCTGTGGGGGAAAGTAGCAGATCTGAAAGAGACGCTACAAAATGTCCACGTTGTACATACACTTGGACACCAGCGCATTGGGATACACGTTGCTGGAAATACACTGGCTGATGAAGCCGCAAAGTCAGCAGTGGCTGTAGCTGCAGTGACTGGTTTGAGTTCAAAACCAGACGCAGACATTTGGGCTGCTGTGACAGCTACGGCTGATGGTACACCCTATCCTAAAGGATTTCCTAACAAATATCACTATCGAATGGGACGTATGCTGAGCGCTGAAGTTAAGATACCAGGTGTAGGTGTACGAGACATTCCAAATAGAGACATAAGATTACAATTGATTGAAGCAGCGCATGAGGGGGTGGCATCTGTCCATACTGGTGTGGCGGCTACAATTTTGATCCTGCAGACCCATTATTGGTGGCCAGCAAAGAGACCACACAGTATGTCCTTTGTTGTGACATCTGTCAACAAATTAAAGTTTTCACTGCCAAGCTCCTGCTGAAAGACACCCCTCTTAATTTCAAATAAACCATTACAATGTGTGTACTTGGACCACTGTGGTCCCTTAACACCGGACAGTGCATACAAATATATTTTAGTCGCTGTTGATTCATGCTCCAGATTTGTGTGGGTGTGGCCACAATGCTTGCCTGACGCTGAGACTGTTATTAAAGATTTGTGAGTCTTTATCAGCACATATGTGGTTGCGGCTTTCCATTTGGTCCAGGGCCCTGCTTTCGCCTCAAGGGCATTCAGGGACACCATGGCTTTGTTGGGGGTCCAACTCCAGTACTCGTCTACATTTCATCCCGAGGGAAATAGTGTTGTAGAGTGATTACACCGTGATTTAAAGCAATCCTTAACAGCCAGAGTCTTAGGTATGGGTCGTAGTTGGCTTAACCCCCTGCATGGAGTCCAGAGAGCACTAAATAATCTGCCTAGAAGGTCCCTGGGGGGTCGTACTTCATATGAGTGCCTATTCAGAACTCAAATGTATGTTCCGGATATTGATGGTCCTGGCATGGAGGCAGCATAAACACCTTTTGACATAAATGAACGTGTCACTGTCTTACAGGTATTGCAACAGTTTCGTGATGACAATTCTTCTGTCAGTGCAGCCTCCACAGGAATCAAGGATGTGCCAGTAACATCTGCCGGCTGGATTCCCAGAGTTGGGGATCTTGTACGTGAAAAAGTCTCTGTGAAAAAACAATTTGGCCCTTCCTATCGAGCACCAGTCCCAGTACTAGGGATACATGGTACCAGAACTGTAATTCTACCACCGTTGGCAGTTGCCAAAGAAAATCATTTTGTCTCCATTGACAATGTAAAAACTACACAGCCGACCAAGGGGAACATCCAGTAGCTCCCGAATCCATCTCACTACTGGTGAAGAAGTTCCTCTACAAGTCATTTATACCAACACCGACACCTCTCCGAGCTTGGGGAGGGTGGAAAATGATCTTGCATTGGTTCCACTAACTTCAAACAATTTAGAAATATTTGACCAACTCGACTCAACTCCAACACAGACGGATGGTGCTATCTATAGTGTGCCACCACAGGAAACACTGACTCCACCACTGACACCGGCTTCACCATTTGCACGAACTGCCTCTGGGTATTTTGCCGACTTCAACGATGACTTCTCAGACTCATTCGCCTCTTTGACAGCTGACTTGTCAAGTGCACGTAAGCTAAAAAACTGGCTTAAAGAAACGTATTTTCTTTTTCCATGGAATTATCTATGGCTCTCTTTGACTCTCCTAGCCTTTTTTCTTTGGATTGGGTTTTAAAACCACATTTTTCATTGAATAAGGTCTGAAGAGACTTGTCATTAGTGAACATTTCCGCAGTACCAATTCCTGATGGGATTGTTTGGGACAAAGTAATGTTTGATATATATGGTCCCACAGAAGTCATTCAAATACCGTATGCGTTCAAACTATCAATGAATGTTATAGTAGTATCAGGCATTGTTTCTGATGATTGGGCTGTGAACAGTTGATTCCATGATGTCTGAATTGAAATATTATACTGTCTTTGAAAACAAAGATGTTTACCAATTTAAAGAAAATTATGGTGATATGTTTTGCTATAATTATTATGGGCACCATTTCATACATAGAACGAACAGCCCCAAAACAGTTTTTAATTATACACAATGGGAACATTGTCCGACTCCGCCGCAGGGGAGTTCCAAAACATACTCTGAAAAGTTTGCATATTTTTCTGGGCACAATGTGAAAAATACTGATTCCTATTATTTTAGGGCACCACCTACTAAAGATATACATATGTTAATGACCAATACGAAATCTATATATTCAGAATCCCTTGTTTCCCGGTTGTCTATAGAAGGCTATGAATATTGGTTAAAGTCGATCGATCTGAAAAGTATATGGGGAACGCAAAATTGTCAAATTAGGGGAAAAGAAGCTTTGTTTAGAGCATGCCTTATTCCTGTACAAATTATAATTTTAAATGACACAGTACCACAAACAAGTTGTTTAGGCTTAGCTAAAATTAAGGAATTAAACATGCCCAGTATACCTTCCCCGCAAAGTTTTTTATATATAGCAAAAATATACAAATGCAACTGAAAATCAGCTTGATGAATGGGTCCAGAATGATATGTTTAATGCTTCACTGACACGTCCTGGCGGGTGGTTATTGTAGCCAATAGAGACCAATGGGTGTCATCAACGTTTTTTTAACTTCTCGTGGGGCTTTAGAACTAGTAGGCCATACCCTCGCTATATATCATCCGAACATTCGGGTATAGTCACAACATATAGTGTAGGTAAATTGTGCCAGCAATGGTTAAAATCATCCTCACTAGACGCGGTTAGAGAACACCTCAGTCTCCTGTCTAATACTACTGACTTACAGGACTTCCTGTTAGGCCCCAGAAAAGACCGTAGGAAACGTTTCTTATATGCAGTATATAATGAAATTTGGAAGCTTTCCCAACAGGAAGCAGCTGCCCGGTTAAGGCAAATAGACCAGGAAAATCTATAAAAGGCATTAGCTGTTGTGGATAATGGGATTAACACCTTGTCCGACGGAATATATACCATAAATAATATTCTCTCTTCTGCTATAGACATTATACAACAGATATGTCCTCTTTACACCATGGACAGAGTCAGATCAGGTCCATCATGCAGTTGGGTTGGACACTTCAAACATTGAAGGCGGGTCGCGTTTCCTGGCAGCATGTCAGTGCAAGGGAGAAATTTTCTTCCTTTAATTTACCGTGACAACAACAACTAATGGCTAAGAAGGAAGCAACTAATGTGATGCTTAACATCGAGAAATTAGAAAGGTTGCCTTTTACTGTGGCTGACATACCATCTGCTGAGTGGCTAATACACAGGGTCATTAATCTGCCTATTTCAACACTTCAATTCACCTCCTGTTTAAAACACATTCCGGTAGGCAGATATGAGAAGCTGGGAGATAGTTATATCCATGAGGTGTGGGAGCTTCCCTTCTCATACAAATGTTTCAGTGGCATGAAAGAAGTCTTTCTTAGCGGTAGTGAATGCGAGACTTCAGTCAGCCATTCAATGGTTTGTAAACAGCTGTACTTGCATGGGGCGTGTAACACTTCTGCAGCAAACTTAGCTTGTTATCTGAAGGGAGTTCCAGTCCCCTTGATTAGACCTACGTTCCAGGTGCTTTCAAACAGCAGCTACGTCCTCCTCAATGGTGAAGACTGTTGTGGCATGCGGGCCGGATTATTTTACGTTGTTTCGGTCTCTAAGGTCGTTACATGTTGCAGGAACATACTTTTCCCCCTACTAAAATTAAGGAGGTAGCTGATATTTGGCCTCACATTGCTACTTCTAACGTGAATTTTGACAAATTGAGCAGACTCAAGGCTTTACTGTTTCAAAAGCATGTGGCTCTTACATCTGCGCGCGAGTCCTACGCACTTCAGGTGGCAAGGTCGTCTGCAGAAATACAGTCCCTGTTAAATACAAACTTTCTGAGACACTTTGGTGAACTTGTGGGACAAATATTTAATGCGTCCAGTACAACTGGAATCGCACAATTTTTCAAAGCTGTTGGTTCTGGTTTCATTCACACCTTCTCCTCGGTATTTGGTTTAATACCATCAGCAATCCACTCAATTTTCTCTAGTATTTTCGGAGGATTTCCGATAACTTTGGCTTTATTAGCTGGCATCTTGCTGTTGCTGTTTTTTATGCGTAATGGCTGTCCCGCCGCAGCGAGGAGAAATGACGGCGCTCCCATCAGCGCAGCTGTGTTGTGAGCGTATGATGCAGTATTTTGGAGCAACACTCCTGGAGCAATTGGATTGTGGCTGGTCTTTGTCATTCAGACCGGTTTTGCATTGTGTGCAGCCCGTGTTTCGGTGCCTCTAGTGCTCTTTCAAGCATGCATTGGAAGTTTGCCTTTTGAAGCAGCGCTTGCCTACATCGGATGCTGATCTGTTGATGTTCTCGCTGAAGGTTCATTACCGGACATGCGCATTGAGGTTGCGTTTGCTGCGTGAAGCTACTTATAAGTTGCCCTTCCTGGAGGAAGGTGTTCACAACTCATCACCGGGCACACCACGGGATGCCGCCTTGGTTTAGACTGAGGCTACACATCTGCTCCTTGATCCTTCATGGCGAAGACTTTCCGGTTTTAACATCGGCCTAAGCGGAAGATCTCCTATTCTCCATGACTCAGAATTAGATTGGATTTTTTCTAAATTGACATGCCCTTCGAATTCGGTTTTATGCCACATGCTCATGTTTTAAATTGTCATGTAGAATGCTTATGTGTCCCTTCAACTTGTCCGAATTGACTTTGCTTTTATATATCTTAGGTTGAGCTTTTTATCAATAATATTTTAGCTTTGGCTTTGAACCACTTTCAACCGACAAGGGGAGGGTGTTGTGTAGCCATTTTAGTTCTAGCTCCATGCACGTTGTTTTAACACACGAGGCCGCTGTACACTTTAACCTAGATATATTTTATTCAGCTTGCTTTATTATTAATTTAATAACCATTTTTACGGTCTTGTTTTATTTTCATTTATGTAACTGTTTTTGCGTAAGCCAACACTCTGTTCTCAAACAAGACATTCTTGATCACGCGTTTTGAAGGAGGAGGCGGCAGCAGCTAGCAGCACAGGGAGCAGGAGCCCTTTAAATTAAACCTAGCGCTCCCGCCTCGCGGGTCGCGCGTTTTGAAGGAGGAGGCGGCAGCAGCCAGCAGCACAGGGGGCAGGAGCCCTTTAAATTAAACCTCGCGGGACGCGTGCGGGCGGCTCCCGGGCCAAGGGTGAGCCCGTTCTGCACCCGTTAGCGCCTGGCAGAGGCTGGGCTGGGCCACCCCCCTGACGTCTTCTCTGCAATCACTGGTTTGGGCACCTAAGCCTTAACAGGTACTTTTGATTACCCTTCTTTCTTGATGTTTTTGAAGCAGTGCTTTAATTTTGCCTCTTTGACCTCGTAAATCAGCCCCTCAGCACTGTGGGAGGTTACTTTTTCTTTCTTTTTGTCTCATTTCTGCTATAGACACATAGCATTTTTTATTCTACTCAGCCTCATTAGCTCTAACAGAGAGGAACACTGTATGTTTAGCATAACTATTTTTCATTTTTTCAGTAGGGTTAAATAATTAGCGAGAATGGGTAAAAGGAAGCAATCCAGCTCAAAAGATACTACCTCCCAGAAAGATCACTCAACAATATTAAAATTTATTTCAGGAGCTATGGGGGCAATTGATAAACAAATGATTAATGTTGAGGAAAGGATTTTAACTCAATCTTCGGACCTTCCCCCCCACCACTAAAATTGACTAATTTTCCGGTAACTGGACCTCAAATTAGAGGTAAGAATGGATGTATTCAGGATATAACTGACCTAATTTCAGACAACGGCAACTATCCACCTCCTCCTAAATGTTTAAGGAAACCCAAATTAGTTAGTAAGGATAAAGCCCCCAGTCAAGAGCCACTTGATAACATCAGACGAGGTAATCCTGGACCCCCACTTATTAAATCTACTCAACATGCACATACTCTCTGCGAGAATTCAAAACATGGTCATAGGAATGTACAACCTACAGCGAATACGGCAATTAATTCCTTAGAGACTATTACTTCTTTGGAACATCTAGTCAGGCCCCTTTTCGACCAAATGATTGAACATCTAATACGATTGGAGGAAAACGTGGAGACAATGTTTAATTTAATGAAGGCTCAGTTTGCAAGTGTAAGCGTAACAGCCGTCACTACCCAACATTGTGACGAGTTAGGCTCAAACAGTAACCCCTTACCAGTGCATAAACAGCCACCACATACGCATCAGCCCACCCAAAGACACGTAGATTTATGCCCTCCACCAGTTAGTATCAGCAGTTCCCCATACCAAAAAGTATGGCTAAACAGAGGGGAAACATTGACCAGCCTGAAACTCTCCCGAGATTCTTCTTTAACATCAAGAGATACATTAGATCTGCCACCAGCGGCAACTCCCTATGTGATAGTCCTGGCAAATGTCCCCACTCTTTCCGGGGACCATAGGGAATCATGGACAGCGTTGAGGAATAAATCCTTGAATTGGATTGGAACCCGCATGAAATCTGGCATGACAGAAGTTCTCTTTGAGGATATTAAAATGGTTTGGAGGGTAAAATGGGTGGGAAAGAACCAGAAGTCATTTAGGGGTGACTGCGTGGTACTCTCCTTTAAATCTCCGAAACTGGTCGAAGACATTCTGACCCACCTAAACCTGCGGCAGATTACGGATTATGGCACCATATTGTTGCCTCTGGGTTTCTTCTATACGCAAAACATTGACCAGGTCCGTCTTGGTTCTAACTTTGACAAACAAACAACTAGGTCGGAAAGATACTATTCGATCCCAACCAAAAATAGATTTCATGCCCTCTCTTTGGAAGGTGTTGATTGACTATCATTTGATCAGGAAATGGGTGGGCCTACGACTAGTACGCTAATCCCAGTTTCCGATCCATTAAAGAGTGGGCATGGTTTGGTGGAGAGCAATGAAGATGGACAGATGGACATGGATGTTGAACCGAGTCAATTTGCTAATAATGTAGTGCCAATAAGTGGATTTTCTATCCAGCCAAAAGACATAGGGGGTCATTCTGACCCCTGCGGGTGGCGGAAGCCGCCAGCCTGGCGGGAACCGCCAGAAGACCGTACTGCGGTCAAAAGACCGCGGCAGTCATTCTGACTTTCCCGCTGGGCTGGCGGGCGACCGCCAAAAGGCCGTCCGCCCGCCCAGCGGGAAAGCCCCAGCAACGAGGAAGCCGGCTCCGAATGGAGCCGGCGGAGTTGCTGGTGTGCGACTGGTGCAGTTGCACCCGTCGCGATTTTCAGTGTCTGCCAAGCAGACACTGAAAATCTTAATGGGGCCCTGTTAGGGGGGCCCTGCAGCGCCCATGCAGTGCCAGTGGCATGGGCACTGCAGGGGCCCCCAGGGACCCCACAACACGCGTTCCCGCCATCCTGTTTCTGGCTGTGAAAACCGCCAGAAACAGGATGGCGGGAAGGGGGTCGGAATCCCCATGGCGGCGCTGCTTGCAGCGCCGCCGTGGAGGATTCCCTGGGGCCGCGGGAAACCGGCGGGAAACCGCCGGTTTCCCTTTTCTGACCGCGGCTGTACCGCCGCGGTCAGAATGGCCCCAGAAGCACCGCCAGCCTGTTGGCGGTGCTTCCGCGGTCGTTGGCCCTGGCGGTCCATGACCGCCAGGGTCAGAATGACCCCCATAGTAACTAAACAGTCTTCCGTGGGGCAAGGGACTAAAACTGGGGGAGAGGATTACTTATTTTTATTTTGGAATGTGGCGGGTCTGCGTTTGAAAAGTAAGAATGAAGACTGGTTAGAATATATTCGATCCTTTCACTGGGTGAGTTTACAAGAGACTTGGTCCGTGGACCCTATCCACATAAATGGATTTAGGACACTTCACACCCCGCCGTTCCTTGCTCACCGGGCAGGGCAAAAGGTGAGCTGTGTACTTTCATCTCCAACAAGTTCAACTTAATTAAGGATGTAAGATTAATCTCCATCTAATTTTATCAACTGATCTCATGTAAATTAAGAATCATTGCACAAATGGTGATTATTAACTTTTACAATAATGTTCCTCAAGAAAGTTTTGCTTCTGTTCTCAAAATGTTGCAGGAAGATCTGGACCGAGTATGTAACTCAGCGCATAATGAGACTTTTATTGTGTGGGGGGGGATTTTAATACACATTTGTGTCCTCAATCCGTGGGAAAATCTTGTCTTTTTGGCACGGGTGGAGATGACGACTCCATTTTACACATAATCATTATGGTAACTTGCTGAATGAAACGTTGTTTAAATTTGATCTCCTTCTCTTCAATAGTCTAAATCATTGTAAACCACAGTTAAAACCCACATTCAATGGCAGACATGCTAACACAATAATTGATTTTATATTATTATCTAATAATTTTACTACTTATGTGTTTGAATATAAAATTCTAAGGGCCAGATGTAGCAAAGGATTTGCGCGTCGCAAACGGCGAAAATCGCCGTTTGCGAGGCGCAAATGCCTCTTTGCTATGCAGAAATGCATATTGCGAGTCGGGACCGACTCGCAATATGCATTTCAGAATCGCAAATAGGAAGGGGTGTTCCCTTCCTATTTGCGATTCGGAGTGGCATGCAATACCATTTGCGACCGCATATGCGGTCGCAAAGGGTGTCGCAGTTACCATCCACTTCAAGTGGATGGTAACCCACTCGCAAATTGGAAGGGGTCCCCATGGGACCCCTTCCCCTTTGCGAATGGACCCAATACTATTTTTTCAGGGCAGGTAGTGGTCCAAGGGACCACTACCTGCCCTGAAAAAATACAGAATCTAAAGGTTTTTTTTTTTTTTTTTAAGTGCAGCTCGTTTTCCTTTAAGGAAAACGGACTACACTTAAAAAAAAAAAAACTGCTTTATTGAGAAAGCAGTCACGAACATGGAGGTCTGCTGACAACAGCAGGCCTTCATGTTTGTGAGTGCCTAGACTCGCTATAGGGCCGCAATTTGCGACCCACCTCATTAATATTAATGAGGTGGGTCATTGCGACCCCATAGCGACTCGCAGACGGTGTCTGAGACACCGTACTGCATACCAATTTGCGAGTTGCAAATTGCGAGTCGCATGGACTCGCAATTTGCAACTCGCAAATTTTCTTTTTGCTACATCTGGCCCTAGATGCTTTGTTTAGCGATCACTACCCTCAAAGTTTAAGCATTGTATTCCCCCAAGCCAACATTAAACACAAGGAACCAACGGAGAAGGTAGAGAATATAGAATTGGGAACAAGAAATGGCTACACTATCCGCTGGTCACAGCTTGAGCCTATGCAGTTCATGAAACAATTAATGAGCAAACTCTCTAAAGAGTTTGAAATTTGTCTTTCAGACAATATTTGCCCGCAGGCTTGTATTAATGCTTTCATTGCAATAACTACCGAAATCAAAAACTCTCTTACAGTTAGCTTTGGCAAATCTAGACCTTGTGTAGGCAAAAGATGGTTTGATAGTGAATGTACTCAAGCCTATAAAAATCTTACAGTGCTTACACAGACAAAACCCTGATAGACATGACATCAACCTTCGGAGGAAGGAGTATAAAAAGGTTATAAGAAGAAGAAAACAGAATTTTAAAAACAAGGCTTAGCATTCTCTTCACGAAGCAAGCCTTAGGAATGACAACTTTAAATTTTGGAAAATTGTAAACTCTCCTCTTCTGTGTGATGGAACATTACCATCAATTGAGATAGCCATTGCTGAAGAGGATTGGGTCTCTTTTTTCTCTAGTATATACTCCGCTAAAGATTTGGTCTTGGAACCGAACTCTCTGAGACCAGTTCCTCAATCAAACGCTAGCAAAAGCGGAAAAGCGCCGGGCCCAGATGGAGTCCCAATTGATATTTATAAGTCTAATGTTTCACTTTGGGGCCCACTATTAACTCAAGTTTTACGTGCCTGCTGTGCCACAGTCTTTATACCGACCTGGGCTGAGTCCATCATTGTTCCCATCTTCAAAAAGGGAGATCGTCAAAATCCTGCATCCTACCACCCAATCTCTTTGCTTGACACTCTTGCAAAGATTGCTGGACAAATTGTTTTAAACAGACTACAAGTTTGGACGGTGGAAAATAATATTCTTTCGGACTTGCAATATGGCTTTAGAGCTGGAATAGGGACCATGGAGCAGGCCCTGAACTTAGACATTATACTCAGTAACTACATGAGGGCCAAGGCCGGAGCCTTATATTTAGTGTTTGTCGATCTGACTTCAGCATTTGACTGTGTGGTCCACAGTAAATTATGGGCTATTTTATTGGATATGGGGGTAGACCTAACTATTGTTCATTTTATTAGGGAACTATACGCTGGAGCTAAAGCCAAGGTGCGTTATGGGCTTCAGGGTGAATGCACCTTAGCCTTCCCTATTGAACGGGGGGTACGACAACGCTGCGTACTAGCGCCACTACTGTTTGCCTTATATATTAATAAATTAGAGGGGGTACTATCTGATGCTTGCAGTGACCTCCCACAAGTTGGTACTCGAAAGATTCCAGCACTCCTGAACGCGGACGATGACGTTCTGATGGCCCGCACCCCTGTAGCATTGCAGAGGCTACTCACAACCTTTGATAAGCATATGGAAGCCTTAGATCTCAGAATTAACCATTCTAAAACTTTTTCGATTACATATTGTAGAAATTCCAGATTATGCTAAAAGGTACGAAACTAGACGTTACAGGAACTTTTTCATATTTAAGCATCACGTTCGATAATGAAGGGATATGGTCACAAGCGATAAAGTAAAGGAAGCTGTCATTCACCAAAACTATCATGACTGTAAAAAACTTTTCGAAAAAGGTTGGTAGAGCGACTCCTAAGGATATGATGACATTGTACAATGCAAGGTGTGTTTCTCTTGCATTGTACGGGGCAGGACTCTGGGGATACAGGAACTGCAACAACTTACAGCTAGTTGAAAACGATTGTTTAAAGTTTATTTTAAGTGTTCCAAAATCTACCCCCACACTGGAATGCCATATAGAATTGGGGGTATCATACCTTATAGATTTAATTCGTATCCAACCAATCCTATTATGGCATAAAGTATGGACTTCTGATTCCGCTAGGCTGAATAGGGCCATCATAGAAGATGCATTGGCATTATTTTACCCGCTGAAAATTCCATGGCTAAATTATCTAAAGATTTTTTTTACAGAGCTGGGCTATCCTGAGTTATACTCCACTCCGGTAAAACTGGAAACAATTTCCAGGAAAGAACTGAAAAATATTTGCCTTACTCACCTGGCCGATTTAAGATGGGCCACTGAGGCAAAGAAACCCAGCGTAATGAGGAACTTCATGTTGCAACAAATAGATGGCATGGAACCATACTTGAGTAATGTACTGAACCCAAGGCATCAGTTTGTCCTTACGCGTCTAAGATTAAAGATTTTTCATCGTTTTGTTAGCTTCCCGTGTATTAATGATTGGACCCCTGTCTTGGTAAAATGTCCCTGTGACTTAGTCTCGGAGCAACGTACAATACACATTCTTTTTTTCTGTAAATTCTATGCAGACTTAAGGAAAGCGTTTGTGATTCCATTTTTAAAATCAATGCATTTTAAACAATGTCGCCCTGCTTTTAATTACCTTCTGTCCTTACCATCAATTGTGATTTGCAATGGAATAGCTTTATTTTTATGTGCAGTGATGAAGGCTAGACCATACTATCAAATTACCTAGATAGGGTTTTCATATTTGCATAAATTTTAAAGTATTTCATTAATGACAATAGCCTTTGTTTTAAAACATATTCTTATACTGATTTTTCCTGTCATGTTTTTGAACTGTGGCTTTTATGTGAATTTATTTAACTCCTTGTAATGTAACCTTGCTTTACGGTCTTTTTAGATACGGTTTGACTTACTGTTTTTATACTATTTTAAATATTGAGTGATGTTTTTAATATGAATTATCTGCTTTTATGATTGTTTTATTCAATCGAATAAAGTATTTTGATGATGATCACTCTGTGCTTTATTCAAGGCTGCATTTCAGTACATTGCCGGTGAACGTGGTAGAAATTTAGTCTCCAACATTCGTAGAAAATACATATCCTTAGGTAGGGACATTTTCTCAGAACATCAGCTGTGTTATTATATAAACACTTCCTTGTCCCTTCCACGTTAGAGGGAGATTCCAGCCAGGGAACCACAACTGTATGCTGATTGCTGAATGCTTCGCTATAGATGCTAACGCAGACCACAGGCCTTTGACCAGGTATGGGGGTTGATGTCTTCCCAGGGGAACCTGAAAGGCAGAATTAGAGCTAAACATGCTGCGCTCAAATTACAACCTAGATAGGAAATAGTCCATCGATTATAGTGACAATATGATAGTGTTGTTTTTATGCTTCTCCCTTCTCGTCACAATTTTAATACTGTCATGTTGTGTCGCCCTGGTTATTGCAGCTCACGCTTTGCTATCTAAGATGCAGTCATTTTTATTAAACTCATTATTGAAACATATACTGCTTCTGTTTGTCATTTATATATGAGACCAAATTGTAAATGAGAGAACCGGATGCGATCTGAGTGACCACGGCTTCCCTGAGAAGCCCAGTATGTCATGCACTCGGCTGCCCGATCATCACTATCCTTTGGTAGGGATGAGGCACTGCTAGTTAGCCGGAGCAAAACCCGGATTGGAGCGGCAGGTGTCACCTGCAGTGGGTTAGACTACCGCTCAAAATCCAGTAGTCTCATTAAAATAATGAGAGCCTACGCAACACTGTGATTACTACCTCCGAGATTACCAGTGCAGTGATTACCTTTGCTGAGATTACCACTATTGAAATGATCACTGCTGAGATTACCACTACTGGGATTCCTACCTCCGAGAGTACCACTGCAGGGATTACCACTGCTGTGATTACTACCACTGAGATTACCACCACTGTGATTACTACCTCTGAGATTACCACTGCATGGATTACCACTGCAGAGATTACTACTGCTGAGATCACCACTGCAGGGATTACCACTGTTGAGATTACCACTTCTGAGATCATCACTACATTGAGTAAGACAGATTCAAGACTAAGTGCACTGACCCTATGCTAACCTACACCTTAAAATGAAACCTTAATTTATAACTACTCACCCACCCTATCTTTATGGCCATAGAGTACCCTCTCCTTAACCCAGTGGTTACATTGCGTCGGGGGTGCCAGTGGGCCCACCAGTACATATTTTGGAGGACCAATATTCTTCCACTCTGTCCCATGGTGATCCTATTGGTCTTTACAATGCATTGACCTGCCCTGTCCATTAGTCCCACCTAGGCCAATACATGACTGTAGCATTCTCAAGTGGCTGGGACACCAAGCGCTTCATTTTCCTGCATCTATTCTTATGTTAAAACATTCTGTACCCAGGCAAAGACACGCTTTCATTTTCCTAAAATAAAATTTTGTATCCTGTAACAAGTCCAGCATTTATATTTCCCTGTTCTTTGTCCATGTACACAGGCATGCTGTTAGTTTTAGGTAGACCAACCCCTTTGATATTTTAGTAGATGCTGCTTTGTTTCACTCTTTGCCTTTTTTTCGGTAGAACACTAAAAATGTGTCCCACATGTTCTAGACCT
The DNA here is from genome assembly GCF_031143425.1 of Pleurodeles waltl. Taxonomy (NCBI): domain Eukaryota; kingdom Metazoa; phylum Chordata; class Amphibia; order Caudata; family Salamandridae; genus Pleurodeles; species Pleurodeles waltl. The sequence goes on along the minus strand of NC_090440.1, from coordinate 1,878,777,353 downwards.
GCTTCTGCTTCATGAAGGGTGGTTGGGAAAAGGCACCTGCGTTTACTTCTTCACTTCCTGTCTCTCTGCAGTTCTAAATTGCTGGGTACCTCCCTCACTCACTCTAACTCACATTCCCTCACTTACTCATCCTCACTCGCACTCAGGGGTGTCGAGTCAGGGGGAGTTTTGGGGTGTTACACCCCCACTAATAAATGGATATTCTGATGAATTGTTGAATACAGGTGCTTTCAGTTGGGTATGGTGAGTTGTCTGTCCGGCTTCACCTGGGATCATGCACGCACACACTGACAAAGCACACAGAATCTCTCATCTGTTTTGAAAGTCCACATTTTTTTAATTATTTTACAAAATATTATGTTCCTCTCACTTATTAATCATACCAATCTGCACTGCTCTCTTTCCACTGCCGTTTAAGCCACTCTCATGCAATCTGCTTGTCATATGATGTATTTTAACAATAGATGCCAGTCAGGGGCGGCTCCCGCAGGGGCAAAGCTGTGGGGCGGGGGCACAACATTCAGTGTTTCTTCGAATTTGCATGAATGGGAAGGATGGAAAATGAAATGCATACATACATTTGATAAATGATCGGCCATGTGAAACTGCATAATGACATTATGTTATTATACGTCTGACCAACCTATTGTCCTTTAGCAAATTTATATGGACATTTTACCGCAAAACCTGCTGTGTTGCAGTTATATTTTAAAGACCTGTTGGTGAAGGATAGTCATGCTTAGCACACAACATAAAATTATTAGAATGTTTCAAAAGCGCACACATATATAAACTCTGGATTTTGAGTCAATCTATGTAAAAAAAACTATGCTGTCAAATTCATCATTTTTAGTGTCGAGCCCAAAGCGCTCGGTCCCTGGTTTAATCTCTCTGTGGGCTTTTAACCACTCCCATGTCAAGCCCATCAGTTTGGTTGGTTCGTGGGCTTGCCTTTTAAAATTAGCTTGATTTCATTAGTGAAAGGCATGCACACATCATGCCTTTTCCGGTGTTTAGCCCGCCTGCAGCGCACCGGCAAACTACTGAAAACATACGAGGCTCCATATTTTCCATATGGTTTCTGCACTATTTTTTCTCTTTATTTTGTTGGCAGTAGAAGAGCGCTTTGCATGACATCGACCCTGTTACAGGGATATTTGCACTTCTCTCGGTTACGTGGATAATTACACTTTTGTCGATTGTTTCACTGCGAGCAAACTTCTGTTTCCTTTTGTGTGTTTGCTTTGTGCTCATGGCGGCTGTTGGCTTCCTTATGTAAAACTGTTTCACTTTTCACTTCTCACTCTTGAAAGACTCTCTGCAGTGCTGGCACATACACTCATAAAACAGACACATATCTGACTATATACACTCAGACTGGAATACACGTCTGCCAGACCTACCGAACAGATAGAAACTCTCAACCACACCCAATGCACACACTCTATGTGATGTACATTCTGAAAGTTTAACACAATCTTTATTTTTTCTATGTAACATTATTTCTGTCACTTGTTATTTGGAATGGGCCAGGAAAAACGATGACGCGGGACGCGAAAGCTTCAGGGCTGTGCAGTGTGAAAGGGATGATTACCATGTTAACACTAATTACAAAAAAGCTGCAGAACAAGAGCTTGGATGATCCAGCATGGACAACATACAACATCAATTTGTGAAGGCTTCTCTGAAATAAAAAAAGTCAATTTGAATATGCACATGGCATTAAGAGCCACAGTGCAATGATGTTGTTGTGCTATAAGTAGGTAATTTTCAAATTAGCTGTCAGGTACCAAAAGTTGAATCAGTTTTCTTTAAATTATCATTGCAGATTCCATCCAGAGTCGGATCCACTATCCATATGAAGGCCATTATGTCAGAGTGAAAACATAACACATAGTAACTGTTACAAATGGGGTTTTGGGTTGGTAGTCAGGTTACCTCCTGTCCAGGCAAGGACCCTCACTCTAGTCAGGGTAAGTCACACACAATCCAAATGATCCTGTGCCCACCCTCTGGTAGCTTGGCACTGAGCAGTCAGGCTTAACGTAGAAGGCAATGTGTAAAGTATTTGTGCAATAAATAATGCAATAACACAGTAGAACACCACAAAAATACACCACACATTGTGAAGAAAAATATATAATATGTATCTGATAAGATGCAGGTCAAGATGATTAGGATGCAATAAGTATGTGTTGAAATATCACTGTAAAAATGATATAAATTGTCTTTAGTTTCTTAAAAGCAACAAATGTCTCTTGCAAGCACAAAGTAGCTGGTTTGCATTCAAATTCCCTGCAAGGGACCGCAGAGGAGGAGATGCGTGGAAAATGGGGAGGTGTGCGTCGATTTTGCTGGCGCACACAGGTGATGCGTTGTTGAGTTTTCACGCTGGGCAGACTTTGTGTTGATTTCCAGCATGTAGACTGGGATCCTCTTCGGGTTGTGAGGTTTTCGGACGCCCTGGGGACGATGCGTTGAAATCCGGCGCTTTCAGGACGAGGTCACAGGGGCTTCATCGATCCGGCGGGCGTTGTGTGGAAATTTCTACTGCACGGCAGGCGCTGCGTCGATTCCTCTCAGGAAGTTGGGCTGCATCGATCCAGCTCGGCTTTGCGTCGATCCAGTGGGCCGTGCGTTGAATTTCCGGTCATTACACTGGCACTGCATCGATCTTCTCGGTTCGGTGTGTGGTCATTTTCTCACTGCGATGCAGGCTGTGCGTCGTTTCTTGCAGGATGCACTTTGATTTTCACTGCACAGGGAGTTCTTCTTCTCGCTATAGTGAAAACCCGAAATTAGCAATATTTCACTATCATGACATGTAAAACACACCGGTACATGTCCTACCTTTTAAATGCCCTGTTCCCTACGCATTGGGGCTACTTTATGGGTAACTTGCAGGTAATAAAAGAGAAGGTCTGGGCCTGGCAAGTGGGTATACTTGCCAGGTCAAAATGGCAGTTTAAAACTGCCCTTCCAGACATTGCAATGTCAGGCCTGAACTATGGATGAAGGGTTACTGAGTGGGTGGTACAATCAGTGCTGCAGGCCGACTAGTAGTATTTGATTTATAGGCCCTGGCCACACGCAGTGTACTGGACAAGGGATGTACTAGTAAATAAATTATTCCAATCATGGATAACCCAATCAGCAATGCAATTCAAACAGTGAGCTTTGGCACTTTAGCACTGGTCAGCAGTGGTAAAGTGCCCAGAATCTTAAACCAGCAAAAACGGAATTCAGCACAGATCAAAAACAGGTGGCCAGAAGAGAAAAGACAGGGGAAATCACGCCAAGAGGTGTCAGGTCTAACACCTAGCTATCCATTCTGTTGGAGCATGGTCAATGTATAGTTTCCATTCTCTGCCTTTGAGATAATATTGCAGACGTCTGATGGCCCATTTTATAGCAAGGCAATCTTTTTCTGTTATGAAGTAATTCTGTTCCCCAGGAAAGGGATTTCTACTGATAAACAACAATGGTCTTGCCTTCCCCTCTGGATCTTCTTCCGATAGAACCGCTCCGAATCCAATCCAATCCATAAAGCATCAGTTTATAGTAAAAACAGTTACTCAAAGTTCCAGAACTGCAATGCCGACTCTAATGAGATTATGTTTTTTTAGTGTATTAAAGACATGCTGAACATCGGGAGAGATTCCATTAACACTGTTTTTGCAGATACAATTCCCTTTTCACAAATCTGTGAGGGGAGAGGCAGGATGAGAAAAAGAAGGAATGAACCAATGATAATAGCCTACAAGGCCTAAGAAAGCCCTAAGATCTTTTTTGGTACACAGGAAAATATGCTTTTTTTTATAGATTCCACTTTTGTCTTCCCGTAGTTCAAAACACCCTTTTTAAACTAAATATTCCAGATACTTTGTTTATGTATTAGCTTGCTTTTCTTAAAATTCAACTTTAAACCCGTCTGATCTGAGGTGTGAAGCACAGCTAATATATGGCCAAAATGTATTTCCCACATGGAACTATCGATAATATTACATATATAGATTGCAGGAGCCCTGTGAAGCCTCAAAGATAGGACAATGAACTGGTGCAACCCAGTTGGGGTAGAAAAAGCGTTTTTCCCTTATTTCCAGAATTGAAGTGGATCTGCCAAAACCCTTTGCAGATGTCAAGTGTGCTAATAAACTGCCCCCCCCTTTTCTCAATCATCTTGTTTACTGTCTGCAATGGACATGTGTCAGACTTCGATATCTTGAGTACTTGGCAAAAATTGAGGCACAATCTGATGGTTCTATTGGGTTTTGGGAGGAGAACCACTGGTGAGTTTCAACTGCATATGGAAACTTCAATAACTCCCAAATAAAACACCGCTTTCACTCCTTTATCTACTGCTGAGCTTCTGGCTCCAGGTATCCAATACTGCCTTAGCCTCACTATTTTGCTAGGAGCGGTGATGTCATGTTGTATCATATCCATACAACCTGGGGTTGCAGAGAGGATTTTGATGGTGGTTTCAAAGCTAGCATCCATTCCCATTTCTTCACCTCCTCTAACTGGTTATTGATATACCCTGTTTTGGAGTCGTTTTGACACAAAATATTCCTTTCAAATAAGGTTAGATTAGGCCCTTTCCACTTCTTTATGAGATTAACATGGTATATCTGTGTTTCTTTACTGGCACTATTCATCTCAATTCGATAACTCTATCAAAAACTTTTTATGGCAGTTGCCTTTAGCTTAACATTTAATTCTCTGAGTTCTGTGGGAGAAATAATAGCAAGTTCCCCAACTGAAAGACCCTTAGCTTTGCTTGTTGGTTATAGAGGTTTTTTTTCTTGTTGTTTTTCAGCAGTCTGGTGCACAACTTCCATCATCTTGCCTGAACAGGTTTCCAGTTGGATAAGGTACTTTATGAGAGTATCTGGGTCATTTTGTCAGGTCTCCTTTGACATATCAATAAGGGTTGCTCCCAAAAAGTAACTCAAAGGAAGAATGTCCCGTTGTCTTTTGTTCCTGTCATTGTATAATGTATAAAGCTAAGGGCACTAGGGGTAGCATTTGGTACCTGTCCTAGCTACTAAACCTAAAAATTTCTTAAGGTAATTTTAAGGATACAGTTGTATCTTCCTACTAACCTGTCTGTCTGGGGCTGATAGGCGGAGGTACAGATCTGCTCTTTTCCTAATTAGGAGCATGCTTGAGCAATCAATCATGATGCAAAGGGGGTGCCATGATCTGTTGAGATTTCTTGAGGCAACCATACTTAGGAAGATATATCAATGAAAGTGTGGGAAATGTGAACAGTGGTGGGTTGTTTAAGGGGAACAGCCTTTGGGTATCGGTTAGCATAGTCTACCATGACTAGAACAAAACTATGTCCCGTTCTGGGCTTATAAATTCCATCCCTACTCTTTTGAAAGGCTCATCATTAATGGGTAGGGACTACAATCAGGTTTACAGGGGTTGATAAATACTCTGTTTTTGACAAACCTCAAACTTGGGGCAATATTGTCTGATTTGAGCAAAGATTCCTGCCCAAAAGCAATTTATTAGTATTGCCCTCTCCATTTTCTCTCTCCCATAATGACCAGCTAGTAAATGGCTATGCGCCAGAAACATACGTTTTAATTCTATTTACCTGTGGCTGATGGTGTGTGTGCACACTGGTGGTCTTGTGACCTACTGCGATATTGAAACACATACAAATAATGTTGTTTCTTTCAACAGTTTTGCATGCTATCTCAAAAATCCTCCACAATATTCCTAAAACTTGACATGAAATACGGCCTTTAACTTAAAACTTCAGATTGTCGACTCTGTCTTTTCTTTCCATCCTCTCCAAGCCTCCTCTCTCTGAGCACAGACTACTCTAAGTCAAATGCATGTTTGCCGTAATCCCTATTATTGTATCTCAAAGATCACAGCCTCTCCTTTAAAAGCCATATACCTGCAGCTTAACAATACCTAATCTCTTGTAGCTCATATTTTTATATCTGAAAACAGTTCATGAATTCAAATTTTCCCTCTCTCACTAAAGAATACACCTAACTCCCATTAATTTAATTTGCTGCATACAAACTGGAGAAAATGCATGGCATGGTTTCTATAAGAGCACAAAACTAATCCCAATAGGCAAAGAAACTACTAACCCCGGGCTCTGAAGCAGCATGGTGCCCAGCGTAAATCACTACAATACCTTGTCAGGGGTAACAAATGCTGTATAAATGAATTTACTATACAGTATGTAACCCACAGTAGTACTAAATCCATAACACTCAGAGGTTGAGCAGTTGATTGTAGTTCACACAGGCTGCATAATAATTGTTTTTACTGCATGACACTTTTAGACTTGCATTAGACAAAACCGCTAGGGGTCATGTCCATCACCCAGAACTGTACCAGTCCACAGCACATAAAACATCCATCACTAAATTAGCAGGTAATAAATAACTGAAGAGTTCTGCTACATGCTAAAGTCCAACTGAAGATCTTAATGTAGTCCAGCACCGTAGGTCTAAACAAGCTACTAATGTAGTCTACCATAGCAGGTCCAATTAAGGTAAATACTATGAATGCTTCTTGGTATCTTACAACAGCAGATATATATGGGATAATATTAATAAAGTCCATGCTAGCAGATGTCTCCACAATTTCTCCCTTTAACCTATGCCTGCCCATGACCATAAAGCTTAAAAAAAAAATCTCAAAATAGACAACTCAGTGCAGTAACTAGGTAAGTGGGTTATGAACATACGAAATGCCATATAGAGACCTGCAGAGCTGCTCAAAGCTTCTAGCTTACTGAAATCCATAAACTGCACGTCTTTCTCTCACACTTCTTCATCCATCACGCTGCTAAGCCCTGTGCCCCATAACACTATATGTGCACCTCGGGGTCATCACGCACAACATGGAAATACTTCCTACACAGGATCAAAATTAAGGCAACACATTTCCAACCATTCACCCTACATGGTGCAGCCTAGTACGCAAGTTAGAAAGCACTCCAGGGCCCCACAGAGGTCTAGTAAGTGCTATATAAACTTTAAAATACATCACTTTAATGTTGCAGTACATTCTAATTGTTGGTCTTACAAGTCTGCTACTGTGGATTTAATTTGCATGATATATGATTACCATAAAGTTCATAATTTTTTGGCTTGAGGTTTGAAGGGTAATTATGAAAACAAAAAATCATTCACATTACAAAATATATTTCTGGGAAGTTTTTTATTGGATTGGAGAAACTCTTATACTAAATGTAAAATTGTAGATTTGCTTTTGGCAAACGTTCTGCAATAAATTACACCTAATTGGAAGGATACCTCAAAACTTTCTTATAGAGCTTGGTGGAATTTATTATGTTATAACGATAAAATAGATTTATAGTGTTATTTCTCCTCTGTTTTATACATCAAACAGTGTCTTGTATGGTCACCTTTTATTTCATAATTATGTAAAGGCAATCCAAAACAAGTTGATAACAGAGTATTTGAGCCTCCTTGAGGCATTCAGAAGAGTTGCTTGCAGACTGAATTAATAGATTTCAGAGTTCGCCATTAAATATTTGCTTATAAAAAGTTGCATATTGATATCTTGGTACTTTATGCAATTGCTCATTATAATGTGCATATACATTTGTTATTCATAGTCTTAGCTATTTTAATATTGACACTGCTTACCTTTTTTTTATTTCCTTACTTTCTCTACCTCCTTTATTTCCTTAAACGTTGTTCGTCTACTACAATGATAATATGCTTCTGTACTGACTGGTTTGCACAGCCTCAACTATTGTTTGTGCTATTATGCGACATGGTTTAGTTTATTTTTATGACTTCTGTATTCAATATCATTTTTAAACTTTACAAAATAAATGGGATCTTGTAACGCTGTTGTGTGGTGGAAGCATAGTTATTAAGCAGGGAAAAGCAATATGCATTCATTTTACCTTTGTGTGATGCAGAAAACACCATAGCCATTTTGAATTAGTGCTGCAAGTTTTTTTTTTTTAAACAATTATTTTTTTGACTTAAAATTGACATAATTGCATACACGAAAGCCAGTGTATTTTTATGTAGGTAGATCTAATGTTGTATTTGCGGACAGTGTCAATGATCTCTACTCTTGCATATTGTTTCCTTTAACAGGTTTGTTTTGGAACTACCGTACAATTTGTCTATGTCATGTTATGCTATGATTTGTTCTGTTCTGTTGTGAAACTACAACAATATTTTATTAGTTGATTTTGACTGAGTTTTTTTTAATATATGCAGAAAGCATTTTAATCCTCAAAGTGCCATGCTAGTCACGGACTCCCGAAATCTAGTTAGGAGTCCTGCCTTCTTCACTGGCTCCATCTATAATATCTCACACAATCAACAATACAGCTTTACATTGTATAGATGGCGTGAGCTATTCTAGGTATATCGTTATTATGGTGCTTAATGTCATGTCACTGGCTGGTGTGCAGTAAGTGGCACTTGCGGCCTACAGTGCGGCAAATAAACACACGCACACACTTGGACTTGACACAGGTGCTGCCAAGAAGCATCCCACTGCACCACTCCTAGACCGCGCCCAGCAGACACACCTTTTATTAACTTATTTTTTCATACTATGGGGGTTCCACTGATGGTGTGGAACACGGGGGAATTGTCCCGGTATGCCCATTGTGCGCAGACCCTGGATGGTAGCGTCTGCGCCTCAGTTGCAAAACTGGGGCTGTGACTCCACATTCCTCCTTAAATTTCAACAAAACAAGGCAGGATACTTCAAACACCCCCTATGTCCACAGGGAAATCAACATGGTTTGTCTGGGCCCACCGCTGTGAGCTTGGTTGGTTCAGACCTCATAGTCCTTCAGCCAGGTGGACGGTGTGGGGTTTCACTGCAGAGTGTATCGGGTGCAGATGGCACGGTCTGCGGTGGGCTGTGAAGGTACGAGCCATTGTTCTCTCATGGCATCATCCTGCAGAGGTGTAGAAACTCCATCCTGACCATGGGCATCATGCTGACTAAAAGTTGCTCCAGCGCCCACTGCAGGGCATGTTAGCCTACTCGGGGAGGAGTCCGCCCTTAGTGATGGACTTACCAGTGGTGTTGCTGAGAAGTAGCGCTTGAATGCAGATACATTTCTGGCAACCTCCTCAGTTCCACATAGGGCAAAAACGAGGGTGCCTTGATGTCGCACGACGTTCCAGGGTTGGTGTTCAAAAGGCAGCCTAAACCTGCTCCCTGGGGTCTGATCTTACATGAGCACCGAATTGCCCACTTGGAGATCGGAGACCTTGGCTCTTCATTTCTGGCTGATCTTGTCGTTGGGTTATTTGAGCTTCTCATAGGTTTTCTCATCGTCAATTGGGTGGGAGCATCCAGCTCGGGTGATGTGGAATAGAGTCTCTGACTACTCTACCCAGTGAGAGGTGCCCTGCAGCACGCCCAGTGGTGGCATGAGAGGTGAGACAGTAATTCTGAAAAAATGAAGAAATGGCTAGCTCAAAGTTTTGTTGGCAGGCTGTCGCAATTCAGATGGTCTTATTGAGCATTCTCATGAACCTTTCGACCACCCTGTTGGCATGCGGCCAGCGCAGGGGGGTTATCTTCTTGTGGATGACACTTCCATCGATGTTAAGTACAAAGCTATCTGTTGGCTCAGCAACGGGGGTCCATTGTGCATCTTTTTTTCTTTCATGATGCCGTGGGTGGCTAGAATTTTTTTGAGTTTGTGAATTACCTCAAGGGCTGTCAGGGATGGTATAATTTCGACTTCAGGATACTTAGAGTATTCATTAATGAGCACTAACAAGTGTTGACGATCGGGGAGGCTTCCAAAATATAGGCTGGTCAATTACCATGGTTGTCTTGGTCCCTTTTCAGTTTCCAAAGGGGCTGGAGGGCTGGGACTTCCGGCATCCTGACACCTCTCTGATGAGGGCTTCCACCTTCTTGGTCCTCAGTCTGTTCTTTGTCTTCACCATGCCTTGGTTTCCAGGATGGGCCAGCTTGATAGCTTGGTCAGCGAGGCTAAAGGGGAAGACCAAATGGTGCCCGCTGAGGAGGCATCCATCTGGGTTGGCAGTCAGCTCATCGCAGATGTAGCACAGGCCTTCCATGATAAGCCTTGCTCTGGGGTCAAGTTGTGGCCTTTGTTTCTTGAGGACGTGCCACTGGTTGGCCTGAACTGCACTTAACACCTTCTGGAGGTAGTCGCCCCACAAGGTGGCCTGGCGAAGAGTGTCGGTAGAGATAGGGAGGGGTCGGGTTCACTCCGCAATATATCTCACATACCCCTCCATCTGATTGACGTCTTCTTCTTCCTCTTCTGTAGTCTGTGGGATTGTGGGACCCCGTTCGGTATTCGATTAGGATGTTAAATTCCTGTAATTGGAGCATCCATTTCTCGATCCTCGGGGGCAGCTTTGATGCAGTTCCTCTAAAGAGGGAGATCAGAGGCTTATGGTCAGTCATGGTTGTGAATGGTCGACCATATACGTGCAGGTGGAAATGCTTGCACCCAAGTGGATCATGATCGCCTCTTTCTCGATCTACGAATATTGCTGCTCAGTTGGTGATAAAGGCCTACTTGCATAAACAACAGGGTCCATTCTTTTTCTTTTCGCTGTAGCAGCACTGCTCCTAGTCCTTTTGGGCCAGCGTCAACAGCTATGGTGGTGTCTTTGAGCAGGTCAAAGTACCTGAGGGTGGTGTCTGCCGATAATGTGTCTTTCATGGCTTGGAAGGCGGTTTCCTCACCTGGCCCCCATGCCCATGGCATTGTTGTCTTGGTGAGGTCTGTCAGTGGTTGAGTCAGCAGTGTGAGGTCTTTAATGAACCTGCCACAATAGTTGACCATCCCCAGGAAACTCAGGACTTCGGTCACTGTTGTTGGGGGGTTGCGTCCTTGATGTCCTAGACTTTGGCTGGGTCTGGCGACACCTGCTGCAGAGAAGATGTATCCAAAGAACTGCAGTTTTTTCTTCAAAAACTCACACTTGCTGCAATGTAGGGTTAGACCTGAGTCCTGTATATGTTGAAGAACCTTTTTCAAACAAACGTGGTGTTCTGGCACTGTACAAGCGTGGACAAGAATATCATTGCTGATGTTTACAACACCCTGGAGGTCAGTGAGGAGCTTGCAGATGACATTTTGGAGCACCTCTATGGTGCTGGATATTCTGAAGCTCAGCCTGCGATTTCGTCGTAGCCCCACGTGCGTTGAGAACGTGGTGATATATTGTGAGTCTTCACTGAGTACTAGTTGGTGATATCCCGACCTGAGGTGTAGCTTGAAGAATCGGTAGGCTCCGCTTAACTCGCCGATCAGGCCCACTCTGGTGGGGTTGAGGTGTCTTTCCCTCTTGATGGCTTTGTTGTGCAGTCTCATAACACAGATTCTCACCTCTCCTGGCTGCTTGGGTTCCCTGGCGACCACAATCGGGGACACCCACGGTGCAGTGCTTCTCAATGATGCCAGGTGTTTCCAGTTTGTTGTGCTGTTGATCTACTTGTGGTCTCAGATTGGACGTGATACGAGGATGGCAGAGGACCACTGGTTGGATGGTCTCATCGATGTGTAATCTCTTTGTCCTTGAGGCAGCCAATACCTTAAAACATGCTGACGAAGTCTCTCAGCATTTCGGTTATGGATTCTTCATGGACCCCGAAGGTCACTGTGCCGAGAGATGCAGTGGCCCAACACCCCAATAACATGCCATGGCCGTTTACGGTGACGTACACTTGATGCTCGATGAAGCGGGGTCCGTAAGTGATGGTTGTCTTGAATTTGCCACGCATTGCTAGTGGGGTCGACTGTCCATATGCAAACACCTTGATCGTTGTGGGGTCAGGTCCGGACGCGGCTCCATCTGCTTGTAGGTGTTGGAGGACATGATAATAATGGAAGCCCCGGTGTCCAGTACTGCTGGGGTGGAGTGATCCCCCACTCATGATGCATTACGATAGTCGGCGTGCTCTGTGGATCGCTGTGCCTACTGTGAAAATAGTGTATGGAGTGTTCTCCATCATCATCGTCATCCATGTCACTGGTTTGGGGTTGCACCTCGAAGGCCGCGTTGACGGTTGAACTCGGTGTGTGTCCCTTTGCTGATCTACATGCCTTTAGGTAATGAATAATTTTCCCACAGCCTGCGCATCTTTTTCCCCTCACTGGGCAGTCTTCAGGGCAGTGCGTCGGCCCTCCACAGTAACCACATGTCTTGATGCGGCAATACTTCTCTTGAGTCTGGGTTTGCTGGGTGCTGGCATGATTGTGTTTACCGGTTCTACTTTTACTGGTCCAATAGCGCTGCCTCCATATGTGATGCCCAGGCTTTGGACAGTTCGTTCATTCTCCCCATTGTCAGTGTGTCGGCTAGTGACCGTCCTGACTCCTTTAAGATTCTATCTTGCAGTTTTCGCCGAAGCGCACCCTTGTATTATTTGCCCTCTGATTTCCTTGTTTTCATCTGCCACATGCTGGTGAGCTCTCTCAGCCTCATGTAGAAGGGGTCTATTGATTCCTCAGCTTGCTACCGCACCTGGCAAAACATAAATCTTTCGTAGGCTGTGTTGGTCATAGGCTCAAAATGAGCATTTAGGGCTGCAATCAAGGTGAGGGGAGTTTTTGGGGCGGCTTCATTAATGGTTTTGGAGATTTGATGTATGTCCTTTCCACTCAGGTGTAGGATCATTGCTCGCTTCTGCGCATTCTCCACTTTTGTCACTTCAAAAAATAGTAATACTCTCTTCACCCAGCCCTTCTACCTGGAGGCTTGAGCTGAGGGTGCAGCAGTGCACGTGCACATGAGAGATGGGCCGTAAGGTTTATAGGTGCCTTATGATGGCATGCTGCACTGGTACAGTTCACTGCGGATCTTGCTGAGGTAAGTGTCACTATTTCAGACTATGGAAGTGAAGGGCTGTCTCAGTCACTGCTGGTCCCGGCACTAGCAGATGTCTTACAATAATTATTTATTTTATTTTATGTGTGTCCACATTTTGTAACTGGGGCGTGGCATTTGTAGGAGGCAGCATCAATGAGGGCTCATTGGCCTGGGCATGGATGGCCAGCAAAACAGTGTTTGGCTCATCTGTTGAAACACAGTGAACAATTCCATCCTGGGCAGGCCCCTGGTGAGTCAGGGTAGGCTGCAGTCGGCACTCACACAGCGAGGAAAGGTGAGGACACAGCAACTAGAGCAGCACGACGCACTGGGTAGGAAGGCCACACCTTCTCCTGCCACCTTGGAAGCGGATGCTAACTGTAGACAGGCGTGGCCGCTGTGACGGGCAGGGCTGTTAGATCGAGGCCTGCGGTTGCACATTGTAGTGTCGCGAGCCAGTGACGGAACTGGTCACTGGACACAACCATAGGGGCCAAGATTGTAGGGGGTTAATGAGCATAAGGATATCTGTGTGTTCTCCCCCCCATTGTAACCACCTGTTGTGATATGTCCGGGGTCGTGGGGTAGAGTATATAAATAAAGGGCGTGGCCCGGGGTGTGGCAGAGTGCGGCACAACAGGAAAATAGCGTTTAACAAGTCTGGAGGTGTCCGTAAAGCACAGCCCCCGGCCACGCATTAGTCAAACAAACAAACAGTGTGCCGAGTCATTATTTCTAAGTGTCGGTGTTGGATGCTTCTGACACTACATGTTTGGCGATGAGGGTCTTACCTGCTGTGCAGCTCCTCTGTGGCGACCACTTCGATCGCGGTGCCCATGCCACGTGGGCCAATGCTTCATGGTGCTGCCTGCACTGCTGAGTTGCCCTCCAGCGTGGCACTGCCACTGCCGAGTGCGGCCATCTGTGCCCAATCCTGCTGGGACTGCCGTACGGACACCTGCCTGCCGCGTGCAAGGCCTCCTCGTGTGTGGAGAGTGCGCTGCACTCCGGGTGCCCTCTGCCCAACCCACCTGTGAAGCCCAGAGCTTTCCGTTGCCACGATGCTGGCAACTGCCGTCCACGTGGTTTTCTTCTGGCCTACGGCCCCACTGTTTCAAATTTGTGCCAGTGCACGCGTTCTGGGCCCCATGCTGGTCCCTACAAGACTGTGCTGACCACCCCAGCTTTACGCCAGGCATGTGGTGACCCAGTGTCTGCAGTGACGCTTAAACTGCCCTGTCTCTAGTCTCCCTAACAGATCACACACTCGCCATGTCTGCAATACTGCCTGTAGAGCCCTTCCTTATTTATGGTGCTCCTTCTGCTCAGGCCTCTAGGTGGAGAGACTGGGTGGAGAGGGTCCTACTATTTTTTGAAGCCACTAAGGTGGATGATGCTCAGAAGCGTGCTGTGCTCCTACACTTGGGAGGCAAAGACATCTACAAGATCTCCAAGAACCTCCTGGAGGACACCACCAAAACACACACCACTCTGATTGCTGCCCTAAACAGACACTTTGAGCCCATGGCAAATACTGATTATGAGTGTTTCATTTTTAGACAAGCTCGCCAGCAAGCAGAGGAGTCAATCGACTCGTTCCACATGGGGCTGAGAGACTTGGCCAGTACCTGCAGGTTTGCAGACAAAGTGGAGGAGATGAGAGGACAAATAATTCAGGGTTGTGCACCAGTAAAGCTCAGTGAATGGATCCTAGAAGAGTCGGTAAGGTCCCTCCCAGACATACTCATGATGGGACGCACAAAAGAACTGTCTAAGGCCCGGGCGTCTCATATGGAGGCAGCACTAAGGAGACCTATAAAGGAGTGAACCGTCAACGCCATCGTCTCTCCCGCAAGCAAGACCAAATACCGCCCAAACAAACCACTGACGAGACAATGCAGATACTGTGGCGGCCCGTCACACAGACCTTCAGCATGCCCGGCAAGGGGAAAGAAATGTGCGGGCTGTGGAAAGTTGCATCACTTTGTGAAGGTATGCAGGTCAAGTAAATCTCGAACTGGTAGCTCATCCTTCAACGTGACGACCGGCAAGTCGGAACATGGCAGCGACATGGATGACGATGAAGCCGTGGAGCATGTCATTCACTACTTATTCGCCATCGGAAACACAGCACAGTCATCAACGGAATTACCAAAGTGCCAAGGCCAAGTAGGCACCCACGACATTCTAGAAGTCGTTGATACTGGAGCATCAATAAATATCCTGGCTGCCGAAGAGCATCGCCAAATGAATCCAGTCCCCGTGTTGACCAAAGCCAAAATCAAAGTATATGCCTATGGGCAGAGCACACTGCTGGCCTTGAAGGGAGTGTTCCAAACTTCCATCACATACGAATCCAAAGTCATCCCTGAAAAGAGTGTATGTAGCAGAAGAAGGACATGGAATGTTGCAGGGTTGTAAAGCAGTGGAAGAACTAGGGGTAGTCACCTTCGTGTTCAGCATACATCGGGAATCACTGACAGAACTACTCACCCAGTATCAAAGAGTGTTTGAAGGGATCGGATGGCTGAAAGGCAAAGAGGTGAGGCTGTATATTGACAAGACTGTGCAATCTGTCGCCGTTCGCTACTGGCGTATCACGTTCCACCTACGACCCTAGGTGGAGAAGGAGTAAAAACACCTTGAGAAAGCAGGCATAACAGAAAAGGTGACAGGACCAATGCCGTGGGTCTCGCCCATTGTCGTTTCGCGAAAACCCAAGCAATCTGGGGAGGTCCGCATCTGTGTGGATATGCACCTCCCTTACGTCGCCATCAAAAGAGACACCTAACACCCACGATCGACGACGTCATAAGCGAGCTCAGTGGATCTTGTTGGTTTTCAAAACTTGACCTACGATCCGGATACCATCAGCTGGTGCTGTCTAAAGAGTTGTGTTACATCACGATGTTTTCTACTCACGTAGGACTGAGGAGGTACAAACGCCTGAGCTTCAGAATCTCAAGTGCAGCTGAAGTCTTCCAAAACGTGATACAAGAATTACTAACCGACCTGCCAGGCACAATTAATGTCCATGAAGACATTCTGATTCACGCACCGACCATAGCGGAACATGACTCAAGAATGTGCTACACCGAATCCAGGAATCTGGTTTAACATTTCATTGCAGAAAGTGTTAGTTCTTAACAGACCGGATACAATTTTTCAGATACGTATTCTCCACCAATGGAGTGGTGCCAGACCCTGCGAAAGTGCAAGATGTCAAAGACGCACCCCCTCCCACCTGCATGACTGAAGTGCGAAGCTTTCTGGGTATGGTAAACTACTGCGGTCGCTTTATCAAAGACTTGTCATCTCTTACTCGGCCCCTCCGATGGTTGACTAAGTAGTCGGAATCGTGGGCATGGGACTCGACCGAACAATTTGCGTTTGAAGCCATCAAAGACGCTTTGTCAAGCGACACGACCCTCAGGTACTTCGACCCCAGTAAAAAAAACAAAATTGCAGTTGATGCGGGCCGAAAGAAGTAGGAGCTGTGCTGTTCCAGAAACAAGGGGGTGGTGACTGGTCCCCAGTAGCTTTTGCCAGCAAATCTCTAACCGAGACAGAACAAAGATATTCTCAAATAGAGAAAGAAGTGATTGTTGTGCATTGGGGTTGTAGACATTTCCACCTCTACGTGTATGGTCGCCCTTTTCTAATAACGACCGACCACAAACCCCTCATACCCCTGTTCAATGGCACAATGTCAAAACCTCCTCCCAGAATAGAGAAACGGATGCTCCAATTACAGGACTACAGGTGGCAGTTGGAGTATCCCCCGGATCTGACAACCCTTCTATTTGTCACCACCTGTTGTGGTATGTCCGGGGTAATGGAGTAGAGTATATAAATAATGGGCGTGGCCCGGGGTGTGGCAGGTGGGGCACGACAGGACAGTAGCGTTTAACAAGTCTGGACGTGTCGTAAAGCGCAGCCCCCAGCCACGCATTAGTCAAACAAACAAACGGTGTGCCGAATCATTATTTCTAAGTGTCGGGTGCTTCCGACACTACACACATAGGCAAGGAGCCTGGCGGCAGCCCGGCCTACAACTCGGCACATAAACACATGGACACACTGGACTTGACACTAGTGCTGCCAAGACGCACCATTCCTAGACCGCACCCAGCAGACACGCCTTTTTTTAACTTGTTTCATCAAACCAGGGGTGTTCCACTGATGGTGTGGAACACGGGAAAATTGTCCCAGAATTAACCTTGTGCAGGGACGCTTGATGATAGCGTCTGCACCTCAGTTTCGTCACTGGGGCCGCGACTCTACACTTCCCAAACGAATACTTTTTGGAGCTATAAAGTTCTCATGGCTTTCGTAAAATTTGCTTAGGCACTGTAAGAGAAACATTTTTAGAAAACACTCCACAAGATGCGTGGCCACACTACAAAGCTACAAGTTATCAGTGTTGTTATATAACACTAGATGTCATTAGCGGACGCTTAAATTGTTCTACTATTTTCTGCCTTTGAATGAGGAAGGTGCAGGTTCACTACGAAGATATAAAGCAGCAGGAGTTTGTGTGCTGTACCATAATGTAACATCCATATCTAAGGTTCCCATGATAAGAATGATCATCTTTTTTTGGTATCTATGAAGCGTCGCTCTGTTACCGCGTCCATCCAAAATGTTACAATATCGACATAATTTGATAATCAGAAAATGTATACAGATGTATTAGATATGAAGATACCAAAGCATAATACAAAATATTGCAGTAGAAACGGCGATTACATGCATATGTCCAAAGCCATTAAAAAAAAAAAATCTTCTATTTATAGGTAACATAATAATACCAATATATATATATACATATATATATATATATATATATACATATATATATATATATATATATATACACACACACACACACACACACACACATACAATGCTTAACCCCAGTTTAGGTGACAAGATTAGGTGATTAGGTGCCCAACAGGTCACAAGCCAGAAACAACATTGTCGGGTTCTCTGCTGGCACACGAACCAGAGCCTCGAATAAGAAGGTGCCAATCAAGTGACATTCCTGGATGGGTTTCAGTAATGCCGTCCGATTTTTAGCAGAGGATCGCCGACCTCTCTTTCAAGGGAAGCAGTTAGTTTAATTCTGAACCTCAAGGCGCTCTGTCCTAATTGCAGCGGGGCGAAACAAACAAGAGATCTGCTGCACCCTACCGGCCGCGGAAGGAAAACTTGAGGAAAACCACTCCGTTCAATAAGGGGGCAGAAGTGAAACTGTACGTGGGTCGCCTACACCTGAAGCTTGTGTTCAGCGGAGAATCCAATCTGATCCATTTAGTCCCATTCTATTGACCATTCCTGAGGTCAAGACCAAAATAAAGGACCTCCCCTTAAGCCTTCGAAGTTATAGGAAGGAACACTGCCTTCTTTCTTCCAATGGGCCGTGGAAACTGTGGCATAAACGTATACTGTGCTGTTGCTTTTGCCCTGGAGATTTTGTTCCCACCAATATAATATAATAAGTGGTAAAGAACATATTAATCTCAGAGACACTGCAGGAGGTCCCCAGCCCTCGATATAATCAAAGGCTTTTCTTTTAACACATTGATGCTATAGTGTTTATAGCTGGATCAACTTGGGTGAAACAGGACTACAAATCCCAGAGAGCATTAGGTTGGTAGACGAATCCAGCAGGAGACAGTGTCCTTGTTGACATGAATTTATGTTGTAAGTGTAACTATAATGCCTTACATGACAACATTTGGGGACACCTAAGTTCTTTGGAGAAAGAAGTCAGAATAAGTTATTTTTCTCGTTAACTAGCATTGTAGTGGATGAAGTTTTAAGAGGCATCGCAAAAGTAATAATATTAATTTAGAAAATCAAGAGTGTCCTACCGAAATCAGTAGTGTTGGCATGTATGTAATGTTCAAGTAATATGCCGACCTATAAACAGCAGGTATCTTTAAATCCCGGGGAGGAAGCAGGGAGGTTTGTTAAATTTGCATAATTTCATCACAGGCTCAAAAAGTCTACTCTGAGGCTGGCTTTAGCCTCATTAGAAACCCAAAGCTTTTAGGCAGATCCTCGAAGCCCGATATCTGTGGAAAATACAAATAGCCTCCTGGTGAATCCTCGGAAAGTAGGCTGGTCTAGTGCCGCATTACACATGGAAAGCCTGGAGCAAAATTCTTCTTAAATATATGTAAAAAGCAAACATTAACCTTATTACAATAATTACGTATTTCCGTACAATAAACATGATGAAGATAACATGTTTATAAACAGAAAACCTCTAACACAAAATGAAATAGTAACAACAGCCTCCTTAATCCTTAATGAAATCTGTGACGTCCTTTTTCTGTTTCAACTGACGAACTTTTGTGATGACTGCACAGATGTTCCGGTATTCGGTAACATTCCTGGAGAAATATAGAAAAAAAAACATTTGTGCACTTATCAGCTACATTAAAGGTACATAAATTTAGCTCTCTTGAGACTTTTTAAACTGCACATCAATGCCATGATAACGACTTTCAAATTGTCTCCCATTCATACAGGAAATAGGGCCTCGTGCACTAATTGCCTTAAGGAGCTTGTTCATGAAATGCTGGAAAGAAAAAAGGACTGATGGAATGCCATGTGTTTATTGCATCTTTTTCCCACCATCTTAGATTTCCTACCTTTTTTTCTCACTTTATAAGCCTTTTTTTTATCCCGGCTATCTCCCCTTATCCATGTTTTGCTATCTTTGCCTTTCTCCATTTTCTGCATTTCTCCCGGTTACTTTGGATCAAAGTCTGAAAATGTAAAATACGTAATTGTGCCCACAAATGAGTGTACTTGCCAGCAACACAAATGAAGTCAGCGCTGGCTGTTACTGTGGAACGTCGAGCTTCTGTGGTCTTGCTTGCTTGGTTTACTTCTAAGAAAGTTAGCAGACACCAGTTTGGTGTCAGAGGTAGCAGTGAGCATTTTAAACGTAAAACTTACTGCACGTATATCGGGAGGTACTTTTTAGGGTCGAGCCCGCGATAGCATGAACTACCGCATGCTCTCGCTTGCAAGACACTATTGTGTTCAATAAACGGCTTGCAGCCCACCCATTGCTTACCATTTGTTGGCTCCAGAAACCCTGCTGGGAACCAAAAGGAAGGGAAAAAATAAAACAAATGCATCCGCATAAGCCCCCGCCTCCCACATTTGCATGTCAGCAGACAGACTGAGCAATAGCGCAAGTGCAAAGAGCACCAGGTGAAAGGAGCTGTTAGGAGTAAGCCTGGGCAGAGTTCGCGGAGTTGCGCTCCGCGGAGCTCCCCAAAGTGCCCCAAAAACTCCACAGCGCTACACGGAGTTCTGCAAGCAGCTTAGTGCATTATGTTACACTGTTCATGCTGATTTTTAATGCCAGGTGTTTGTCCCGTGCTAAAAAATCAGTGCAAATGGCTCCCTGCGCAGCGCAAAAGGGCGCTGCTTCTTTTCTGCAGCTCAAGTTGATTTTCTATTCCAGCAGCAGCTACCTCAACGCGAACAGAAGCTTTCTCAACGTGGGCGGTCGTAACCATACTGCGACCGCTTGTGTTGAGAAAACTCGCTGGGAGGTGGTCTTGAGTAAGATTTTCCTTGCTCGCGCTTGCCAACTCACCGTTGACGAATGTGAGCAAGTAAAAACCTTACTCTGCCCCACTACGCAGAACTTTTCAGAATTCCGTGCTCTACGCGTGCGCGGATTGGGAAAAACTCTGCAAACTCTGTGAGTGGAGCAGAGTTCACACCCACCCCTGGTTAGGATGCAATGGGAAATGTACTCCGCAGTTTGGCTCTGTGAGGCGATGTAAATGCAACAGGTAAGAGTAGGGGCCGTTGGCTGCCTTTCGCATGCTGTGTCAATTGGTGAGAAATAGCAAAAACGCCTTTACTTGTAAGCTGAGGTACATTTCCAAAGGGCTCATGTGCCTTGGATTTTGATGTATGTAAAATTGCAACACCAGGAACTTACTCTATCTTAGATCGGGAAGATGCCTCAGTCAGTCTGAGCTCACTCCCTTCCCATAAAAGTGAGTGTGAATTTAGGAGGATCATGGTCTCCTTGAGTCACCTGTTTACAGAGTCTGCGTGGTATGGAGCAAAGCAGGTGTCAAATTGAAATTGATTATAAGCATGATGAATGCTGGTATTAAGCACTATAAAGAACTGATCATGATAACCAGATAGTATTACATTTCTCTTGTCGAGAGGTCCCCTGCGTCACTGCACACCCAGTACAGTGGTATTTTTAGTAAGTTGTTGACAGTTGAACCACTATACCTAATGAAGGCTTACTCTCTTGACCAAATTGTGTCATCTTGGGCTTATCATTACAGGTTTCCTGTGGCTGTTAATATATATGCCTCACTTGGCAGTTCCTTTGAATGGGCTAAATACTGGTAATGATCAAGGTATAACATCTGCACACAACACTTAGGGCCTCATTCCGACCCTGGCGGTCATGGACCGCCAGGGCCGGGGACGGAGGAAGCACCGCCAACGGGCTGGCGGTGCTTCATGGGCAATTCTGACCGCGGCGGTAAAGCCGCAGTCAGAAAAGGGCAACTGGCGGTTTCCCGCCGGTTTACCCCTGCCCCAAAGAATCCTCTATGGCGGCGCTGCTCGCAGCACCGCCATGGGGATTCTGACCCCCTTCCCGCCATCCTGGTCCTGGCGGTAAAAACCGCCAGGAACAGGATGGCGGGAACGGGTGTCGTGGGGCCCCTGGGGGCCCCTGCACTGCCCATGCCACAGGCACAGGCATGGGCAGGCCACAGGCATGGGCAGTGCAGGGGCCCCCTAACAGGGCCCCATAATGATTTTCAGTGTCTGCCTAGCAGACACTGAAAATCGCGACGGGTGCCACTGCACCCGTCGCACCCCTTCAACTCCTCCGGCTCCATTTGGAGCCGGCTTCATTTTTGAAGGGGCTTTCCCGCTGGGCCGGCGGGTGGCCTTCTGGCGGTTGCCCGCCGGCCCAGCGGGAAAGTCAGGATGACCGCCGCGGTCATTTGACCGCGGTACGGTCTTCTGGCGGTTCCCGTAAGGAGGGCGGCTTCTGCCGCCCGCCGGGGTCGGAATGACCCCCTTAAACTCTTGAAACCTAGGCATTCAGGCTTCTTCCCAGATATTGTTGACTAGTGGGTAGGGTGTCAGAGGAACTGAGTTGTAATACCCAGATCTCCCAATAGCATGATATTTGCCAACTCACTATCACCCATTTTCCCTCCACCAACTATTGTGACCTCTGCTCCTGTATATGTCAACAATGGGGTCATTTAGAAACACACCAATTGTTGATAGTAAGGACTATAAACAAATCACTGCATATGAGTCCTAATATGATGAACAATTCTTGAGATTGAGCAACCCCATAGCTGGTTTGTTGTCCCTGCTACATATGTGATGTAATGAGTTAACCTTGATGCCCTTTATCAGCCTAACTTTCTAGACTGCCCAGGTGCTGCCTATTGTGAAACAATTGTGGGCCTACCATGAACATATAGGGGCCTGGAGCCCATCCATTGCTTATATTGGTTGGCTTTCCTGTCACTGTCATTTGCCTGATTTTTATTCATGTCCCAGCTTGTCAACTTTGTGGTTGTCCCTTCGAAGCAGCATAGCCTCTTTATGATCTCTTTTGATTGGATGGCTGCTACGCTTCTACTGCTTGCTTTTCAGGAATTACTTTTTTTCTTTTGGGTGAAGCACTCCTTAGGAGTGCATATGTTTTCCAGCTGTGTCCATCATCTACTCTCCCCATGCATTCTGCATTGCTCTCTGTTGCACGTGCTTCTCCCCAACACCCTCCACCTCACTTGCCCTTATGTAAGCCCAATGTTTCTTTCTGACCTGGGATTCTACTTCTCCTGCTCAATGATGCTTTCTCACCCTTTGCTTCTCCTCTCCATCCCTGCCCTCCTTTTTGCTTTCCTCCACCATCTCCTTTTCTCTCACCCATTGCTACTTTTCCTCACCCACTCTAAGGTGCTTCCTTCACCCTTCTTTCTCACCTAATGCTTCTCCTCCCCACCCTGCCCTTTGTGTTGCTTCCTTCCACCCGTGCTCTTCTTCTCTGTCATCCATTGCTCCTGATCTTTGCCGCCACTGCTTGTTGCCTCCCCCCACCGTGGTATATTCCACATTAAAAAAGAAATGGTGAGCTGGCTACAACATGACATGGTCACACACGCATCATAGTGCCTTCTTTGTACTTTATTTTACTTAGCCATGCTGAGCAGCATTGGGGATGTTGAACAGCAAATTTAAAAACAATTGTCCCAAAGGCGAAGCCTATTGGCTGTTCCAGTGCTTATGTGAGATGACACTGTGCACGCCAGTGTGCTTAGACTTCCAAAGGAGACTTTTTGTCTGGTTTAGAACCCATGATGTGCACTTGACGTCTCTTTTAATGATTACTAAAATGTAATCTTGTGCCACACCCGTGCAGGTTATTTCTGGGCCCTTTCTTGTGTGGAAAGAATGTTTGTTCCTGAGGGGTCACCGTCAATATTTTTTGCAAGTTCCAACTTTGATCGTCTTAAGAAGACTATTAGTGCGGCTTTATCTAAATATCAAAAAGGCTTTGCGGCAGCAACGTTGATGACTTCAAGCATTTATGGCCATGTTCTTATGTGGCTTTAAAGAGAGAGATCTCTGTCCAGGCACACGTGCAGGCTCGACGCCTCAGTTTTAGGGTGACACATGAAGTCAGCCAGGGATTGCATTTTGATTAAATTTAGTCAGGTTAAGGGAATTGACAAATGCTGCCTCGATTGAAAGACAATAAAAATGTAGGCTCCTACCCCAGCGTAGGAATGTACAGTGGTACCCTAGGATTTAACACGATCGAGAATAACAGGTGTTAATTAACGAGGAGCCCCCATCAAAATATAGAGAAAGTATGGAAATCCTTTTTTTCTTAGAACAACGTTTACAGTGCGAGAGGCCAGAGGTTTAGTAGTGCTGGCACCTCACTAAATATAGGTTGGAGGCACTTAAAGACGTTGTTAAATTGTAAGTATTTTATTGTTGGTGTTTTGTTAATCCTAAACCCACAGCTGTTGCCCCTCGCTTTTACAAGGTTGGAACGCAATGGAAATAATCAAAGAAAGATCAGTAAATATATTTTAGGAATCGAGTGATCTGTATGCACTAAAATAAACTTCATAAGAACATATTTCATAACAAAAAATAACCTGATATATAAAAAAAATCAATTTACTGATGGAATCAATCATTCGGGAACCTGGTTTTACTTATTTTGTTTATTAACTTTAATAGCATATTATAGTATTATTGAGCACATTTAAACCTTGTGTGTCCTACTTTAAAGTTAGAATATTAGTCATATTTTAACACTACATAAAAGTCATGTATTGCAAACAGTTTGCAGTACTGTTCTTCGTGGTGTAAATCGTGTTTGTCCCTCGTAGAATTTAAAATCTCCTTTACATAATCTGTCATGATTTTCATTGTAGTGCAAACATGCCACTCACTTCCCAGAAGAGGTTTACAGTTTTTCTTTTTGTTTCTTTCTATTGTGTTTCAGCTGTGATGACGTGACAGTGTCACAAAACAGGTGTCAGCTAAAATTTTACTAAATGTCAGTAATGAACTGCTTGCCCCGAACCACAGCGGTGGTTCCTCCATGGGACCGGAGGAGCATCACCCCCCACCACACTTCGGTGCAGAAATTATGAAAAATAAAACGGTAATAAAATGATTTTATTACCAGTTTATTTTTACTTTCTCCCAGCAAACGGAGTGTAAGTGCGGGGCCAGTGCTTCACTGCTGCTGATTGACAGCAGTGAGGACTGGCCACTTTATTTTGAAGTGCGCATGCTGGTTTGGCCGGCTACCTTGCTACAGCCAGATCAACGTGCACAATTCAAACTACTCCAACCCACCTGTTTTAGACAGCTAGGTTGGAGAGCAGGCACAGCCTTCTGTACTTTTCGAAGTGCTGAGCCAGCCTGCTCAAGCCAATCCAGACTCTT
This sequence comes from Pleurodeles waltl, assembly GCF_031143425.1. Lineage (NCBI taxonomy): Eukaryota > Metazoa > Chordata > Amphibia > Caudata > Salamandridae > Pleurodeles > Pleurodeles waltl. The sequence goes on along the minus strand of NC_090440.1, from coordinate 1,878,752,496 downwards.
CACTCATGCTGCTTAACAGCATGAGAGCAGCATCTTGATTGGATACAGGAGATGGCTGTGGGACGGTGGACCTCACGCTCGGATTGAAGGCTGGAACCAGGAACATTGGGGACGTCCTACAGGCATATTAAGGGAAGTGATTTTTTTTAAAAAATATAAAATATTTGTTTTGTGCCCCTTCATTTTGATATCTCACCTACCGAACTGCTGAACAGCCTCCTTAAGAGCCTTCATCTGGCACTTTTAAAAATAATTTAATAACACTAAACACCCGAGTACTAGACTTGAGAGAGCACTTCAAGCGCCATCTTATGATTTGGTCCCTAAATTGTTTGGTTCACTAAAACCATAGGTTTGTGGACAGTCCATGTACTGCTGAGTGACTGGGTTTAGGAAACAGCTCAAAGCATTTGTGTAAAACAGGATGATTAGTCCTCTCACCTCAGCAATAAGCTTGAATTCAGTTGTTTACCAAGCTCTGGGTAAAGCCTCGGCACATTAATTGTCTATCCTGCCAATCCACTAATTATTACACTAATGTCAGCAAGTCAAACACCATTTTTTATCAGATGTGCACTGGGGTAAAGCCTGATTCATTTGTGGCAGGACCGTTGGCTCAAGTGAGAAAAGACATTTACCAACTAAAGGGGAAAGAAAGAAGATTGTTAAAAGAAGCAATCCCATTCTTGTCCTTGACAGGGCAGACTGTGAATAGACAGTGATAGGGGGAGTTTAGATATCTAGTCGGATTGTAAAGTTTGACAGTTTTGGTGATATAGCTTGGGACCATGGTGGAGTAGGTCTGTGTGAATTGTAGTTTTAAATTATGTCCTTTCCTGCACAAGCAGCTTGCATTGCCAATGAGATGGAATAAGTGCACTATGGACATATTGGATAACATTTAAGATCAGCTTATTCAGACACTATATTATAAGTGTTGTGCACAAGAGACTGGGTATGTCATACGTCACATTCGGAAGGATACACAGGTACTATGTAAGGTGCTTCATGGGAGCCTTCCTTGAAGCCTTATAATTTGGATATCAAGTATTCTCCTGCTAAAGGCAGAATCTACAAACTGAAATACTACATTTATTATGTTTGTGGTTAACAGGTGTGGATGGCAGTGATTCACTTGAATAATGACTATTCATTCAGTATTCACCATCAAAACTAGAGGTTAGTCCAAAACTGGACACCTTTTCGCGAATAGCGATAGTTTTAGATATTCTAAAGGTTATATAAGGATTTGAGTGTGAGACTTCAGTATTGAATTGGTCAACTGAGATAGTAGGGACTTGGAATGTGATACACAGGATGTGACATTTATGTTGCTGTCAAGAATAACATCTAAGAAGCCAGGGCTGGTACTAGACACAATGGCAGCCTCAACTTTTTGATTTAGTAAGATTAGGAAGTGAGATTCCTCTGTGCAAATAACATTTCTTGGTTGCTCCTTGCAAAACATTAGTGATTACATTTTTGTGAACCTAAAGGATCATGCTAGAGTATACGAAGTTGAATGATTTGTAGATTTTAAAGTGATCATGAACATCTCTGTGTATTACTTCATCTGCTTTCTGATAGTGATTTTGATACCTGAGCCAATAGTATTGTCTAAGAGTGTGAGGAAATCAAACTTTTTGCCACTTGCCACAGTTAATTTCACTCTGCTCTTACAGTACTGACCGAGCTCAAGAGCTCTGCTTTGAAAAGAAAACTGTTTTTGCCCTAAATTTGAACAAATGACTCTTGTTTCAGTCAAGTGCAATTGTCTGAAAAGTTTTGTGAAGTTAAAGTTCAGTTTTTGGGAGCTGTAGAGAAGAAAATATCTTTCCATTTGCAACTAAAAAGATATGTTTTAAACAGCTAATTGTTCCTGTAAGAAGCTGTCAAGCCTGTTTTGATGTGTACAAAATTGAACAAAATATTTTGGTAACTTCTGCTAGGTAAAACTATTTACTCCAATTTTGCAGTGCATTGGTATTCGATTGTAAGAAATGTAATGCATAGTTGGACGTTCAATACTTATACTGCTTGTCTACATTATAAGGTATTAAATACAGCTTGACTGAAACTCATCTGAGGTATTGAACAAAGGGCCGTAGGACCATCCACATCACTGACAGACCTGTTGATCACACCTAATCGTCACTGTTTCCACCTAATCTCCCATGTGGCTGAGGTGTGGTTGTCTATGGGCAGATTCTTCATTATTGCATGTCTATTGGCCAGTGTAGCCTTCTTTAGTCAGGAGTGGGAATCAGTGACATTTATTTGTCTAAAAGTGCTGTAAATAGCTTTAGTCAAAATTTGCATTTTATTTTTAAAAAAAACCCTAATTTTATTTTTGCCACTCAGAAACTGTTAAAATGAATTGATTAGTGGAAGAAGCCAAGTGATTGCTTAAAAATCCAAACTATTAAAACTATTAAAAAAATAAGGATTGAGTAATGACTAAAATGATTTGAATTATGATTCATTGAATACAAATTGATTTGTTAGAAAAATATTGCAACTCAAAATTTAGCAAATTCTGCTCAGATACCCTTTTGAAATCCTATAATTAGACTAATTAAATGTGCAAAGTATCATAGCCTATTTAAGCCAGATGCTGGTGAACCTGATACTGGCCCAACTCATATGTTCAATGCTTAAATCAGGACGTAGTAATGTTTCTTACATTTTTCTCACTGGTCAAATTGTAGCTACTACAGACCCATGAATTTATCTACATAATGTATTTTTTTGTTTCTTGTATAGTTTTCTTGACCTCATTTTTCTTGCTTGTCTAGACATTGCTTTTTTCATTCTTTATTATGTTGAACAGTGTGACATGTTTACTTATGCCTGCCCATTACTTTTCAACAGAAAGACTGAAAAGTGTTCTTCCAATCTTAAACAAGCATCGTAAACTAACACTCACATTTACTGTGGGGTAATGAAAAAGCTTCCACTGCTGCTGTTTCCTTACGGATGCAGTGTGTAGAATGGTTAAGGAGGGAGAAGGTCCTTCTGCTGATAAAGTTGAATCGTATAGTAAAGCACTTGCTGCTGTCTTCTGTTATCTGGCTGCTGTTGCCAATAATGCCTGGCTTACTTATCGCTAATCTTCATTACTCCTAGTCCTACTCTTCCTGAGACTTTATACATGTGATGTGTTCTTACTTTTTTCACAGCATTTTCAAAGCTAGATGGTGAATAAAAGACCCTCACACTTCCTCAATACTGAGGAGGGCTGGCATTTCCTTATGTAATTCAGGAAAAAAGTTAGTCATACGCTCAGAAATTCATAAGTATTTAGGACAGATTGGACTGTTAAACCCCAAAACTAATTTTAGTCTCTTGTCCTTAAAGCCTTTTATTCTATAGAAGTCGATTAAAAATATATGTTGAGAAGCCCAAGAGATTACCATATTCAGGGCTGAACACCCCGGGATACGAGATGCAAGAGAAATACTTACCAAGGAATAGGAGGGGGCAATGGTAGAGTGAACCAACTGACTACTTGTGATGAAGTTGCGTGTCCTTTCCCTGATGTCCAACAATCATAACTAATGTGATCACTCAAAGGAATGAGGTTGGTCTAAATAAGTCAAAATTGCCTTGCAGACACCCTAAGAATGTAAAGACACTCCAGCAACTGAAGAAGAAAAAGGAAAGACAGACAGTAGATTTATTTTCTGGAATCAGTCAAAAAGAGAAGAAACCTTTGGAATTAAAAAAGGGTCAGGGCAAAGAATTAGTCTGTCAGGAGGCCTCGACAAAAGGCTCCCCTATTTTTCTAGCCAAGGGTTTTGCCTTCATAAACACTACCTTCTTAGTAAGAAATGTAAGATCAACTGAGACAAAAGTTCAAAGGGATGTTTCTGCAAAGCTTGAAGAATCAAAAAATCATTCCAAGGACAGAGACAAACTCTTTAGTATGTGTTTGGTTAAAATCTCCCCAGAATCTAAAGCTCCCCATGGGTTTCTGAATGTTTTAATGGCCGTCTATTGAGATTGTAGGGTGAACAATGTCAAATTTAAAAATAACTCTTCTCAGGCAAACAGTAGAACATCTTCAAACCTACAAGCAATATGAGAAATCCTTATAATAGACATAATTTATGTACATTGTCCGAATGGTTAAAGCAGGAGTTAAGGGTGAAAGGTCTAATTTGTTGTATGGTTCAAACTATTTGGGGTAGACTGCCTTTGTGCTGGACTCTCCAATCATTCATTCTCCATAAAAAGAGAGCTGACCTCCACAAAATGCAAGGACGTCTGCAGGAAAGAAGATGGAAATAAAGGAAGCTTCCAAGCAGGTTAAATTGATAGGGTTTCAACAGGGGTCACCAGGAGTAGTGGGGCCAAAATTATACTGTGATTTTCACTACTATTCCCCTCTGAATGTTTATAAGAACCTTGGGAATGAGAGCAACTAGAGGCAATGCATAAAGATGTTCTTGGGGCCATGGGATGGAAATAGCATCTTCTCCCCATGTGAACAGACCTTGAAACTGTAAGAAATACTTCAGTACCTCTGCATTCTCTGAAGATGCAAACAATCCAAATTCAGAACCTCAAACATCCTGCAAATTCTCTTGAATACAGAAGGGCAAATGACCATGCAGTGAGGAGCAGGAAACCCTGCAGAGGTTATCTGCATTAAAATTGTCTGATTCTGAATGTGATTTGCTTTTAGAGGAAGGAAATGATCTTCACCTTGGCACCCAAACCGGAAACTTAATCTCCCAGAGACTGAGATCCAGAGCCTCTGGCAATTTATGTAAGCCACTGCCAACTTGTTGGTGCAGTACACCAGAACAGGCTGGGACTCAATTAATAGAATGGATTTCCTTAGAGCTCTGTGAATTGCTGCTAGTTCTCACAAGTTAGATGATCTATAACACTCTTTTTGAGATTAAATAGGTTGGATAGTATAATTTCCCGAGATGGCTCCTAACTGAATGACCAGCACTCTAAAGAGCCACTTTGTTATAAACAGTTATGATTCTTTAATAGACTCTTGTTCACAAACCCTGATGATAGACAAAGGAGCAACCATTTGTCCTGATATGAAAAAAGAGTCAAACCCTCCAGATGAAGCAGAGATACCAAGGAGCTAAGAGTTTTGTGAAGACTTGTGAGGTGCAACTGAATTTAAATGGGAGCACCTTAAATTGAAAGTGAAGATCCTGGACAGAAGATTGAAGATAGCAACAATCTTGAGTAGATATTGGAACATAAAGATTAAACCATCCCTTAAGTTTAATGTCACAATGTAGTCTCCCAGAGCTACCAAGTGAATTATGCTTTGTAATGACTCAATTTTGATGGGCTGATGAAAAAGTAAACGGTCCATAATCTTCATACCTATCCTTAGGGACAAGAAACACTATTAAGTAGATTCTCTGACCTCTCTGAGGCCATGGTTCTGACATACTGGTATCCTTCTTCAGCAAGTCCTCTAATGCTTGATAACAGTCAGTCTTTTCCTGGTTTACGAGGCCAAAGTGTTAGTCATTCCTGAATCTAACAGGAGAGAAGACAACTCAATATAGTCGGCTAACCAGACTATCTTGAGCACACAAGCATATGAAATAGATGCTTTCCACGCTTGTCAAAGTTTCCGAATTTTGCCTCCCACCAGCTACTGGAGACCAGATTTGTCATAGTTAGGAATATTGATTATGAAAAGAAGAATATGGGCTACGCTTCCATGGAGTAATATTATCTATCCCATTATCAGGGCACCTGAAGTTCTAAGAAGGCTGTGATGCTGTAATGTTTGTCTGAAAAATCACTGACAGTGATTAGCATTTAACTGAATAATTTTAAATAATATTTATGGACGGATGGTGATTGTTCAGTCTCTTTGAAACCTTGTTCCTCTAACTCAGTTCCAAATAGATGAGTACCTAATGAAGACATGCACAGGACATATTTGTGCCAAGCAAGAACCAGAAGATGTTGATGAGTTGCCAAAGATGCACCTTCTTTCTTGACTCATCCACCATGTCATTGTCTTCTAAGCTAGATGGATCAGCTTTTTTCTTGTTAAAATATTTTTTATCAAGGAAAAGATGCCATCACTTCAGAAACTAACTGATGTGCCTTAGCCTCCAAAGGTGAGAAGAAGCCATCCTATCTTTCCAAATGATGCCTGGAGGAACCCAATAATTTAATATGTTGTCATTTGTGAGAGTGTTTCACCATTTTAGTAGGGCAGAACATGGAGTCACTCTGCCAAACAAACATGCTTACTGAGGACAATTAACTGGTTTAAATGTGCTGGTAAGTTGGTAATAAAAGTGTGTAGATGTGAACTAAAGATCACCATTCTTCTTCTTTTGGTACTGCACATGCTTAATCTCTGAGTACAGATTGACAGAGATCATCAAAGCCCCTTCCTTTCATGGAGCCCCCACTTGGGCATAAAAGTTGAAATGGACACTTTCACCCATGCTTGACCTGCCTACGCTTCTTCACCAGAACTGAATATTGAATAACCCTGAGTCGGAGAAGGGCTATGAATGACCTTCTCTCCCTTGAATCAGTTTCCTCCGTATTGGCAAGTGGGCAGTTCCTCACATGGTCAGGTAGGACAGCATGAAATACTCATCAAACATATCTTCTACAACCCCAGATCCTGAAGGATTGTATTCTGATTTTGAAGCCCCTCAAACAGGATTCTATTTATTGGGAGCAGTTCACTTGGAATGAGTAAGAAACATCGGGATGCTCTGTGTTAAATCAGCACAGAATCCATTAGGATCTGGGGTTGTGGAGGATATGTTTGATGAGCATTTCATGCTATAATTTCTGACCATGTGAGGAATTGCCCACTTGCCAATATGATACAGGGAAACCTTATTTAAGGGAGAGGAGGTCATTCAAATCGCTCCTTAGACCCTAGACTGTTCCATATTCAGTCCTGATGAAGACCCGCCATGATGTAAAGGGAATTTCACCATCTAAGCAACTTTGTATACAACTAATTGAGTAATGAGTGCTCTATCTGACAGAACCAATTTTTGCTTGTATAGTATATGATACCCAGGTTCTGATGCGCACAGGGTCACCCAATTTATATTTAATGGTCTTCTCGTGAAGACCAATGTGGTAAAGATGAGGAGCTACCTGCTGGTAGCTTTACATCAAAAAGAGTCAAGAAAAAAATCTATGTGGAAGATAATTAGCAGCCATTATTCATCAGTACTGTGTATTTCTTCTGGGTTTTTAAATGTGCACTTCACTGTGAAGTAGAGTTCAGCCAACGATTCTAACACGAGTTAACAGCAAATATCATGGGTGTGGTTCATTAAGCAAACTTCCTTAGCAATCAGGTTTTTTTAGAAACCTTTGGTAACACAGGATGTGTAAATTACCTCACTTATGCCACTTGGAAACTACTGTCCCCCACTACTGCCACAGCCACTCATTAATAATAAGATAAAAGCCATGCTACATGTAAAACCAGACTACCTGACTGCTGAACTATCATTATAGTAATAGAGATGCCTCATAGGGTGGGAGGTACCTTGTTCCCCTGGTAACTGAGAGATACCTTTAACTACCACTGCTATTAAACATTAATGTGGGCCTGTATTAGACCTGGCATTCTTGGTGCGGTCTCCCCTAACCTTTTGCCCTCTGACCTCCTGTTTTTCTAACTCATTTCCTGATGGCCTTTAAAAATCTGTGCACTTTATCACTGCTGACCTCTGCAATGTACTCTAAACATGGTGACATTGGCATCTACAAAATGGGCATATTTAGTTTACTTGTAAGTCCCTAGTTAAATGCACAATATCTGCCCAGGGCCTGTAAACTAAATGCTACTAGTGGGCCTGTAGCACTGATTGTGCCACCCACTACAGTAGTCTTTCAAACATGCCTCAGGCCTGCCACTGCAGAGCCTATGTATGCAGCTTAAACTGCCATTTTGACCTGGCAAGTGTACCCACTTGCCAGGCCCAAACCTTCATTTTTATTACATCTAAGGTAGCCCCTATTCAGCTCCAAGTGCAGGGTGCAGTGCATTTAAAAGGTTGAACATTCACTTTTAAGTTTAACATATCCAGATAGTGAAACATTCTTAAATTAATTTTTCACTAGTGCAAGGATTATCTCCGCCATAGGAAATCATTGGGTTGCCTCAAAAATGTTTTTAAGTGTAATTCCCAATTGGGAAGTGATAGATATATGAGGTGGGTGTCCCTGGACTTAAAATTTAAAATCACAACTTATGGTGAAGTTGGATTTTAAATTGTGAGTCAAAAATGCCACTTTTAGAAAGTTGGCATTCTGTTTTAGGTTAACACTCTGTGCCTCTGCCTGTCTCTAAATAGACATTTGGGGTAGATGACAGATGGAATTTGTGCAGTCCCAGTAGACAAGCACACACAAAGGGAACTGGGCCATGGCATTTGATACTGATGACCCATCACCAGGCTGATGGGTCTTCCTGGGCTAGGTAGGAGGGAGGAGCTGCCTCTTCTGAATAGGGCTGTGCAACCCCCTTACAGAGTGTCTAGAGCCTGGGAGGGCAGGATAGGAACCTTGTAGACTTCAAAGAAAGGCCTGGAAGCTTCTTGAACCTTCCAGAACCTGCCACTGCTGCCATTGCTGTGTTGGCCTACTGCTGCTGTGTGCTGTGATGTAGGAGGGACTGCCACCTTGCTGTTTGGTCTCCTGTGCTGGCCTGCTGCCTGCTATTCCTACCCTGCCGTGAGGAGGATTTGCTTATTTCTCTAAAGTCCTGCTCCCCAGAAACTCCAAGAGCTTGTGGGCTTGCCCCTGGTTCTCCAGTGGTCCCCAAAGACCTCCTGCCTGACTTAAACCCCAACAGGAGTGCGTTGGATTACACTCCCAGAGACGGGGTACAGTGATTCCCCTGTCTCAAGCACCATCAATCCATGCTCCGACCCTGCCGACTGAGTGCTTCCAAGACATCACAAGCGTGCTGTCACCACCCAGCTAGCACCGTGTCTACAATCATAGTTTCACCAAATGACGAGGACCCGGAGACCACTTTGCGGGCCAGCCCCACATGCACCTGCAAGCGTCCATGAGCGAGGCTGCCCTGCCATAGTCCGACCTCACCACCAACAACGGGGGCCCAAGGGTGAAGCCTGGTGATGCCAGAGTAGCATCTTAGTGGGGAGATTCTGTGCCTGGAAAGGTTATCCAGGAGGACTCACCTGCATACCGACCCCCATGTGCAAGGCCACTCCGAAGTCTACTTGTCCCCAGAAGCAGAGCCGACTGTGGTGGGGAGTGGGGAACAGTGCTTGGTGCTGTAGTCCCTTTGAAGGGAGCACCACAACTCTTTCCCCCATACTCACTGATCGAGGCATTGCCTGGTGCACCACCATCAAGACAAGCGCGAACAACATGGAACAAGGTAGACACTGACTCCCGTCCCCTTTCATTTGAACCTGAGCGGTTCCAACGCTGTACCAGGTGCTCCTCTCTGGACTTCTCCTAATGCCGTAATTATTCTAATAGAAGCACATAGGCTTCTCAAATTGCCAGAACTTACATCTAACTCGATGTCTGCATATCTGAAAGCACTCCTTTTACTTTCTTACCAAGACGATATCACAAACTATAATAATTGATTTTTTGTCGTTTTGGTCTGACTTTAGTCATTTAAAGATCCACTATTTTTGTAAAACTGATGTAGAGACTTCTTTTGTGGTGTTTTCACTGCTTTACTGTAATATATGTTGCACAAATACTTTGCACATTGCCTTCTAAGTTAAGCCTGCCAGTTCTGTGCCAAGCTACCAGGGGGTGAGCACAGGTTAATTTAGGTTGGGTATCTGACTTGCACTGACTAGAGTGGTGGGTTCTGCCTGGCTTAGGTGCCTTCCCTAGCCAAACACAAACCCCTTTTCTAACAGCCTGCAGGAAACATTGGCCTTTGGGCACCAGTTAAATTGAAACTCTAATGATAGGGACTTACAGATCAGTGAGACTGACCCAATGGCTTTACTGAAATCTTGACAAAGCATTGATCCTATGAGCGAGATGATTCATTTGTGTAAAGCTTGACTTGGTTTCAAGTTTTTGCTTTGTTCACTTCTAATCTGTTTTTCTTTATTTGTTCATATATTAAGATTATTAGGTCATGTGTTAGCCAAGTTATTTTGATTTTACGAAAATTACATCTAAAACATGTTTACCTGCAGGGATTACCATGTTTATTATAGCGGCTTTCAGCAAGTCCTCTTCATCTATTGGTCTCCTGTTGTGTCATCTATATTTTTATTGCACCTACTACAGTATACAGAATGAGGCAATGAGTCGACCCCTCCTTCGGCCATTTGCTAACTTCACTGTGAATTTTGGCATTCTGCTCTTTCACAAGGGGCACATCCATGCACAAAAACGTTCCTATCAGTGCCAAGAACTGCTTTGGTAAGGTGTTCTTTTTAAGACAAAAACATATATATTTTTGCTTTTAACTCATATTTTGTTATATTGTCGAGGGCCCAGCAGCACACTGGAGTTTTACAAAAACCATGACAAAATAAAACAAGCACTGACAAAGCCAAAAGGCTGGCAGTCAAAACCAGATATATTGGCTTTGCCAGTTAAATTCCAGATTGTGACACATCCTGTACAGCGCTGCAGTCAAAGTTATTTGCAGTCCCTGCTCTCTAAGGCTAACAAATTACTTAATAAGTAATAGATTCATGCAGTTCTTTGTGAGTCAACCAACAATACCTGAAAAACGTAATCCAACTTTGATGGAGTTTTCCAATTTCTCGGGCGCCTTTATTACACTTGCATGTCATCATGTGGAGAAAGTGGTCATTGGTTCTGTGCTTGGGAACTTCTTTTCAGTGACACATCTCATGATGGTCATAACAGCAGCAACAGCCTCTTCACAGGTGGGTTGGATCTGGTCCTCTGGCAGCTCAAATCCATACTTGCCCTTGTCTCGCAACTCGAGGGTGAAGGCGAAGTCGACACCCTGGTCATACACCCAGTCCTGCGAGGTCCCAGTGGCGGGGTCTACACAATTGAAACACAAGGCCACAAGGGGTTACTAGAGGTGCCCAGGTAGCATTGCCTCTATTTAGTGGCTACAGTACAAATTCCTATTCTAATTCTTTGTCCTGTTTCTTCTGCCCCTTAAACAGCTACCTCAGATTGGCTGGTATAGCTAGAGTTAGATGATAGCATTGTAAGCATTGCTTTTAAGAGGGGGATATTTATTCAGTAAATGACGCTTTCTTTTTACCAGATTTCCCTGAGGGTTAAAATACAGAGTTTTGGTGCATTGCACGGTCTTTTCTATGGTTGTGGAAGCTATGCAGGTAATTTGTTTTTAATACGATCCATAGTACGAGATTGGCTGCAAGTAGCTCTAAAAAATAAAGGATTTGAATCTGACATCAGCATCCACTGTTAGAACATGAGAGACCCACCCTTAGATTTCTAATGGTAGTCACTGGCAGAGAGAGGTGTATCCAAATCAGACTGGAGGCTCATTAAAAACGACCCCATTGGCACTTGCTGAAAGACCAAGCTTTTTTGGAAAAGGCCTTGTTTTCTGAGTTTTTCTCAGGGCTTTTCAGATGATCATAACTAAAACAAAACATACAAAGTTTGGCAGCATGTGGGCAGGTCCATAGAGGAAATTGTTGCTATTTTTCCATTGTTGTAAGTATTAGAATTAGTATCATTACTTCCCTCAAAAAATGCTAAGTTTCTACCTACTCCGGGTGTTTAAAAAAAAAAAGCTTGTGCAGAACAGAAAGTACTTTAAGATCTACAATCTCACTCATGACTATTCAGAGGTACCAACATGTTGGAAACGGTCTAATTTCCCTAAATGTCTGTCCAACTTTTGAAGAGTTGTAATTTCCTTTGGCACAATTCTGGCTTCAATAAAAACAGAACTAAATGAGGCAGACTGTGCTACGATTACCTACATGAGAGGTGTTTGGGAGAGTGGGTAAATATGCCCTTTATTTGTCAGTTAAGTGTTTGTATATCCCGCCTCAAATGGGCAATAAAATTAAATGGTGTGACATAACAGTAAGAGAATTGCAAAGCGGATGTGTGCAGTACTGAGAATTATCTAACGAGAAGTTGAGTGTAGTAGTGTATTTTCCTCGAAAACCGAGCGCTCAATTTGTGGGCTCTAAAATTTCACAAAGGCTGTCCGCTACGCATATACAAAAAGTTTATGGGCTGAGGGCCGGGGAAGACCCTCAAACCCTAATGCGGGTTCCATTGCATTGCAAGAACCTACATTGCCCCCATTCGATCAGAAGGGCAAGGCTGGTTTCACATTTTAGATGTACGTTCACTACTAGTAAGAGGAATCAGATGGGTGTGAGTGGGAAGTCTGGGATGTTTTTCTGCTCAGAGCCTGAAATCCGACTCGTGTTCCAGAGGCTGAACACCGCCCCCACAACAGTTCTCAGGTATGAGACCACTGACGACTGAGAGAGTTCCTTAACACCAGTGCTTGAAATGGAAAAACAGAGTTCAGGTACTCTGGTTGTTTCTGAGAAATGCCGGTACTCTCCAATTAAAAGTATTACTTTTTTCTTGAGAAGTGCAGGTACTCTACCTCTGAAAATAAAAAAAAACAGTACTCAGTCCCGGACAGTACCGGCCCATTTAAAGTACTGCTTAACTCCATGTGCTTTAAAGAGAAGCAACCATTTTTCAAGAAACCTTCATTGACAATTGTTTTTAATTATGTTTGGCACGATTACTCCTTTTGATCCAGGGTGAAGGAGGTCCCCGTCAAATCTCCTTTCACCCCCTCGCACCTATGCAGAACACACACCTCCCCACCCACAAAGTAAGTGTTTTTAGGGTTAAGCCTGCAAGCGCATGCGCTTGCGCATGCATTTCATATGTGAGACGCTGTGGTGATCGATAAAGGGCTTGGAGCCTGCCTGTCGCTCACCATGTGTTGGTTTGCGTGGCACTCTTCTCTACAGCCTCGTAATTTGTCAAGGCATATCTTGCATCATTTCCGTTCCTCAGTGTGGAGCAGGGATCAAGCACTAATTGATTTCAAATTAATTGGTGCCCATCTGCTGCTCCCGACGTGATTGAGGTACTATTTTGTTCTAATTGAGTGCCCTGCAAGCTTAAAGCTTGTGACTGTCAAAAACGTGCCTAGCAGGCACAAAATTGCAAAGTTTTATTTTTTAAAGCTAACTTTACTTTATTTAGTTAAGTTGTCTTTCTTAGTTTTCACTCGCTTTTTTTGTTTTTGCTTGTGGGTGCTGTTGTCAAAACACGACAATTAACTTGTTTAAAATATGCGCGACCCATTGCATTGCAAATGCTTATTTCTTTTCTTGTTCATATTTTCCAGTTATTGGTTTATTAGTTACGCGGTAAAGATTTTCACAAAATGCCTTCAGTCAATTTATTGGAGCTCTTACCAGCTTGTTTTTCATGAGGTTCTAATTTGCCTCATTAAAATTATCTTAACGCTACAAAAAATAGACAGTTTGGAAGGAACTGTGTATATGAGTCTTGCCTTCATCCCATGGCTGTTTATCTCACCCTATTTCTCTGACAGGCTCTGTGGAGGCCTTACCAAAAAGGTGCGTAGGTGGTTCACTAGATAATTTAGGAGTAGAGGTCATGGGCTACGAACGGCATCTGCAAATGCATATGCAGATAGCTGCGCTTCGCCATGGATTCTTTGTTTGATCGTAAACCAGAGAAGTGCTTTGCAGGCTTTTGTGATATAATTTTACTTCTGAAGACCCATCAGCTTAACGATTCCGATTGCTTTGTACCTTTTTATAGGCAAGCATAAAGCGCTCAGTCCCTCTTCTAATCTCTCTTCAGGGGGATTTTAACCACGCCCATGTAACGTCAGTCATTGGCTCGTGGGCTTGCCTTTTTTCGAGAGCACCGGTAAACTACTGGAAACATACAAGGCTCTATGTTTTCCGTATGGTTTCTGTACTACTTTTTCTCTTTATTTCGCATCGCGATCGTTTTTTAAATTTTTTATTTAATGTGGCAAGAAAAGTCCGGTTATGAGTTTACAATGCTAATAGTTCTAACTCGCATTGCAAATACTTGTTTTAACTTGTTTTTACAATAAGCCAAGTATACCACTTTTCCATAATACAAGTAGCCAAGAAGAACATGGTACTACAACTCAAATTTGCTGCTCTTTACAGCGAGGCCAATTGCCTGCTGATTGAATTAATGCCTGCAACATTTTGGTTCACCGTTGCTGTTTTTCATAAAAGCTTTCAAACCCTGTAGTTTTTTAGCCAGTTTCATTTTTTGCGTGGGCTATTTAATTCCCCATTTTGTCACATTGTATCACACTTCTTTCGGTAGGATTCCCCAAACCTCTGCCAATTTTGTTAACACTTTATTCCATTCAAGACGGTTTTCACCACACGTTTGGAAACCATGAGCTGCCACTCCACATAGAGCCCACCTGCGAACGTGCCACTCTCCACCTCCCTCACTAAATATTATTTCGTCATAGCTTAAAGTTCAAAGTGCAACCACGGGATTAGATCTTACACAAAGTACTGTAGAAAGGCCCAACTTTATATTCAGTGCCATGCTTTTGTTTTAGCGCTGCAGCAGCCTTTACAGCAATGTCCATCTGTTGGAAGAAAACAATTAATTGTCAGAAACTTTCATGATAGATCAAACAATAATTATATGAGCTGTTATACAAAACTCCAACTTTCGGTTATTCTTTACAACTGATAAGCAAAACCTGCTCTGAAAATCGAAAGAAAATTCAAGAAAAGCAAAACTGATATCAGAACACAGAAAGTTGTACTTGCGGCCCAAAATCGAACTTTGCCTCATGACCATCATCTTTTTAGGGCCCTAATATGAGTGGACAATAAAATGACAGTGTTCCCTTTTCCGGAGTCATAGATGTTACGGGAACGATAATTCAGTGGGAATTTGAGTGGACTGTGAGTGTATTCTTAGAAACTACGAATTAAACGGGAATCAGGAGCTCTACTCCTGAGTCCCCCAGAAATTTCTTATCTTACTATGGAGTTTCATCCTGAAATGTGGCTTCTTTCATCAGTCAGCGTAACTCACAATGGATCTGTGGAATATGTAGATTCATCCCAGCTATCGTCATCCTGCTGGGACTGATAACTTCTAGGGCTAGTAAAGAGACCCCTTGATAATTAGATGCGTACTTGGTAAACTGTTACAATGTCATCAAACTAAAGGAATCCAGAATTGTGATACATCAGACTTTTATATAATGGCTTAGAAGTAGAGATTTACAACAATATTCTGAGAAATCTAACCAACCTATGGCTTGCCTCTGCAATACGGGGACCTAAGAACATGGGGTGATAATTCGAGTGGAAATGGCTCTGATGAACTTTCCCTCATGGTTCAGTACCCTTAGAAAACAAACCAGGAAAGCAAAAAGGAATCGTTAATGGGATGGGTGAATATGGGAGAGAAGAGTGCAGCAAACAAAATGTTCCTTTGTCACCTTCAGAAAATTGGCAGAATACTTCTGTGATAAAATGTAGTTTATGGGACAAAACAACTTGTCTCATGAAGAGTTGAACAGATCTATCCCTACTGATCTAGTCCTTACCACATCACCAGAATTCCAGCCTATCTTGTTCCAGCAAATCCAATGGAAGCTCCTAAATTGTCTAGCCTGCATCTGTGGAAGCAGGGCAAAATGTTTCTGCTTCATATTTTGGTCTACTGATTGAATGACATTCTACACAACATTGTTTTGCAATATTTATAAAGTGCAACGGTCACTGAAAAGGTTTATTGGTGTTAGATTTGTCAGACAAAGATCCATAGATATTGGTCAAAGAGCAAAGATTTCGGCTTCCTATGAATCTTTTGTAGGTCTGGCAAAAACTGAGCACAGGAGCCTCTTTTCTCACTCTTTGGACCCTGGAACCGAAGGCAGGAACTGAAAAAAATCTAAGAAAGAAGGAGACAGGAGCATATTTTCAGACTCTTTGTCTTAGAATTTAGAAGACTCACCTCTTGCATTCTCTAAATCTGTGACTATAAGCTGCAATTTTATCCCCCACTAGTAAATGAAACACATTCCCATCCACTGCCATTTGGTCCAGTGAGTGCCGAGAAAGTTTCAATAATTTAGCTCCTGTATGCGTTGATGTGTATTGATGGTATAAGCTCTGAGTGACTGCTAAATTATTCTCGAACTAGACCTAAAAAGGTAAAATGCTCATTAAGTGAATCATTTTACTGCAAAAGATGACCTGTTTGCTGAAAATGCCTTTAACACTCTTTGGTTGTTGTAACTATTGTTCACATCATATAGCCCCTATTTCAGAAAGGCATTTCCAGCCATAAAGGTACTTTACGGTTGGATCTGGCTGTATTTACACCTGTATTATGAACAAAAGGTGGCTGTGCTAGCATAAATCCATTTGTTCCCTAGTACTATTGCTCCTAATCACTGAATATTGTGCAAGAGTGAATCTTACAACAAGTTTGGGGAGTGGACAGCTCAAGGCATGGTTTGACTTTTATAGGTATAGCCAACTGGATGGATTGTAATTTTTTTAAACTGAGGTTCTTTTTTTTCAGCCAGAACTAACCTCCCCCGGCTTTGGTGGTTGGTTGAAATGAACCTGCCACATCAACCTTGAAGAATTTAGGCCTACTGATCGACTTCAACCTTTCCTTTATGTCCCAGACTAAGCAGATTCTTCCTTTTGCTTTCTGAAGCTTAAATACATCAGGAAGTTGTTACACCGGCTTCTGGCGGAGACTCTCAAAACTTTGATTCATGCCCTTGTGACTTCCTGCCTGGAATATGCCACCAGCCTCTACCTGGGTCTTCCTGCATTTTTGATCCATAGACTCCAAATTATACAGAATGCGGCTGCTAGGCTGATCTGGCATGTTCCTTTCTGGCAACACATATTCCCGCATTTAAAGCAGTTATACTGGGTCCATGCAGCAAAAAGAATTGAATTTAAGACGCTTACATTGGCATATAGAGCGTTGGAGGGCAAAGGCCCCTGTTACCCGAGAAACAGACTGGGTTGGGGCCAACAAGACAGATACTTGGGATCCAATCACCTCCAACTTATGCGTACCCCCATGTTTGCTAAAACTCGTTGTGGTGGGAGGTCGTTTACTGTTATAACTGAAAGGCTTTGGAATTCCTAGCCAATCAAACTTTACATGTCTGAGTCCGAGCCAGTTTTTAGGAAAGAATTAAAAACCTGTCTGTCTGACCAAAATTTGACTTGTTACCCTGCCCTGGTTTTCTGTTTCTGTTTTAGAGCACCAGGATGCTTCTGCCGAAGCAGTTGTTTGCTGCACAAATGTCATTGTTTGATTGATTGAAGACGTGGTTTGATTGTAGGATTGTGAACATCTGCACAGACCTCTGGGAGAATTTCCAAACTCCTCTTCAACCCTGTCCCATCCTGAAAATGGTTGTAGACTTGCTTCAGCCAAGGCATTGAGTACATTCCTTTCTGGGGCCGGAAGAAGAATGGAACACTCATCAAATTTCCTATGGGTATAGAGGAAGTGTTTCGCCCTGGGGAAAATGATTTCTGCATGGAAAAAGACAAAGAAATCAGACATGTGCAATTGCACCGCTTTTCTCCCTTCCCCAAAGCAGACCCATGCCATGTGTATATTTCCATGTTGTGGATATGGTAATGTAAGACAAGGTCACGTGACTTTCCCAGGATTGCACCTAGAAACGTGCAGCTGGTTTCTGAATTAAAAAAAAAAGTAAACCTATGTTAGATGCAGAGCAAATTCAAACATTTTCTTAAAAAATCAGGGCCATGGAGTATTGCATTTAAACCAGCATATGGCCATTTCACTTGCACATTTGGTGCGTGAGTCAACAGGGGGAGAAGTGCACTTTTTCCTTCCTCACTAAAAAATCCCACGAGAGAACTGGTTGTGGAAAATGTAAGATGGCCAACCATTTAAAGGGAATGAAGTAACATGAATCTGTCTTCAAAATGGTGCACTGTGCTGCCCCCTCCCAGTAGTACTGAGCTTGAAGGTCTGTGATCCCATACTTGGCTACAGTCTCATATAAGTACCCATGTTCGAAGCACAAGGCTGCTTCCCTGTGATTCACTGCTGTAGTCTGCAGGAGCGGGGCTTTGTTGAGGCGGTGGGTGCTACGGGGAGGGGGTATGTTGGGGGGTCCGCTCGTGGGGGCGAATTAATAAAAAAAATAAGTTACCTGCTTCTCTGCCGCACTGCAGGCACAGGCTCCCAGCCTGCCCTGCAGCCAATCCTGACACTGCACAAAGCAGCGTTCGGATTGGCTGGGAGCGCCCAGTGATGGAGCACCCTGTAATATGTTTGCATATGTGGCAGGCCTAGCCCTCTGGAGGTAGTGGTGGTGCATAGTTTTTGTGCAGCTAATCTTGGTGGCGCCTTGTCCCATACTAATGTCTGTATCATGGAATCAATCAATTTGAGGGTGGCAGGTTGGACTTTGGACGGCGGCATGTCAAAAATGTAATTAAAGCGGGGGAGGCTGTCACCATTTTAACCGCCTGGGCTCTGCCCCATAGGGAGCATGGGAGGGATTTCCTTTTGGTAATGTCTGCTTTGGTTTTCTCAAGTAGTGTTAGAACATTGCCTCGAACCATGGAGGAGAAGTCTCTGCTAAATAGGATTCCGAGGGGTTTCAGTCCAGGTGTTTCAGTCGAGTGGAATCCACTTCACTGAGAGAGTGTCCAGCACTTGTCAGATAGTGGAGGGAGTCATCAGCATGGCTACAGTCTTGTCCCAGTTTTTCTTATATCCCAAGAAGAATGAGAATTCATTTATTATGTGAATCGATGCCAGAATTGTTTTCAGTTATCCATTGTCAGTAGGATGTCGTCCTCATGGAACAATATTTTGGATTCTCCAGTGGCTGGGGCTATCCCAGTTACATCTAGTGCAGAAGGTTCTGCCATGGCCAAGGCTTCCAAGACGAGCAGAAAGAGTAGAGGTGACAAGGGAAATCCTTGTCTTGTACTTCTGGTTATCAATATCGACTCTGAAATCAAACCACTGTAGTTGATCTGTGCAGTGAGGCTGGTGTAATGCTCTCTGTGCCCTACAGTCTGTCTCCAAACCACGTCTGGTCTGGTCTGTGCTGGTCGACAGCTCCCTTTGTACATTCCACCTAGACAGTCATAGACACAGAACAATCATCTGAACCTACATTCATCTGAATACTGATGGGGCTTCCGGAGCAGGAAGGGTTGGAGGGGCTCTCACATTTGAAAGGCTTGTGGCACGTCCCCACACAAAGGACTGATAACCCCCAAAGATCTCCTGACAGACAGGACTGGGTTGAAAGGGGAACTGGTGCACTTCAAAACCACTGTTCCATGCATCACCTTGGCCGCGAGGAAAGAATCGGCGCATCACCTCTGCCGTGCCAAAAAAATCAAAGCATCGCTTTATTGTTCAACGCACCACCTCCTCTATGGCCCTCTGTGTTATTATTTTTGACGCATCCAAGGTACCGTGCGTTAAAAATATGCAACAACTGATTCTTATGGATTAAGACCAATCTAAACCTTTCAAAAGTGACTTCTAGACTTGTGCTCATTGGAATTTTGTCGTTTTGGTGTTATTTTATTCAGATAAATATTATCTATTTTCTTAAACTGGTGTGGAGTATTTTTTGTGGTGTTTTCACTGTGGTATTGTATGAGTTATTGCACAAATACTTTACACATTGCCTTCTAAGTTAGGCTTCCCTGTGCCAAGCTACCAGAGGATTAGCACAGGAGAGTTTTAGGTTGTGATGTGACTTACCCTAACAAGGATTGTGGTCCCTGCTTGGACAGAGTGCATACCTCTGCCAACTAGAAACCAAATTTCTAACATTCCTGTTTTGTCAAACAGAGGAGATGCATTAGAGAGTGCATGTGGTTCTCGGAGGTGCGGTCTGGAACAAAACAAACCTGATCAAGCAGATATCCATCTTTGCCAGGAATTTGGCCTTTGCCATAGCTTTAATTGCCTCTGCTATTATATGCTCCATTATGTCAATATCATGTTTGTTGTGGCAGTTTGTGGCAGTTTGTGGAGTGGAATCTTGTGCATAAAGGTTTCTTCACCAGAGGTTGTTGCTGGATAAGTGGTGGTATACAAAGCCGTACAGAAGTTGTTGAACTGTGCCAGGATATCAACGGGATGCGATCGAGGTGTACCAGATGTGTTAACCATGGCAGGAATAGCCAACCGGGCCTCTCTCTGTCTTATTCCCACATGCAAGAATGTGTCATGCTTTTTCCACTTGTTTGTATGTTTTCCTTCATATTCAGGTTAGGTGCTTTCCAGTTGTTTAGTATTAAGTTTAATTTTTTTTATGTCAACAATTATAGGAGACTCTGGGTAGGTTTATTATGATGTGCATTCTAGAGCGTACATATTTCGAATACTAGGCCTCTTTCTTTGTCTATCACTGTCTTACATTCAATGTTAGAGTCTCTCCTGAGCATACCTCTGAGGTAAGTTGTGCCTTTTGTAGTGGAGAGTTTATTGATGTTTCGCAGAGTTCCTGTTAAGTACAAAGTAAGTAATTGAGTTTCTTTTTCTCCTCTGGGTACTTCAGTTTCAAGATGTTTAATCTCTAAATGCCAGCAGTGGGGCATATCATTTGAAGATCCAGCGTAAGACAGAGGCGTGCATGGTCTGAGATGCTGCCCAATCCAATCTCACGGGAACTTACTTTGGGAAGGATCATAGAGTTAAGGAGAAACAAATTGATCCTTAACCCTGAGTCATGTGCAGGGGAGAGGTAAGTGTATCCCTTCCCTGTTGGGTGTATTAGGTGCCTGGGTCTAGGAGTGAGTGACATTTTTGAGGTTGTCTCTGTTACCCTCATCTCAGTGAGATTGGCTACTGGTTTTGTCAAGTTGTGGATCTAGAAGCATATTCCACTCCTCTCCAATGATTATTTTGTTCTTACCAAACTCAGTAAGTAGCCTATTCAGTTTTGAGAGTCAGGCACGCTTTGCATCTGTCGGTCATATTTGGAGCCGAGGACAACAGTGTTGTTCATTATTTTCATTTTCACAAACACGTAATGTCCTGCATCATCAGTCCAGGTCTTTTGTACTTGTGCGGCAAGACTTTTATGAAGGAGGATAGCCACTTCATTTTTCCTAATGATGGATGGTGTGTCCTCTGTGTGATTAGAGGCGTTTAGTGAAATAGAGAACACCCCACCTACCCAGTCTTTCTTTAGCTTTACTGCCTCTGGTCTTGTGCGACGGGTCTCCTGAATGAGGGCTGTGTCTGGCTTTTTAGACTTCAGATTGGTTAATACTTTTTTTCCTCAAAATGTAGTGAGTCGGACCCTTCACATTAAGTGAGCAGATAGACAGTTTCTTGTCCCTGTATTGAAGCATGATGGAAGAGAAGATACAAAACTGTATGTATAAAGATAAGTGCGTAGATGGATCCGGTATTTAAAGGGAGTGAGAATGATGTCCTGTGGACGGTTCTTTAGTGTTGTAGGTTTATCTTGGTGCAACACCTTTATTGCTAGAAATGATGACATTGTAGCTTACAAAAGGAAGAAAAATTAGCTGAAGAGTATAGAATCTAGGTTAGCACAGGCTTCCTGTATGACTACCCTTACCAAATAAAGGTACATGTTAAATGAGGTTGCACACTCCCATTGGGGCCAGCAGGGCATGCTCTGCTCTTACCCACAGAGTTGGTGGTGTCAGAGATGACCCTGGAGGTGGCTTACTGTGTGGGAGGTGCACAGTAGCATCAGCACCTCTCAGGAAGATTTTGCGGATTCGGGGGGCAGCCGACCAAAGGGACTGGTGCAGTCCAGCAACTGCTTTTTTAGTTGAACCATTATGAAGCCCAATTACACCACACACCAGGCCAGCTTTCTACACCATCTTAAATCACCTCCTTGACCTCATCTATCTCCCTTAATGTCTTTCATTGTAGATCTCTCTACCGTACCATCATCTCTTTTTTTTATCTCACAACTCTTTATCTTTGTGTAAGCCTCAACCCTCTTTCTTTATTTCAAATATGTCTCTCACCTTGCTAGTTTAGCTCTATACCACATTTCTCTTTCTACCCTTTACCTCTCTTTACCTGACCCATTTTTCTAGGCCCCTTCTCATTTTATCTATGTCTATCTCACTGCCTTAACCACTCTCTACTTCACCACTTTTCCTATATAACCTTATATTACCTCTTCCTACATCACCTTCTGAAGTACTGAAGTACTGTAGTATTCTCTCTCTCTACATTCCATTCTCCCTATTTCTAGGCCTATCTACCTCTCTACCATATTCTAAACCCTTACCTAGTTCTGTGCTTCTCTTTCTCTATTACATGGTCCTCTTTTTACCTCTCCTAATCATTCCTTCTTACTACTCACCTTTTTCTAATTACTTTACTTCTTTCTCTACCCTACTCTCACACATCTTTCTACATCATCTCAGTCTCTGCCCCCTTCTCCCTCTACTTCAAATCTGTTGCTGTACTGTTCTCTTTATGTTTATTCCATCTCATATATCTTGCCTGTCCCAATTCTTGTACTCAGCGAGTCACAGGTAAATATCTAACCAGAGAAGAGCATACATATAAAGAGGCGAACAGGGACAAGTCAGGGGAAGAAACATTAGGAGAAAGTTATTCGATTTTAACCAATGGAATACTGAAAATCCTCAAAGTATGCAAAGTAGTGCTTTGATTTCACTCTTGCAGCAACAATGCCTGTAGACAAAAAAAGTCTGCTAAACATGTAACAAGTCACTCTTAGCATGTTTTTCCTGTGGTGAGAGTATCAAGCTGGTTAGAGATGGAATTTCATATAAAATGTAGTTGTCGCTAGTAAAAACACCTAGATCCAAACACAAAAATAAATTACTTTATCACTGCTTGTTCAAGCTTTCTTTTAGTATGATTGAGCTGGCGAACATCATGCACCTTGAGCTTAACAGCTGTTTTTGCTTGCACTCATCTCTGAAGGTTTAACTTACAATTCAGTATTGTTTGGCCTCACAAGGGCCTGAATGAATTGAAAAGGTGTAATAAATAAAAAATTGTGAGGGGCTTCACAGTATATCTTGCCTGGGGTCCCACAAATCATTAAGATGTCACTGAGTGGGTGTTTTTTCGCACACCGTTTTGGCACCAGCACACAGTTTTGAAATGTGGCTGTGTACTTATCAGTTGCATCGCAAAATGTATATTTGTTGGGGGTTGCCTAAGTACCTTGAAAGGACAGGAGCAGCTTTTGAAAAACAATGTTGACATGGAACAGCTTCCCATTTGCGAATCAGTAACCATTCCAACTCGGTTGTCGGTAAGATCAATGGTCTGTGACTCACAAATAAGATGGGCGCACTGCTTTCATACCCTTCTTTTGTGGAAGAGGGAAAACAGCACCACTACCACCTGTTGTTTGTGTAAAAGGCCGCTTTATTGGAAACAGGTGCACTCACACAACAATACCCTGGCTTCCAGCCTCACAAAACTAAGCACCTCACTATACATAAATTCACCTAACCAAAATGCTCCCCCCTCCCCTGCCATCCCCTCCCATCTCCCTTAAACTTTCAGTTCATTAATCCAGTCATCCTTTTGCCGTCTATTACTTTAATAGTCAGTTGCTGCCGTCTATCTTTTGAACCTGCAAGTCTCCAACCTCTATTGCCCAATTTGTTATCTTTGTTTCCCTGCTGCAGTCCACCCCCTTCCAATCTGAAAGTGTCTTGGCATATTTCCTGTCCATCCTTTATTCTTGTCATGTGAACAGTCTCTGTCTCCGCCCACACCTGTTCCAAGCAACAAGTACAAGATCTGGATTCCCCGTGCACCCATTTCCAAATAAAAAGGGCTCTCATGCCTGCCATTCCGACAAAATGTCCCCTTTGAACAATTCCCCACCTGAGGGTGGGAGGGCGGGGAAAAACGGCTGCTCACCAGCCACCGTGTCACCACCTAAAATGGTGACCGTTATAAAATGGCCCCCTTTTTAACTGCCGCCGCCCTGCCTACCAAAAAACGCCCGTAAAGCACCCAAAACTGTGCCAGTGGGCTGTACCACCCTCCACAACCTTCCCGGGGGGGGGAGACCTCCTGGCTTCAGCTCCCCCCAGGACCCATTTGTGGAAGAGGGAAAACAGAACCACTACCACCTTTTGTGTGTGTAAAAGGCCGCTTTATTGGAAACAGGTGCACTCACGAAACAATACCCTGGCTTCCAGCGTCACAAAACTAAGCACCTCACTATACATAAATTCACGTAACCAAAACGCCCTCCCCTAACCTCCTCTACCACCTCCCTTCCCCTTAAACTTGCAGTTCATTAATCCACTCATCCTTTTGCCGTCTATTATCTTGAGAGTCAGTTGCTGCTGTCTATCTATTGAACCTGCAAGTCTCCAACCCCTATTGCCCAATTTGTTATCTTTGTTTCCCTGCTGCAGTCCACCCCCTTCCAATCTGAAAGTGTCTTGGCATATTTCCTGTCCATCCGTTATCGTTGTCACGTGAACAGTCTCTGTCTCCACCCCCCTCTTTTTTCTGCCCCCCCCTCTCCGTCCCAGTCAGAGTAGGCCTTCTCCCTGTACAAACAGCCGAAACTGAATATACCCAAACTTAATTAATTAAGACTCCTTAAACAACCCTTGTAAAACTTCCTTTAGCTGGAGCAGGTACAACTCCATGCCCATGAAGGACAGGTGTACTCCATCGCTCCGAAAAAACTGCTTATCCTCGAAACGTAAGTCCTTATTTTCTAAATAAGTCATTCCCTTCTCCTTGCAATATGAATGCATCTGTTTATTCATTTTCCTACACGCCTTCTCAATTGCCCCAGGTTTTCTCGCCCCTCTCCATACCCTGCGAGGAATGAAGGCTGTCCACACCACATGGCAACCATACCATTGCCGTTGAATTTCATACAAGTCCTTCTTCATGTTCCTCATAATATCCAAACCCGTCCTTCGCACTAAGTCATTTTCACCCAAGTGTATGAGCAGCACATCGGGACAAAACCCCCTTCCCCGAACCCGCTGCAATGTCCCTAACAGCTCCTGCCAGGCCATCCCCCTTTACCTTCCCATCGTATGTGGCACCTGTCCCTGTCCAAACCCAAATTGTCCCCAATTGCTGTATTCCGCGCTTGTCTCCAGGCCCACTTGACAAATGAATGGTCCACGACCCAGATGGAGATGCACCGCACGGCTGGTCCGGGCACTGAACCTGCAGCAGGAGAAAAAACAATTACCATTCCAATGCATTAACTCCTCCTCTCACATATCTTTGATAGGCATTCGACTTCCATCTTCCTAAAGCCAGCAGATCCTCATGTTTCCAACCTCTACATCCTGCCTCCGTTGCCATACCTATCCTAAAGGAATGATTCCCAAATTGCACCGCATCCAGCCCAATTGCCTGCAACCCTGCCCTCAGTACCGCTAACAGCTGATAGGCTGATACCGCCTTACCATGCACATGACAAAAAACTCCTCCTCTTAAATCCTGTGAAATGGCCCTTAACCCACAGCCTAATTGAACTGGGCAAATATCCGAAACAGGGTAAGCTGCCAAAAACACATGCCTGCCTCTTCCCCTCTGATCTGTCTTTGATCTCCGTAAGCGAAGCACTACGCCCTATGTCCTAATGCAAACGTCACCCCACTGAATTCCCCGTGCTGATGTAGACCCAAACAGTTCTGAAACACGAAATGCCCCAAAAAACATCCACAACATAAGTGCAAAACAATAAGCATTGGCCTCATCAAAGCACACCACCCTCAATGCCCACAGAAGTCTCTTCAAA
Organism: Pleurodeles waltl; assembly: GCF_031143425.1. Taxonomy (NCBI): domain Eukaryota; kingdom Metazoa; phylum Chordata; class Amphibia; order Caudata; family Salamandridae; genus Pleurodeles; species Pleurodeles waltl. Next base: position 1,878,726,692 of record NC_090440.1, on the reverse strand, counting down.
AGGCTCAATGTAATAGGCTGTCTCACCCTCCCCCCTGCCCTCTCCTCCCTAGCCCAACCCTCCAAAATTCTCTGCCCCAATTCACCCGCAGTCGGCGCGTAACCCCACAAAAGCTTACCCATGAATGCAATACCAGCCAATTTCCCTGCAATGGATAACCTTGACAAGCGCCATCCCACTAAATCCATAATGAAGTTTACCACATCGTCCACACTGTCTTTGTCAACCTGTCGTCTCAGAGCCCCGGATCGCAAAAATTCAAGCCACACCCTGAGATACATCTGGCGTGTGGAGGGAGCCAATGAATTCACCACCAACCACAGCATCCTCCGTCTCCTATGGTCCACAACGTCGTTAGCATCGTCGTCCTGCACAGTGCCTCGTCCGAAACCAACCCATGGAACCTCTCCCACTGCGAACGAGATAACGCATCTGCAATGTCATTGTTGACTCCCGGCACATGTTGCGCCCTGAAATAAATGTTGTGGCGCAAACAGTTCAAAACAAACACGCTCAGCAACTGCAAGACTTGTACCTCCCTGGCAGACTGACGATTTACCACCTGAACAACTGCTAAATTATCCACACGAAACAACACTTGTTTGTGCATCAAGAGGTGGCCCCAAACCCGGACCACCACCACTAAAGGAAATAACTCCAAAAAGGCCCTCCCGACTGCTACGCCGCTGGCCATTCCTCCGCACAAAACTTTCCTTGCCAATACAGGCAAAATCCCTACGCTCCTGACGCATCTGAAAATATTTGGACGTCCCATTCACACAACGGCCATGTTTGAATAGGAATTCCGTTGAACGACTCCAAAAACACGCACCAAGTACCACTTCACAGCAGTTGGAGCCCTGGGGCCCTGCAAAGAAAATATCATCCAAATAATGGGTCACCTCCTTGTGCCCAGTCACCGTCTGAAAGATCCACTGCAAAAATGTGCTAAAGCACTCAAAAAGAGAACAAGAAATCGAACAGCCCATGGGGAGCGCCTTATCTACCTACCACCTGTTCTGGAACTGAATCCCCAGCAACTCAAAATCCCGAGGATTAACCGGCAGCAACCTAAAAGCTTATTTGATATCAGTTTTGGCCATCAATGTGCCAGGCCCAACGACACCACCATTGCCAGGGCCACATCCACTGACGCATACAACACATTTGTCACTTCCTCTGGAATGAAATCATTAATGGAGGAACCCTCTGGCCAAGATAAGTGATGTACTAGGCGATATTGCCCCGGCTCTCTCTTTGGAACAACTCCAATGGGGGACAGGATAAAATTAGGGAGAGGCCAATCCATGCGCCCTTCAGCCACCTCCTTCTCCAATTTGAGCGGCACCAGCTCTTCCTTCCCGACTGCAAATTTTTGGCCCAGCGCCGCCTCCTAGGCCCTGTGTACCCCACCTCAAAACCATGCGTAAATCCCTGGAGCAATAATTGTCCTGCCTGCTTGTTACCATACCTCCCAACCCAAAAACAGAGCTCGTCCGTCTTAACCTGAGTAGTAGCTTTTTCCCAAAGTACCCTGTCCATCTCTAGAGCGTGCTTGACCCTGACTTCCCTGTGAACTTCCTCCCTGCCCCGCATCTGAAGACCCCGCACTGCCTGTCCCGTATCAGTTAATGAGGGCATGTCCACCCGCGCCTTTGGAATACTCATGCCTGAACTTGCAATATTTGCGAGTGCAAAGGTCCTTATTGAAGTCCCAACAAGCTCCTGTCTTGGGCGATCTACTTCCCGACGCTCCTGACCCTCCCTTAGCGCCTGTATGTGCCCCACTCTGGGTTGGGCGCTCTCAAAAGGGCAGATATGTGATAGGCAAGCCACTCGCAGTGAAAATGGTCTTGCCAAATTTTTAAGGTCCCATCGTATGCTGCCATAAGTCTGCATCGATTTCCCCCCATTGAACCTCGGCGTCCGCTGCCAAACAGGCACGAAGTTCCTCATCATATTGCACCCAAGCGTATCCTCCGTAATTGAGGTACTCCTTCTGAATAACGTCCATGTATTTGAAGAGTGCCACTGCCCTGTCAGGAAAACGCTCACAGTAAACGCTTGCAAAAATAAAAAATGCGGCGGTCCAGTTCTCAATGGTCAATGGAACCTTGGGGCGTTTTGCCAATTCATTTTCTTCTTCCTTCGAACCCTCTTTGGACCTGACTTCCCGATGCAGCAATTTTAACATTTCAACATACTCCCCTTTCCAAATCTTCTCTTTTGTGGCCGCCATAAGATGCGCCCCAGGTGGCTTTGCCATGCCCAAATAGGACAGGCGTTTTGGTTTTCCAGTCACCTTCTCTTTGTTTGATTCATCGCTGGACTTACCTGTCTTCTCCCCTGCCCCGTGCTCCCTGCTCCCTTCTGATCTGGACCCATCCCTAAGTCCTGGACATATACCCCTTTGTGCAGGCGCTCCCCTGCACCGGCTGCATTCACCTCTATCGCAACCGACACCATGCTGGGGCACGATGCCCCACTCCTTTACCTTTTTGCAAAGACAGGGGCTGCTCTTGAACCGTCCGTCTTGCCGCTCCGACAGTTTCTGATCTGTTGTCTGCCAACTGGACAGGCTTACCGACAGCATTAGACACACCCCCTTCTACTCCACCATACCTCTTCCTCCTCCTCGCGTAACTCCCCTTTCCTCAACACTGTCCTCGTCATAATCCAATAAATCATTGCTGACACTCTCCTCACACTTGCTAAGCAAAGCACCTTCCCACACCCTGGCTTTCTTGACATCCGTTACCGATCCTGGTGGTTTAAGCATCGGCTGTCTGGAAGCTGTCCGAGACTCCCCTAGTCGCTCGATATGGCCAGGCTGCTGATTGCCAGGCGCCATGCCACCGGAGGGCACAAAACCCTTTCTGGCGCCCTGCCCAGTCATACCAACCTTGGCCGCTCCATTCTCCTGCATCTGCATTGGTGTGGTCCAGCCGGCCATGCTGGGCCCTGCCTTCTCTTCCACACAGGTTTAGAAAAATAAGTAATAATTATCTAACAAAACAAGACCAAAACGACAAAAATCCAACATACACAAGTCAAGTTATGAATTTTCAAAGAATAAGAGACTTAAATCCTTTAGAAAACAGTGAGAACATTGTTAGCATACAAAGGTACCTGGGTAGCATCAAAATAACACCGCACGGGCGAGTGTGCATTGGAAAAGGCCAGCGATGTGTTGATTTCTCACTCGCAAGTGAGAATGTGCATTGTTCCTCCTCCGGTCGGGTTGGCGTGTGTCGTTTCTCCTCTCCAGCAAGAGAGCGATGCATCAGTCCGGACAGGCATCTTCGGGTCTGAGCAGGCTTTACATTGTTTTTCTGCGCCTAGCGATGTTGCGTTGAAAATCCGGTCACACAATCGCGGTCAGCTGCATGGGGTTTGCGTCGTTATCAGCCTCCGTTAGTGGGTGTTGCGCATCGTTTCTCCAGGCACGTTTTGTCGATCTTCCTGCCGCGATGCAGGTGGAGGGTTGATTTCAGCCTCTAAGCCAACGGCACGTTGTTTACCAGCCACGTCACGGAAGGTGCATCAAACAATTCCCCATACGCCGGTCTGTGCATGGATTTTCAGTCTTTGTATGCAAGCTTCACCTTTCAAGGGCCCATGAACTGGGTAGGGCACCACTTGGCAGGACAGGAGTCTCAGCAGAGAGTCCAGGTGCTGGCAGGGGATGTCTTTGACGACCCTGAGACTTCAACAACAGGAGGCAAGCTCAGTTCAAGCCCTTGGTGATTCTTCACAAGCAGGATTGCACAACAAAGTCCAGTCTTTGTCCCCTTTCACAGGCAGAAGCAGCAACTGCAGGATAGCTCCACAAAGCACGTTGACAAGCAGGGCAGCACTTCTCAGCTCTTCAGCTCTTCTCCCTGGCCGAGGTTCCTCTTGATTCCAGAAGTGATATAATTTTCAGGGGGTTAGGGTCCTCTCCTTATACTCCCTTCTGCCTTTGAAGTAGGCCTACTTCAAAGGAAAGTCTCTCTTGTTTGTGAGATCCTGCCTTGCCAGGCCAGGCCCTAGACACACACCAGGGGGTTGGAGACTGCATTGTGTGAGGGCAGGGACAGCCCTTTCAGGTGTGAGTGACCACTCCTCCACTCCCTCCTAGCACAGAGGGCTCATCAGGATATGCAGGCTACACCCCACCTCCCTTTGTGTCACTGTCTATAGAGAGGTGCAAACAGCTGAACTATCAAACTAACCCAGACAGGGAATCCACAAACAGGCAAAGTCACAGAATCGTTTAAGCAAGAAAATGCCTACTTTCTAAATGTGGCATTTCAAACACACAATCTCAAAACCAACTTCACTAAACAATGTATTTTCAAATTGTAAGTTCAGAGACCCCAAACTCCATATGTCCAACTACTAAAGGGAATCTACGCTTTAATCATATTTAAAGGCAGCCCCCATGTTAACCTATGAGAGAGATAGGCTTTGCAATAGAGAAAACCAAATTTGGCAGTATTTCACTGTCAGGACATAAAAAAAACACATTAGTATATGTCCTACCTTAAAAATATACAGCACCCTGCTCATGGGGCTACCTAGGGCCTACCTTAGGGGTGTCTTACCTGTAAGAAAAGGGAAGGTTTAGGCCTGGCAAGTGGGTACACTTGCCAAATCGAATTGGCGGCAGTTAAAACTGCATTCACAGACACTGCAGTGGCAGGTCTGAGCCATGTTTACAGGGCAACTTATGTGGGTGGCACAACCAGTGCTGCATGCCCACTAGTAGCATTTAATTTACAGGCCCTGGGCACCTTTAGTGCACTTTCCTAGGGACGTACTAGTAAATCAAATACGCCAATCAACAAGACAATTTACACAGAGAGCATATGCACTTTAGCACTGGCTAGCAGTGGTAAAGTGCCCAGAGTCCTTAAGCCAACAAAAACAGGTTAGAAAAAATAGGAGGGAGGAGGCAAAAAGATTGGAAATGACTCTCCAAAAGGGAAAAAGTCCAACAACTGGCATATTTGCTTTACTAGTAAGCCCCTAGTATAGTGCAACAGGTGTGTCCAGGGCCTGTAAATCAAATGCTACTCGTGGGCCTGCTGCACTGATCTGCCACCCACATGAGTAGACCTGCAAACATATCTCAGACCTACCACTGCAGTGTCTGTGTGTGGAGTTTTAAACTGCCATTTGGATCTGACAAGAGCACCCACTTGCCAGGCCCAATCCTTCCCTTTTACTACATGTAAGTCACCCCTAAAGTAGGCTCAATGCAGATCCGTGGACAGGGTGCAGTGGATTTCAAAGGTAGGACATGTACTGGCATGTTTTGCTTGTCCTTATAGTCAAATACTGCTAACTTTGTTTTTCATTATTGCAAGGCCTATCTCTCCTACAGGGTAACATGGGGATTGCCTAAAAATATATTTTAAGTGTAATTTCCCATTGGGAGCATATAGAGATATTGTGATTGTTTATATATATATATATATATATATATATATATATATATATATATATATAGGGCGTACTACCCATGACAAGGTGTCGAAACACTTTACGGCGGGTAGCACGCTACTCCGGACCCCAAAATGGTTAGTGGTGGATTAGTATAGGGAAATATGAGTACAGTATTAGTATGAGTTGATCTGAGCAGAGGATATATGAGGTTGTTGAATAGACTAATGGAGGGATAGAGGAGGGAAGAATCCAGAAGTGTTACTTGGGAGTTTATAGTAAAATGATGAGGCTTGTTATGAGTGAAGGAGAGATGGAGGAGGGAGGAGTCTGGAGAAAGGGGTTAGGGAGATCTTAGTAGTAGAAGGGGTATTGGATGAGTCAAAGATGAGATAAGGGAGGGAGAATTTAGTAGGGTTGTTTGGGAGATCATAATAGTAAACTGAGGTTCAGGGTGAGCCAGAAGCATTAGAGGAGGGAAGAGCTTAGGCAGGGTGAGTGTGGAGATCATAGGAGTAGAATAGGTTTGGGATGAGTCAGAGAGTGGGGTTGGAGAATAGACTGATAGAGGTATTGGGTGATGGGGAGACAGAGTAATGCCTATGTGAGAAAGTTTTTTCTTTAATCTTCCTCTTGCACAGTAGGACTAACATAAAAAATAAATAGATATGTAAATACATAGTAAGGGAATATATGTGTATGGAATGTATTAATGGATATAATATTTTGAGATTTAAAGTTGTGTTGTATAAACACAGGCTTTAAAGATTAGCAATATTTGAGGTTAATTTATTTGTGTACTTTTCTGACATTATTTTATCTTTCCTCAATTTTCATTAGCGAAATGCTTGCTGCTAAAATAGTTAAGATAACATTTGCTCATTGTGATAGCTAAAATGAAAGCAGGGATTCATAATTATCTAATCTAACGTATCTAGGAACTATGCAATGACCTATGAACATGTTAAGCATCCGGTAATATACATATATATGTATACATACACATACGTTGTATACATGCTCGTATATACATATATATTCACACATACACACACATATATATACATTTAACCATGAGTAGATATACATTTGTTAAACAGGCTTAAAGAGTATGTACATATTTTAATATTTTGAAATAGTAATTATACATATTTCTTAAAGAAATACACATATCTAGATATATACACAAAATCTGATTATAAATGTTTACCAGCACAGGCATATGCAGTCCATTGCTGTTTGAATATGGTGGTTATGAAAGAAAGAGCCAACTCTTGAGTAGTCTTCTGTAGACAAGATAACTATCCGTGGATCTTATATTTGGGGGTAATGGATACCATAGTTTGGCCATTTGAACTGAAAAGGATGTACTGCCTATAGTCTTGTGGTGGTGTTTTCAGATGGGGTGCCAATCTTGAGCTGAGGTTTTTTGTTGAATATATGATTTTATTCCTAATGAAAAGCTTTCCTGTTCAGTAGCCTAGACCTTGGATTGTGTGGAAATCCGAGGTGGGGGAAAATGCATTGCAGAGTTTTCAAGTTGATGAAACTTGATTGTGCTAATTTGTCCACTTGGGCATTCATTGTTAACTTGGAGTCCATGGTAATTCCGAGGTTTTTAAATTCCTTAAATACTTGAGGAGGTGGTCTCAGATCGTCAGGCCGGGCGCATAGTGGGGCATCATTTTTCCAGTCGCCACATGTGAGTATTTCTGTTTTGGAAGCATTCAGTTTGAGATAGCTCCACGTCATCCACTGATCAACGACTCTGAAGCAATTGAAGATTTGTGAGTTTCTAATGTCATTCACACTGTCACCACGACTGCACTCTTCTGACCTCACTTGTACACCCTGCAGCTGCAAGCAGCAGTAGCACCCCTTTCCCAAATGATGTATTCACACAATCCCCCGGACTGCACACTCTGCTGACACCCCTTCACGGCCCCTACATTCACTATATTCTCCCAGTTGCACTCTGCAGGCACCACTTGTATCCCCCACAGTTACAAACATCGGTGTGCACTCCTCCAAGAGCCCTGAGTTACTCCTACTCTCACAGAACTGGCACTGCTCCTCGGACCTGCAGTCACATCTTCCCACACCTGCACTTTGCTGGCACCACTTGAAACATCCCTCCCCTGCAGCTGCAAGCATCTGTAGCACCCCAGTCCCAGATGATGTATTCGCACTATCCCTGGGGCTGCTGACACCCCTTCACAGAGCTTACATTCACACCTTTCTTTTCTTGGACCTAAATTCCGGCCTTAAAGAATTTTGGGTCTCTGAGATCACAATTTAAAATTATATCTTTTGGTGAAGTTGTTTTTTGAACTGTGATTTAGAAAATACAATTTTTAGAAAGTGGGCATTTTCTTGTTTAACCATTCTGTGCCTCTGCCTGTCTGCTGAATACACGTATAGGTCAGGTTGACAGTTGGGCTGTTTGTGCATTCACTCTAGACTGGCACACAAAGGGAGCTGAGGTGTGCCTTGCATAACCTGAAGGGTCTTCCTGAGCTAGAGTGGTGGGAGGAGCTGACATACCTGAATAGGGCTGTCCCTGTCCTTACGCAAAGCAGTCTCCGACCTCCTGGAGTGTGTCTGGGGCCAGAGCAGGGAAAAGCAGGGTCTTGTGCACTACAAAGACTTCTCTTTGACATTTGCCTACTTCAAAGACAGAAATGGGTATCATTACTTCACCTCTGACCCCACATAATTGTAATCCTTCTGGAGTGAGGACATTCTGCAAGGAAGAAGAGCCAGATGCTGTAGGAGGGACTGCCACTCTGCCTGATGATTTGCCTGCTGATATGCTGTGCTGGCCAGCTGCTTGCTGCTTGTGTCCTGGGAGTGAAAGGAACGGACTTTGCTTTCTACATCCTGCTGCCAAAGTTTCTCCAAGGGCTTAGACTGAGCTTGCCTCCTCTTAAGAAGTCTGAGGGACATCAAAGACTACCCCTTCTAGCACCTGGTCTCTGTTGCTGAGAGTCCTGATTTGCCAAATGGTGCCAAATCCAATTCTGGGCCCCTGGGAGTGAGTTCTGGTGCAACAAGGAAGAAACTAATGCATCAACTTCCAGAATGACGTCTGAGCCGGCGCTGCTCTCTGACCCCATGCCACTACCTGCACTGGAGATGTTGTACCCACTGAGTACAATGACTGCTACCTATAGTGAGGCCCCTACGCTGCTGCATCATCTCCAAAGTCCCGCCACAACGTGAGTCCAGAGAGCCATGTCACCAACATCTGTGGCACCCGAATGTGAATCCGCGCAGCACCTGTGGCCCCATGGTGTGGTCATGGCACCGTAAACTAATGCCTCACACCTTGACCTGCTGGATTCACTGACCTCGCCTTGTCATGAGGAACGAATGTCTCGCTGCCAGTGCCGCATCACCTCCTCTGCAACTGTTAGGAACCAACGCCTCAACTCCCATTGTCAGTTTGAAAATGCCACTTTTAGAAAGTGGGCATTTTCTAGCTTAAACCATTCTGTAACTCTGCCTGCTTGTGTATTCCCTGCCTAGGTCAGACTGACAGTTGGGCTGTTTGTGAATCCCCTCTAGAAATTGATACAAAGGGTGGTGGGGTGTAGCCTGCATATCCGGATGGGCCATCTGAACTAGAGCGGAGGGAGGAGTGGTCACTTACACCTGAATGGGCTGTGCCTGCCCTCACACAATGCAGTCACCAACCGTCTGGTGTGAGTCTGGAGCCAGGCCCGGGCAAGGCAGGATCTTGGGAACAACAGAGACTTTCCTTTGAAGTTTGCCAACTTCCTTTAAAGGCAAAAGGGGTATAAGTAGTGGACCCAAAATCCCAGATTTTTAGATCACTTCAAGGATTCAAGAGGTACCTCTGCCAGGAGAAGAGCTGAAGAGATGACGGAGAAGTGCTGCCCCTGCCTGTGACTGTGCTTTTTTGGGATATCCTGCAGTTGCTGGTTCTGCCTGGGAAAGGGGACAAAGACTGGACTTTGTGGTATATTCCCGCTTGAGCAGTATCTCCAACGGCTTGGACTGAGCTTGCCCCCTGTTCTGAAGTCTCAGGGCCATGAATGACTTACTCCGCCAGCACCTGGACTCTCTGCTGAGACTCCTCCCCTGCCAAGTGGTGCCTAATCCAGTCCCTGGGCTCTTGAAAGGAGAAGCAGGTGGAAAACCAAGAAGAACCAAGTGCACCGACTTTGGATGACCCTGGACTGATGCCGCTGCCTGATTCTGAAACACCACCTGCAACTGAAGCTGTGGTCCTTGCTTGAGTGCGACGAACCCGCAGGCCCAACACCACAGAAGCCTCGAAGTCCGCATCTCTGTGAGTGCATGTCTCTGATGTCCGTGACACTCGACTTCGCCACACCACGCTGTGACTGCCGGATATCGACTCCACCGGAAGTGCACGGATCCAACGCTTCGAACCGATGCCGCCTCACTTCCACCGCTCCGCAGCAAAGACCCGATGCCTCGTCGTGATGCCTTCGCTCCTTTGCAGCTCCGAAACTGACATCGCTGCTTCGGATCCAGTGACGCAGCGATTCCCGACTCTGTGCACCGGCTTGTTTCCTCATTTTCACCAGGTACTGTACCTGGGGGTCCGTGTAACTCCGTGACCGGTGTCATTAGCGACCGATTGTTGGGAAACGACTCTGTCATGCCGCCATGATATCACTAATTGGAAGCATTTGTGTCTCTGAGCGCTATATTGAAGTTTAATCTTTTAAAATTCATACCTTTGCTTGTGTTTGTTGGATTTGTGTCATTTTGGTCTTGTGTTACTCCGATAAATATTGACTATTATTCTAAACTGGTGTGGTGTCCATTTTGTAGTGTTTTCACTGTATTACTGTGTGTATTGGTACAAATACTTTACACATTGCCTCTGAGATAAGCCTGACTGCTTCTGCCATACTACCAAGTGGGTGAGAAGGGGTTATCGACGGGTGTATCTCCATTACCCTGACTAGAGTGAGGGTCCCTGCTTAGATAGAGTACAAACTGACTGCCAACCAGAGACCCCATTTCTAACAGGGGGCCAGTCTGGAGACGGGGAGAGGGCATTGTCACCTTCCAGATGTAACAATTTGAGGGTTAGAATGGCATTCCTGAGGTTGCTTTGTGGGATGAACAATTTCATATTCTCTAGCAGAGTCAGTGCCTGATTTTATTTGCTGGCGATGTACTTTATGAGGGTAATATTGATGTCCAAGAGACTTATCATTTGGTGAAATGTGAGGTTTGAAAGCATCAAAGTTCATGTTATTGAAGCAAGTTTGGACTAGTTGCTTCTTCTTTTTGGCAACTAACAGGAATTCTGTTGTGGTGGATTTGAACTTCAGGTAGGTTTAATCACTGGATGTCTGGAGTGAAGGAGAACTTGGAGTAGACTTCTGTATCAATAGTATATTGGTGAATGTTGATACTGTTATCAGTGAATAGAGCTCCAAAGGACTGCACGTAAAAGGTGAAGATAATGACGGACAGGAAGGAACCCTGATGGATGTCACAAATGATAGAGATCTTCTAGGGTCTGGAGGTGCCCATGTCATTGAACTGGTGTTTGTTTAGATGGATAGGAGGAGAACCAGTGAAGGGCATTGCTACTGGATCCCATTTGAGACTTCAGGATGTGGATGAGGCTGAGATGGACAACGATGTCAAAGGTGGCTGAGAGGTTCAGCAATATAAGGAGGCAGGGGACATCTTTATTTGAGGTCAGGGTGGCATCATCTGATGTGTATGGTAGCTGTATCTCTGCTGCAGCGTTTTCTGATACTACATCGTCAATCAAGCAAGAGATGGTTGGTATTGATGTTATTGTGGAACTGAGGGTAGACTGCTTTTTCAATTAACTTACCAGCAAAGGAGAGCTGAGTAAAGGACCAGTAGTTGTCAAGGTCAACAGGGTCTAGTATTGGTTTCATGTGGGAATGGGTGGATCTAGCCAGCCTTGAGAGCTTTGGGGAAGATGCATTGTGAAGGAGGTGTTTATGATGGTGAGGAGGAGTGGGGGAGTTCTGGGGGAGATCTTTGATGAAGGATGAAGGTAAGCATCATCTTATAATGAGACGGTTTTGAGGGAGCGGAGTATGTTAGTGAGATCTACTAGAAATGGTTCTTTGAAAGATAACCATTGTGGAATGCTACAAATGCTATTAGAAGGGGAATTTTAAGAAGAGAAGCAGACTTTGTTTTGGTGATGCGCTGTTGTATCTTTTATATTTTTTCCACTGAAGAAGAGGTTAATGGAATTTCCCTTGTTGTGGAAACTGGGGCAGTAGAACCAGGAGAAGGTCTGTGCATGGCTTGATTGTCCTGAAGAGTATTTTACTTCTGTTGGCAGTTTCTTTGATGGTGTTTGTATCATACTAGATTTTGGCTATGTTTTGGGCAGAGAGACTTTAGTTGCATGAAGTCATTGGGGTTCTGTTTTTCTTCCATTTTGTTTATGCCTGAGGATGCAGCATTTGATGTTGGTGAGGTCTCTGGCATGTCATGGTATTGAAGGTTTCAGTGTGCACTTGAGTATTTTAGTTGGCTCATGGGCATTCATATGGTTTTCCAGCAAAGCGGTGCAATTGTTTGGAATGATGTTGATATCAGATTTATAACTGGCATGGTAAGAGATGAGTTTGAGCTTTAGGTCATCAATGGAGAAGTATTTGAAGGATCTGAATGCTTGTTTTTCTCTTTTGGTTTGAACTCATGTGTTGGTTGAATAATGAGCAGGGTGGGAGTTAGTTGGGTGACATACTGTGCCACGTTATATATGTTGATGACGTTTTGTAGGGTGTCTCGTGTTTTTTCAAAATTTCATTATGTGGAAAGTTGAAATCATGCATGAGGGTGGAGTGGGCATGTTGGATGGAGGAGGTGGTAAGGAGGTCCCTGAATTAATCAATAAAGTCCTTTTATTTTGCCCGGTAGGCATGTTGATGAGGTAATGGGTGGTGAACTGTGTTGCAGACACAGCGGGAAGTGCCATGTCTGGAGCTACATGGAGTTGATTATCACTTGTTTGTCCAGAGTGCAGGACCAGGATTAAATTGTGGATGATGGTGCGGCATCCTGCCTTCTCATGTGTGCAAACCACATGCTCAATGTTGTAGCCTGTGGTAATAAGTTTGTTTAGGGTGTGCAAGGATGTAGGTTGAGCCATGATTCTGTGATGAAAATCATTTTAAACTTGTGATAGGTGATGAGGTTTGTGATATCTTGAGCTAGGAGTACTGCAAAGCATGCACTAAAGAGCTGGAATGAGTTTGATAGTTTTTGGAGGTGTGGGGGCTGTTGGAATGTATATGAGGTTGGGTCTATATACTGTCAAGCCACGGTCTGAGTGTGTGGTCTGTGGTTGATTGTGGGACAGGTAGTCTGGTGTGCAGGGTTAGGGGCATTATGAGATCTCACGTTGTAGGTGGGATCTTTAGTTACAGTAAAACAAGGGTTCCAGCTCAAGGCCCTTCCCAGACCAAACAGGCAATGCCCTAGTCCATGCCTGCCCTTGACTATGGACAATAGGGCAGTAGGACTTCTAGAGAGGTTAAATGAATTAGGGAAGTGGCTGGGAAATGCAAGGATGTCACTTCCTGAAGTGCTAGATGCTGAAACATGCAGTGCAGTCACTTCCTGTGGAGGTGGATGCTAGCAATGATGTCCGCTTCACTGTCTTGTTCTGTTTAAGATGGTTTAGTAGGAAACAAGTAATTTTGCTTTCCTGGTGAGATTAATGCTAGGAAATGCAATGATGTCACTTCTTGTAAATGTTGATGTTATGGCCCTGTTACGAAGCAGCCCACTTCACCGCTTCATCCCAAAACATACCTGTAAACGGGTGTAAAGCAAAATTCCCAACATACAAAATAATACTCACCTTGAGACAGGGACAGATGATCTCATTGTATGTGTGATATTGGCTGATGTGTGCACTCCCCAAGCGCTCTCGTCCACATGCCAAGACTTGGACTTAGTTTCTCATGAGCCCCTGTCCTGGCATAGTGTCGTTCCAGGAAGCACTGATGTCCCGAAGGCCATGATTGGTTACTGGGCATAAAAGTCATGCCCCTTGTCAGCATGGGCGTTTGTCAATCTACAATGCTTTTTGAAGACGCTCCTGTTGTCGGGCGGCACACACTTCTCTGCCACAAGTACTGCTGACATTTGTTTTCTTTTTGTGTCATCGAACCATTCAGATCTCACAGTTTAAGCCCATTGACAGGAGTGCAGTTTGACCATCATTGGGTGTCTCCCACCTGCTATACCGCATTGAGGCAGGACCACCCGAGGACTGTGCGGAAGGGCTTCTTTGCTTCTTCTTGGTTCCCAATCTTCTGCATTTAACCAGGATCACCGGAGTATGGCACTGAAGGGTTTCTGTGCTTGTCTTGGCTCCTTCTAGGCTGGTGAACCTTCCTTCAGCCTCCAATCACTTAGAATGAGCTAAGGGCCACATGTAGCAAACTCCGAGATTGCGACTCGGAAATTGCGAGTCTGTCCGACTCGCAATTTCCGAGTCGCAATCTCGGATGCAGAACGGTGTCTCAGACACCGTCTGCGACTCGCTATGGGGTCGCAAAGACTCACCTCATCAATATTAATGAGGTGGGTCGCATTTTGAGACCCCATAGCGAGTCCCTGCACTCACAGGGATGGTGGCCTGCTGAAGTCAGCAGACCTCCATATCTGTGACTGCTTTTTAAATAAAACTGTTTTTTTTTCATTTTGCAGCCCGTTTTCCTTAAAAGAAAACGAGTTGCAAAATGAAAAAAATACCGAAACCATTTGGTTTCGTTTTTTCAGTGTAGGCAGTGGTCCATTGGACCACTGCCTGCTCTGAAAAAACATTCTGGGCAACATTCACAAGGGGGAAGGGGTTCCATGTGGACCCCTTCTCGTTTGCGAAGGAATTACCACCAGTGTGACACTGGTGGTAACTGCAAGTTGCTTTGCGACCGCATTCGCAGTCACAAAGCAATTCTGAATTGCGATGCGAGTCGCAAATAGGAAGGGAACACACCTTCCTATTTGCGAGTCGCATTCACAAATTGCGAGTCGGTACCGACTCACAATTTGTAAATGTGCATCGCGTTAGGCCGTTTGCATGGCACAAACTGCGATTTTCGCAGTTTGCACCATGCAAACGGCTTCCTACATGTGGCCCTAAATGCTGTTTATCTGTGTCTTTTATTTCATGATTTTTGGCCTGCATGCTTTGCTGGGTTTTTCCTGTTTATATCGCATATATACATTAGCTGACAGAGAGCTGTATCTCTGCAACTTACTTTGACTTTTTGAGAGGACTAGGAAATGAAGGCACAGGGTCTGGCTAGAAACTTTACTGATCATAAGGTGATGTGAGAGAAATCACTTCCCCCACCTCGTGTCTGTGTTGAGTAGTTAAGAGTGAGGTTCTTATATCCTTGTTGGTGGAAGCTTTGAGTTTCTGTCTCATTGGGCACGTAAGTGTGTGTATGCTGTGAGGGGAAGATGAGTGAGGGTGGAAAAAGACAAACATACGTACACACACTTTATACTGTTCCCTTTAGTTCCTTTCTATACTGACTGCAGGTCGCACCAGTTGGGTAATCTCTTCACACAAGCTGTTCCTAGAGGCGCATCCTGGTGACACAGTAGAGGAGACTGGTTTCAACTGCCCAGGGCCAGAAGGCTGTTGTTTTCTTGTTTTGGCCATTCTCCCGTTCGTTTGGGTGTGCCTTCAGGCAAGCAGTAAGTTCTGTTCCCTGGCCCGTACATAGTGGGGAGTGGTCGGACTGTCTTCTCTCCATCATTCCCGCTGACTGGATTCACAGGTTGGTGCTTGTAGTGTACTGAATCCGCAGTCAATCCCGACAGTTGGGAAACCCTCAGCATTTATTCCCCAGTTCTAATATTCTTCCTAATCGGAATGTAACCAGCATTATGCAAGAGGGAAGTATAAGTAATGTAAAATAAACATAAAGTATGTAAACCCCTTTTCCATTGATACTTCCCTGAACAAAATAGTTCCAAACTATCATCTAAAGAAGTTTAATTTCTAAAGCCTGTTTGAGTGACTACTGTTTTACTCCAGTATTTTACATGACCCAGAAAATATTTGCCAAGCAATTTGCCTTCAAAATCTAAACGTGATATTAACGTTTGACAACATACTCCTGCCAGCTATCAATTTGTTCTGACAAGCCAACTGAGCATCCAAACAAACCTTTTGGGAAAACCTTTCTTCTTTGGAATTTAACATACCATAAATTGGCATGATAAGAGTACTTAGATGACTTCATTTAGGGACACCCTTCCTATGGTGAGCTGGTGAATGTGCATGCAGATAGTTGTGTGACTGCAGCAGAGGCACTGTCCACAGAACACAATGAAGGCAACATGGTTGAATACCTTATTGGAAGCTGATACTGTATGTCATTCAGAAAGGTATGATGATTTAAGCAGTCATATAAAAACTGATTTCATGATGAGTGATGGAGATTACTGTGGTTCCAATGTCTGCAAGTGTATGTGCCAGCATATATCTTGTGAGAGGATTTTTACAGAATGATTTGATAGATGATTTATATGGAAACAGCAGCAGGTATCTGTGGATTCTTCTCAGGGACACCCCTACTGGGCCCCAGCCCTGCGAATCCTGTATGGTGGCAGGGGTTAGTCATACAGATAGGGAAGAGCGGGAAAGCACAAAAAAGCTCAAAGGCCAGTCCCCAGGCATGTTGAGCCACTGTCATGTAGTTTCTGTAGGTTTCTCTATATCATCAGAACCATCACCATATGGTTTAGAGAGGGGAAGAGGATGGAGTGGTGTTATCAGGCCCAGAACAACTAATTCTTTACAGTGGGCAGTAATTGAGCAAGGAATGGTGTATTATCATCATGAGTTTCCAACTCTTTATGTAAGTTCAAATCAATGAAAGAAGGATGAAACAGAGGACCTGCTAAGAGCTTTTGGTCCGCAACCTTCACAGAACACTGCCGCTTTCCCAGCGTCCTGTCACTTAGGTGGACCAGGTGTGACTCAGAGGGTATCACACTGGTGAAAGAGCAAAGCAAACCTTAAGTGAAATTTAGGAAGCCATGCAAGGCCAGCTTGTGTGGCCGTGCATGACTCTATGTGGCTTCATAAATCTCGTGTAATGTAACAGCGCAAATCGCTGCGTTACATTACCCTGCACCTGGGAGGTGTTTTCTTGGGTGTTGTGTGGGTGTTTTGCAGGCACCTTTTTGTTTTCCTGTGTTGGGCGGAAGCACTTGTCTGGCACTACCAAGCTGTATCTTGTTTGTTTCCTCAGTCTTCCAATCATCCTGCGCCCAATCAGAAAAGGTGTTCACATGCCACTGTGTCACCCAGAAGCCAGTATGGTGCAGAATGTCTTGGTGGCCAACACCATCGAGGGAGTTGGAGAAGAGAACATGGGTGGGTAGACACTGCTCAGTGCTCAAAGGCAGGGGGTCACAGCTGAGTAGCTCCAATAGACACGCAGGATGTTACTGTATTTATTGGAGCAGGAGAGAGACATGTTATAATAGCTCTCTATTCTTGTCTTTCACATATTTGGCAACATTTAAGACGAGGAAAGTGGGAGATAAAAAAATAATAATAGGGAGAATGTATTTCCCCCATTGCCTTCTATCGACGCAAAGGCAACTTCAGTCGGGAGACAGCCAAAATGAGGCTATTTTTGGCATAATAAATCGCGAGTAATGGGGTCTATTGCCATTTATGCTTCCGGCCCCCAAGCACCTCAGATTTCACCAGCTGTATAAATCATTTTTTGACCGGACCCAAGACGCATACATGAAATCCCTGGCTTGCTGAACTAGTGAACTCTGCAGAAGAAAGGAGCGCATGTGCAGTGATTCTCCCTGAAGTTTGTGATTGGCATTAACTTGGCACAGGTCGGTCTGGCTGCTGCATGTAGTGATTCCCACTTCCTTCAAACACAGATTGTTCTATCACTGTGACCTGTCTCACTTGTAATGACTAGCGTACTGGTCAGGAATAATTTTGTATGGGCTAATTTTCTGAATAAAGCTGGCGGTGATCCTAATGTTCATTTTAAGAAGTCATCAGGCGTCATTGCTGTTCATTTACATCATTATTGATTCTAACATATTTGTCAACCACTGTGCTAGTTTGAATCAAAAGTTATTTATGCATGCTGGCTGCATGTATGAAACAGTGCAATCTGAAGATTGAGCAGCCATGATATCAACAAGCAGGGCTTCACTGAGACCTGATGCTAAATCGGCTCCCTTCCAAACCCATGCTGTCACCAAGAAATGTCTTCCAGCCTACTAAAACATTGCAGTTGATTGGTAGGCACTATGACTTCAAAAGGCCATTTTAGCATTTCATGAAGTTGATCATTTTTTTTAGGTATAGTGTTCAGGAAATGAAAGGCTGAGCCAGCAATAGTCACTGATAGAGAGACGCTTACATATCTGTGGCGACCATGTTCAACCGAATGAGCTGTCTGATTGAGCTACACAATGGGTGGGTCTCAATACCATAAATTGTGCTCGGGGTTTCAGATACACTGTGAGCTATCTTGCAATATACTTTGATAGAGAAGGTGATGCCAATTCATTCTAGTCCCTTGTAGCGTTGGGAAAATCAGGAACGTTCTTATTATAAAAAATCGTGTTAGTGACCTTGCATTTCAGATGGTTTGCAGCAGTTTCAATGCCATTTGAGACTCTCAATGCTCAAAAGGGAGTCATTTCTGATATTTTCCTCTTTACATGGACTTAATGGCTTAGTTTTACTTGTGAGAAAGTGTGGCCCAAATTAAAAAAATGTGGCGCTGCATTATATGCACCACCACTTTTCTTGCACCCATGAGGGTCCCCCTAACACCACCATGTGTGCGCTGTATTAAACATACGGCGTGCCATGGCGCAGGTGAGGGACAATAGCGTCATAATTTTTGACGCTATTGTAGTACATTGCAGGATTAGGGCCAAACATTTTGCAGCTAATCCTGCATGGTACATAGGGGCCGATGAATAATAATAATGGTGTGCGCCCTTTCAATGCCTGCTCTGTGAAGGTGTTCAAAGTAGCTGCTAAAAAATGACGCAGTGGAATCTCATAGATTCCACTGACCATTTTTGCAGTCTCCCTAATGGGGGAATGCCCCCCTTGCATACATTATGCTTGACGATTTCCAGCACTTTTGATAGGGAAAAGTGGAGTGCCACTTTTATGTCTCACACAAAAGTATTTGGAAGCATGGTGAAGAGTAGACAATTCTTGAAGGTCATTTGTTTCCGGTTGGTACCCTGCTGACCAGAATACACATTTGCATGGATGCCATCGACATGGCTATTGAACAGAATGAGCAGAGAGAGAGAAAAAGAGGGAAAACCTCTACGCCACACGTCCACCCAAGAAGAATAAATGATCACAAATGGTGTGGTGGAGTAGAAATGAAAGTAAAATGAGATGTCTACTTTTGCTAGGCAAGACCAATTATCAAGTCCTGAGGTTGTTTAGAGAACGTAGCACTAATCCAGAAAAAGGGGTGTTCCTTAACGGAAGAAGTGGTCTCACACACTAATAGTGTTATGCTTCATCCTTGACCACCTCTCCCCACCCTGGCAGGACAGTGCCACCAGGGCGGACTCAACCTCTTGATAAGACCTATACCAGAGGGAGTTCTTATATAAAAAAAAATTACTGGACAAATTCAGGGATCCAGATCTAGTTAAAAATACCTCTTGGACTACCGGCGTCATTCACCTTTATTAGTGGTGTCCGTGGGAAGGATTAAAAACACACTAGACAGTAAGAACAGCCTAATAACCCTAACTGTCTACTCAAGCCAACATGTTTTTGCCCTCTCTATGAGCCTAAAGTGGTCTGGGTTATTCCTCAGGGCTGAGGATCCCTAATACCTAAACCAAAGGTGTGTTACCAAATGAAAGGGAAAAGCACTCAGGACCTACCTTAGTGGGGATCAAATTGTAGGTACCTGAACACCAGGAAGTGGGGGACAAAGAGCACATCATAAATCCCATTGTCCCATGGGATATCAAGACAAACAATAGGCTGTCAGATAAGGTCCAAAAATACACATGTGAACATGCAAGAGTAATAAGCACTGCAAAATGGTGTCACACAGGTGCAAGAAAAAGCTAACGTTCTCTATGAAAACGTATCAATGGATATCTCCACATATCATAGTAAGCCCTTAATATAAATCTATACAACATATTCTTCCTTGCTTACTATGGGATTAACAAACCCCTTGGCCTCTATTTAGGGGGTAACAAGCTTCCGGTCTGGAGCAAAGACAATGTCCTTTGTAGTCACACACTGGGGAGAGAATACTAGACACTTTATTAATTTCTAGCAAGTTGTTTGTCACCAAAGATAGGAAGACAACAATAAAATTGGGTAACCAACTGTCCACGTCCACTAGCTACAGAAATGCTCTGACGTCACGATGGAAAAGGCCACCCTGACGATCGCTCCCAAGCCTTATGTAAGAATGTTCTGTGAGGGGTAGCCTCAATAAGTGCTGCTTATAGGCCTCACATAAGAAAAGGAGAGAGAATGGCTTAAATCTATATCAGGCCTCCCTCATACGTCTAGCATGAGACAATACATTATTACAGAGCCGCTCCATATAGTTTAAAGAGGGTATCAAAGGAACGGTGTAATTTGAGATCAATGCACCAGCTTGTTCCCCACTACGGGTAACTCTTAAGGTGTACATGGTTCTTATTAAGGTGAATAGCTCCTATATTATATGTCTGTGCAAAAGACAGAATCAGAATACAAAAAAACGGAATCTAGGAGTTGTCTAGATGCAGAGGCTCTACTCCCTACTTCCGTTAAGGAACACCCCTTTTGCCATATTAGTGTTACGTTCTCTAAACTGCCTCATGACTTGATAATTGGTCTCACCTATCAAAAGTAGACAACTTCTCTTACTTTGAGTTCTACTCCACCACACCATTTGTGATTATTCATGGTTATTCAACTGCATTGTTTTTGATCAGCTTCCCTGTGCTAATCAGATTAATGCCTCTCTTCAACCTTAGATGGCTGGTGCTACCTAGCTTACCCTGTGCTTTTGGATCTGTATATCTGTGTCAGTCAGGTGCAATGTATGTTTCAGTGTCAGATAAATGAACTTCTGAACATCGCATACAAGTATAGTATTAGGAGTTTTTTTCCTGTTAACACAGAGTTTCTCAAATTTTCTCGGTGCTGTCCGCAAAGCACTCATTTCCATCAAGTAAGTGGCCTTATTCATGACTGAGACACAACCATATGTTAGTGCCCAATGAGGTCTCTGGCCACACTGTCATGCCTAAGACTTGTTTTGGTGTAATTGGTAATAAGAAACAAGGTGTGGTCTATTGATGACCTCATGAGCCCTGAATGAAGTAAGTTCTAATTTTGGCTTCCTCACTTGACCGAACTGTTTGATCCCGGGCAAATTACTTTATCTCCATTTGCTCAGGTGCCTTAGGTTTTAAAAATAAGACTAACCCCATGTATGGAGTCCGTTGAAAAAAACAAATATTTACAAGCATCTCCCTTATCTTTCTATTTATTTGGGTTTTGATTTAAAACTTCCAAAACATGAAGAAAACATTGTAACCCTCTTTACTGTATTTCTAACTATGCATAAATGTCGAACCAATGACTAACAAGTCACCAAAGGTTTTACTATAGAATCTGCAAAGGAAAGATCCCTGAAAGTCAATGCACTTTGCCATAGAAACATCACCTTACCATTTCCCTGTAGTTTCTTGACAGTTTTCCGGAGTACCCATATGGGATCAGGATCACCTGGCCAAAGGAGTGGATGCTCAAATAGCAGATGATTTGAGATTTCTTGCTTTTCACAAAATTAACCACAGCTTTTGTTTCAGGCTCGGATGCAGGTTTTGTTCCACAGAATTCTTCAGAGCTGCAATTTGAAGCAACGTCAACACCTTGAAGGAAATGAGAGGGTCACGCAGTTAGATTGATGTGACTTTGAGGTTAGTCCTTTCTCATTATCCCACCAATTATCCTGCTCTCAAGAAGTCCTGAAGCCTAAAGCCTCTGGTGAACTGTTACTTCCATCACAAGTCTTCAATCTCCTGTCCATCTCACACCACTCTCCACTTCTTATGAAGGTCTCTTCCATTAACATCTGTCCCACATTTTCAGACATGCTTAAGGAGCACTGGCCTCCCTCAAGCCTTTCCCTCAAGCCTTTCTCCTCCCCACTGTGCATGAGATAGTCATCATCAGCCATATGTATGTCACCCAGGACTGTGGTGATTGAGGAGCCTAATTCATAAATTCTCCCTCACCCACAACTGTTCTCTCCTGCCCCCTTCCAACTCTCAGCTCCTTGCCTTTCTCCCTTTCTCTCTTCTCCCTGCTGGCCCATTTCTTTGAGGCTTTGTCTCCTAGGGCAATGTCTACAAAGCCCATGGCGCAGGGCTGGTGTCTTGCTGCGCCACCCTGAGCCAACATGAAAGGGGAGAAATGTGCTGAATCTTCTAGAATTTTATCCTCTCCCCCTGGTGCACAAATTGCTGCCATGCACCAACGTAGGCACCTTGGCACCATGGTGCAAGGGTGCCTACACTGTGGGGATGATTGTTTTTGTGCAGGAAAGGACACAAAAACAATCAATGGAGACGATTTCCTCCTTCTATATGTGCTGCAAAATACAGCACACATAGTGGAAAAATCGGGGAAAATAACATTATTTGTGCCACTCTTATGCCCCCCCCCCCCCCCGGGAGGTGTAGGCTTTTGACACATTCACAGATTTATGGACCCTTGTAAATAAGGGAATGTGTCAAAATTCATGGGTGTTGCGTGGGAACACCCACACAACACCCATCGAAACCCCTCCCTGGTGCAAAGTAAGGCAACGTAGCAACTTCTGCTGTGTTGCCTTACCCCATATCTACAAAGCCTTGAAAGCAACGCAAAGTGGCTTTGTAAATATGGGTGTGCCGCCTAGGCTAACGGTGCGTCGCAAAAAGCAGGCTGCTTGCAAATATGGGCCCTAGTTTCTCCTCCCTCTGGCAGACCCTTACACCTATCTTGTGCCAATGTGAACATGCAGGTGTTTGTGATGGGGCAAATCTAAACATGCTTAATGTTGGTAATTCATTTGAGGTCTGTTCATTCATGGCTTTTTTTGACATCACTACAATCGGTGTAACCTATCTGGCATCCATGTACTCACCATTCATTCTGCCATCCTGGCACTCGCTTAGCAATCAGCCATGCACTCACGTACCCATACAATTGTTGATTCATTCTCGCATTCTACCTACATAACCACAAACACATTTGGCAGCCAATAAAAAATCAGTTTAACTTAACAATACCTGCAATGGGTTTATTGATGCTTCCATCACACACATATGTACTGAAACACACACACACACATTTTGCACCACTGACTTTCAGTTCACTAGTTTGTGGCTGAAATCAACTGCCCATAATTTTGGTTTGTTCTATAACCCCTCCTCCTCGGGTAATACTTTTAAGAGCCTAGCATATTACAATTTTAGCGTTTTACCATCCGATGATTAAACACTTTAATTCTCCGTTTCCAACTAGTGGCTATAAAATGATTTTATGCACTGGCATGGTGGTCCCACGCTCATCATAAATTACAATAAGATTTGCTTTTAAGTCCGCATTGGACGCAATACTTTTAACGGTTTCTCAAACTATTTTCATCAATTTGTAATGCAATTTCGCTAAATATTGCATTTCTTTACTAAACAACATTTTATCACAGCAATATATTTTCTGGAAGTGCACTTTATTTTAAGACTGTTGGTGTTGCAAACTACGTAAGTGCATTCATCTAAATGGCGAGCTTTTCAGGTTCCTGAAAATGTGGTCAGTCTGGACAGACACCACGGGAATTGCACTTCAGCACTGACACGTTATTGGGCATTATTGAAATTTGAGTCAGCGTGAACTCTGAAGGAACTTCGGGGACCTTTCCAAAAGGTATTTTAAAGTCCCCTGCTCGGAACAACTTTCAATGTATTACCCATTTTCAGATGTAGATTCAATTTTCAAAAATGGGGGCACACAAAAAGCAGCCTGGGGTCCATCAGACACCCAGTACCAAAGGGATGCTTAAACAAATATTAATGAAGCCATTTCTTTTTGCACTTGGATCTAGACTTTTTGCATGCCACCAACATTTTGCATGGAATTCAGTGTCGAATCAGACTGTTCCTCGAGAAGTAGACAAGGGAAATTAAGGGCCATATTTATACTTTTTGACGCAAAACTGCACCGAAGCAGTTTTGCATAATTTTTTTTACCGACCGGCGAACGCCATTTCTTTGCATCGCTCGGGTGTCAAATTTATACTTTGACGCACTGCGGCGCAAACCACAGGTGTGAGTCATTTTTTAAACTCAAACCAATGCATCACATCGTAAAGAAAAATGACGTTAACGCTGCGAAAATGACTGTGAGCCAGTTTACGATGTCGCAAACCGGAAACGCGCTGCTTTTTGACGCAATTGCAGCGCAAACACAGCAAAATGTGCTAAGGAGAGCCAAACTGGATCCCAGATGCTTGCACAGACCCCAGATCGTCACAGGGATTCAAGGACAGAACAGCGCATACTACCAGGAGACAACACAGATGGCAGGGTAAGTCGCATGGGGGACTAAAATGCCTAATTGTTAACCAGTGGGGGGGGGCATACCTACTACACAATGCATGTAAGTCATGATATTCAGGGAGTGGCATGGGTAAAGGGGCACGGTATGGGGGCATGGCCCGTTCAGAGGAAACCTGGGGCACAGTACTACACTACACCAACAACCTTTGCATGGGGCTATGCTGCCATGGCAAGGATGTTGGAAAGGTAAAGCCAGGCCAGGAGGGTAGGGTTCAATGTAAAACTGGCATGCTGTCACACGTCAGCCAATATTCTCCCTACATGAACTAGGGCTCAATTAACAATCTCAGGCCATATCTGCAAGTGGAACTTAACGTTGACAACAGTTGCCACTACCACCTCTGCTGTGTGTGCAGGTCAAGTAGCTAATGGCAGTAATGTACCCATGGATCAAACACACCCAAATTAGAGGGTTCAGGATGACAATGTTATCAATACCCTGAAATCAATACAAATGTTCCAATCCTGTCAAATGTGATTGTCCATAGTTGCTACAAACATCAGCCATTGTCATAAACGTTATGAGGTACACAGCACTAATGTCATACCCATGCTGCATATGTCAGGGTCCACCCTATGCCTGGGTCACAATAGCTCCAATGACACCATGCAACATCCCAAATGTCATACTGCTCAGACAACAGAATTGAGGGGGAGGACATATGTAACTGGCTACAGAAATACACCCGCACAGTCAGAGGAGGAAATGGAACACTGCTAGGATCATCAGTGGAATCCAATGTAGCACACATTTCCCAACATCAGCAGTACACGCTACCAATGCTGACACCTGTATCGTGCCATGCCAATGCAATACATAGTATATCCTAGGTCTCAGCAACATATAGGTGGATGTGAAATATCAGAGACTGGGTCAGTTCCAGAATGTTAAGTGTGGTGCAAGTGCCATCAGAACACCCACAGCCAGTGAAAGGCCTCACAATGAGAATGGAAGTAGACGGAGAGTTGAGTAGGACAAGAAGGTGAACTTCACAAATAGGCCAGAACCAACACCTAGAGGATGTGATGCTGACAAGTCCCCAAACTGACCACCATACATGTGACATGCAGGTGGGGCATAGGCCTGGGAGAATGCTAATATGAAAGACAGGAACAATGAACAGGAACCAAGATCACAATGTGAAACTAATAGGGAGGCAGGCACGTCACATTAGAAATCCCACAACACAGACACACTAATTGTACCATATGTCATTGCAGAGGATGATGGCTCTCCTGCGGATATGCCTGTCCAGGACTACCCTGATGACATGGATGACGAGCTGACAAACATCAGCCAGCAGACTCTCCAAGATGTCCTTGGGACCCTCCAGAACCCACCTTCAGTCACAAGGAGGAGCACAGAACTAGCAGCCATCACAGAGAACCCACCCACCACCCCAATTGTACGACCTGCCAGCTCCAACACAGCTGAGGACTCTGACGACACTGGCACCAGCTTTGAGAGAACTGTAGTTGGAGTACAGCGGGAGCTGGCCAAGGAGGTGCGGGTGGGGATGGAAAATATGGCAGCCAGCCTAGAGGGGGTGCGTTTGTGCATGATGTCAACTGCAGAACAGGCAGCAGCCATGCAAGGGCGAACATCAATCTTGCAAGAACTTGAAAAAAGGTTGAAGGAAATCAGCACAGCTGTAAGAGAGTTGACACAACACCTACAACAATCCTGTTGTGCACGAATGCAATATTGAATCCCTCAGGGCCGACCTGGCTGCCTACCACAGTGATGTGGCTGCTATACTTAAGAACCAGCAGCTCCTCCTTGCTGCAGTACTGCCCTTCATAGCCCCACAGTTGGCAGCTACCGTGATATCTGACTCCACGTGATTAAACACTGAGCTGTGTGTTGCCCCTTCACAACCACACATCAGAAGATGAAGACGTGGAACAGATCACCTTCACCCGTGTGAGTACCCGGTAGCACTAGTCCCTGCCACATGGCCACCTATTGCCAAGGTCTTGTGCTTTGCAAATTTTAGCTAACACACACCATACTGCATGAATGGATGTGTATGAGTTTACGTACAAATATGTAACTAGGCTGAACATTGTAACAAATGATAGGTGTGAGTTATGTGTACCATACTACATGAGAGCATACTACCACTCACCTTATAAGGATTCGCTTGGACATCAGGCTGCAGGCAGACTTAACACAGTGTCCTCAATACCAATTCCGGTAGCAAAGTATGTGACATTGAAAACATACATCAAAAATTAACAACACTTTGAGGTCCATAGTAACCTTGAGTGGTGGGTGCAATGGATGGCAGAATCTTAGCAAAGTAGCTTTGGTGTAGCTGCCAATGTAATAGCTCAGTTGGGATTTGGTTGCAGGATGGGACACAAAAGCTAATACTAAAGAGACACTGTTCACTCATGCCACGGCCCTGATCCCAAAGCATGTGACACATACTGTAAAGAGTTACCTAAATATTTATTAAACAGCAAAAACAGAAGCTAAAAGCAGGAGAAACACCTTACCTAACCTAACCTATCCTAACTACACATTACCCACAACTGGCACTAACTAACCTAAGCTAAACTTACTTATCACATTTAACAAAACGATCTAAACATCAACCCCCCACCCCTCTTATAAGACGGGACACATGGGGGACAACATATACTAACCTAAACACATACTATCTTATACTAAACAAATATATATTTTTTTGTATTTTTATATTTTATAAATTGTTTTTTTGTTTGTTTGCTTGTCTTTTTTTGTTTTTTAAAACACAAAAAACCCAACATCACCCCCCACCCACCCACACACATAATAAAAAACAGATACTAAAAGTATCATACCTCCACCCCCCACCCACTACTACTAACTAAACTAACAGCCTGTTCTAACCTAACACTAAGCTCCCTAAACCCACTAATGAAAAGAACCAGGAAAGAGGAGGGAGGGAATCATGGCTGAGGGTATATTGTTTACAAGTTTGCCCTCCGCAGGGTCTTTTTTATGGCACGCACCCTCCTATTCACTTGTGCCTCCTCCTGCTGCAGCCTGGTCATTTTCCTCAACATACGGTCCAAGTTCCGTTGCATCCGCTGAAAATATGCTGGGTCAATGACTGCAGCAGGGGTGGTCTGGGTGCCAGTTGAAGAAGTATGTCCCCTTGTCGGTACCATGCATGTAGGAGGAGGTGCAGGTGGTGCTGTGACAGGTCCTGGAGCAGTGGAGGTTGACGGTCCTGCAAATGTGCCTGCTAAGGTTGGTGCCACCTGGGTGGTAGTGGTGGTGCTCGTGGTGGTGGCTGTGGTGGACACAGAAGGGCCTCCTTGGGGAAATGCCCTCCACACTCCGGAGGCTCTTTCATGGTGATAACGCCTTGCCATGTTGTGGAACCCAGACTCCACATCCAGAATGTGGTGGTAACGCATCGCCCTGCACTGAAACTCCTGAATCTGGATGGGATTCATATTGACAGCTGTTAAAACATTAGGTACTTCATTGTGTGATATGGCTCCAGAAGTAAATCAGACAATACATCTAATGTACCAGAAACAGCCCATATCATCATACAGATCACTGATTGTCCCTGAGGAAGATACATGCCATTGCAGCCTACACATGTCCTATCAAACAGCACAGCAATACTCTAAAAGATGGGTAACAACTTGAATGACCTATGCATCATTGTTCAGCCATTTGTCACGTAAAAAAAATGCTGCAAGTCCTCCACCACTGACAGGCCAACTAATGACTATCTTCTGGATGACAATCAAGGGCCACAAGATCTGCGAGTTGTAAATGGAATTGCCAGGATAGAATGCAGTTGCTAATCATGAGTGGGTATCCTAGGTTTGGACAAGTGACTTACAGATTGACATGCCTGTGTATTAAACTTGGATCATCTTACTGGAGATGTCTGGGACCGCAAATCGAGCCACCTCTCCGATAGTGTAGGGGGCAGGTCACCTGTAAAGCATGGAAGGGAGAAATGCGCCCAATGTCTGTGCACTGTATAACACTTCCAAATACAAATACTACGTGTAAGATTGAATCAGAAAGTCAAGCCTCTCAGACATGATGATACTGCATCCGACGTACCACAGCAAACATGTACAGACCCGGGCACTCCAGTGAGTGATATACACATATCTGCACACATGCAGTAACCCTAACTATCATGTGGTGGCAAACATGCTCCATCATTTGTTTTCAGACTCATTCATGGAGTGTATTCCTCTCATCCTGTGTATCCATGAGAGACATGCAAAGCCACTTTCCTGGAGGACTGCAATACCAGTCACCCAGCTGTTGTGACTAACACCAATGAACCCGTGTGCATTACTTTTGGCATCCATCCCTAATTTAATTGTGGCACAACAAAGTCCAAATATCAGTCTAAGATGTTACCTGAGGTCAGCTATAACTTGTTACGTATGTGTCAGAATCCAGTTCATACATATATCCGAAAAAAATTGAGGGACACATTATTTCTTGAAAATATCTGGATTTAAAACATGTCTTTCCTGGTACAATCACAGACCATGCATAAAACATATGTTAGAGCCACAATTGCATCATCTATTGACGTGAAGGCAGCACTAATTTACAGGCTCCTGTTGTGTTTTGTAAGTTAGTGCAGCTGTTGCGTCAACAAATGTGTAGGAAATATT
This sequence comes from Pleurodeles waltl, assembly GCF_031143425.1. Classification (NCBI taxonomy): domain Eukaryota; kingdom Metazoa; phylum Chordata; class Amphibia; order Caudata; family Salamandridae; genus Pleurodeles; species Pleurodeles waltl. The sequence continues at coordinate 1,878,697,928 of NC_090440.1, read as the reverse complement.
GTATTACTTACGGCAACTGTATGTTTAACTTGCATTCCACATGTCCAAAATCATTGCCTGAAGCATATGAACAAATCTGCTACTGTCACTACAGAGCATTTAAATGTGCACATTACTCTGAATTGTACTCACCAACAGGGCCACCAATCACAATCCCCAGGTGGTCCAGCAGGTCTTGCTCCCTGGGGCAACCAGGTCAGCCAAACGGTGTTTCAGCTGGTGGTCGCTGCGTGGTGTGTTGTAGATTCGCTTGAGATGGTACAGGACCTTTGCCCACCGGAGCCTCCTTGCCTCTGTGTGATACCCCTGTATCACACACCCACCTGCTTCTATCATTGAGGGTAGGAAGTGGCACACCAGCCAAATAAATCCCCCCAGCTCTTCCGCTCCCATCCTGCCAAGACGAGGCCTTCCCAACATGCTTGCACAAAAAAAGGGAATAAAGGGGTACAGAGGAGAATGAAAGGAAAGTAGGGGAGGGAAATGAAAAATATTAACAGAAAAAAACAGCCCAACTATCCCCAAACTAACACTACCCACAACAGACTCCCAACAGTACAAAGACAAATTTATACACCAGAAATGACAAAAAATACACTTAAACAGGATACCACAGACACTTTGGAAACACAAAAAGACAATTTAAAGACCACACAGGAGACAAAATCACAAAATGCACAGAGAGACAAGTCAAAACACATCCACACAGTAAGGAAATATCACAGACTGCAAAGTGAAAGTGAAAGTACACCCACTCTACCAATTCTGTAAACAGGATATTCTATTACATCACTTCCTGCTCAAATGCGGGGCATTTTTATTCTTATGTGTCAAAATATTATAACGCTTACAGTCTGTGCGTCATTTTTTTTGATGCACATGCTTAGAAATAACCCTGCATCCATATTTTCAAATATGTTTCATATTTTAACCAATTTCATGGGGTACAGTGTGGGAATTACCGCTCAGGGCCAATGGATGTATCATGGCAATGAGCGTCTTTTTTCGACGCATATGCATCATTTTTTGACGCACATGCGTCTTTTTTGATGCATATGTGTCAAAATTTCTGTCTTTGACTTGGTTTGGGTCATTTCTCATTTGTAATAGTACATGACAGGTGTGACAATACAGAGATAGGCTGATTGCACCTACATTGTTCATTCCGGTGTATCGGCACATGTAACAGATCATACTACTGCAGACCATGATCCTCTAGTTGTTGTACCGGATTTGCACTCTTCACTGACGTAATAGATGGCCAAACTTGTGGAATACAATTAGGTATTACCCAGTTTGGGCATGTTTTGCATCAATAGGGGATAGCAAGGCTACGCAACCCAATACAGTAACTCATTGCCTATGTGTCAATCTGTTTGAATTGGCTCTTACTAATGTAGTTGTCCCACTGTGTGAACATCACAAGAGGCGTTTTCTCAAATCTGCTTGTATGCATGTGGAGTCAATGTGTCCAACCATCAGATGCTATTCAGTGTGGAAATGAGAAAGGAAATGTGTTTGTCATACACGTAGCAACAAATGCTGTGCGAACTTCCTAGGTTTCTTGCGACATAATCATCACCAATGACAAACCATGCACAGGATGGATAGAAGACGGTTGACCATGGCAAAGCCATCACATTTCCTGGAATGTTGGATACTACTTCCTAGGCACTTGTTTGTATAATACCCATGAGTCAGGCATTGGATAATGCTATGTGGGTACGGTGTTTGTGACACTGAGTCCCAAATACAATCCATAAATGTCATGTCATGCCACAGTTGGAGTCATATAAATGAGCCATGTTTCTCCTGTGGCAGTGGAGCACCAGCAGACCAAGCAGCACGAGTGCACATATTTCCAGTGGTAAATTGCACAAAGGTGTCTGGTTCAAGTGTGTGGGGCCATGTGTAGCCTGAGTCATTATTGGGGTCCATGTTGTCACAGTTACGTGCAGGTCTAGTCATGAGTCTGTGGAGCCCTTTCCTGCATTTACAAAGTATCCTTCACAGCTGAACTGAAGGAAAGCCGAAGTGGAATTGAGAACACACATGGGGATAGTCCAGCTATGGCACTGCAGACGTGTTATGAGACTGACAACAGGGCAACCTTGGTGTGCTGACAAAGTTAAAGGATCAGGAATTTTAAACAGGCAGGTTTGCTCACAACATTTGTACACCGGGTGGCCTCTAAAATTCCCACTGCAGCCGGCAACATCAGTGCATCTGTGCTGATTAATCTCACAGCTATTCACCACGCAAGCCCCATCAATATGTTGGGGGCAATGTGAATCAGCGGGTGGACTGTCAGGGTCCTAACATGTGTTGACATTTCATGCACATTATCTGATGTTGTTTGTTGTGCTGGAGGCACTATTCCCAATCCATGCATACAGCCATGGTACACTGTCACTATTTGTCGCTCACGCATACATGAAACACAGACAAGGAATGGGCTGTGATTAGGCTATTTGAAGAAAGGTTCCACCCCATGATACGATAAGTAAACTGATTATGCTATACAATGTACTTGAGTATTCATTGTAGACCTATCTGACCCAATACCCCAGGTGGGAAGTGAGGGCTTGGAAAGCAACTATGAGACAAATGTAGCCACAGGGAACATTTATGGTAACGCAAAGACAGAAACCAGTCAGGCTAACAGGATGCAGGGTCAATCAGGAACAAAAATTTAACAAGGCAAATACACAGTGAGCAGACTGAGACTGGTCAAAGTTGGGACAACACTGTGGAAAATGAAAACTGTGTTTGTCCTGTGTGTTGGAAGGTAACACAATAACCCAAGGCCTGTGTTACACAAGTGATTTATACGGCAATGCATAACAGGGATATACATATAATGGCAGCTTCTATGCTGTTCCAGGCAGCTGCAAGGGCAGTGCATGTTCAAATGGCTGGTCTGCATGGAGGTGCTCACAGGTGTGTGCAGCTTCAGTCTCTCACATGTCCTGTAGGTGAGAATCAAGTTCAAAGGGCCAACAGTACCTTTCACAAGGGAAGCAATGTACAGGTGATTACAGGTCCTACAGACTACAAGGCAGTGCATTAATTCAACCAGAAGTCCATGCAGACAGAAGAACAATGACTATGACATACCATACTAAAGAGGGAAGCACACTGGATTCAGAATGTGAGTCTGGGTGTGTGTAGATGAGGGATTATCTGGGTACACATATTCCATTTCCAGGGCACTCTGAAGAAGGGTGGGTTGAGACAGGGAACATTGCAGTGGCAGGACTTAAGACCTGGGCTGGCATGTGCAGGGGATGTCTTGTGAGCAATGCTAGTCATACCTGGGGCACTCGTGCTATCCATTTGCTGCTTATATGGAATTCTTGTCACACATACTCCTTGCAAAGATAGCTGATGTAACACTTACCGATGTCAAGGGTCTGGTCATACCTTCTTGTCACCAATGTAATAGCACATTCACTGCCTCATGTATGAGGCATTTTGTTACCTTATTGGCTGATGGTGTCTTAGTTGTGTGCCATATGCTGAAAGGAACCATGTTTCCAACATGTATGTGTCAAATAGCTGTGCTCCTCTGATATTGCCCTTCAAATGTGAAATGGACAGGATATATGTCATTTACAGTGTGTGTGAAGTTGGGTGTACATTCATACCCATCAAATATGATGTGGATTTTTCTGTATCCTAATCTGTATTTCTGCAATGCTCCATGAGGCTACACTCTGATTCAGATTTTTAGGGATAATGTTATGCAAAAATGATTACCCAGACCGTGATATAGTGAATAGTATAAGTGTTTATTGACATATGGTAAGACAGTGGTGATGGATGAGTAGAGTTAAAAGACATTTTGGACAATAAGTTGTCTCCGACGCAATCCTGCAGCTGTGTTTGGATTGTACCCCTCATGTTGATGGACAGCATCCTCCTCTTCCTCCTCTTCAGGCATTTGTGGGTTGGGTTCATGTAGGGGAATGTTCCTTCTTACACATTTGTTGTGCAGGATGGCACAGGTCAAAATGATTTCGCACACCATTTCAGGTGACTATAGGAGGCAACCATTGGTGATGTCGAGGCACCTGAATCTTGACTTCAGGATGCCAAAGGTCCTCTCGACTATGGTACGTGTCCTCCAATGTGCCTCATTATAGGCACGCTCTGATGCTGTGCTTGGGTTTGCAAATGGGGCCATGATTCATGGCTGGATCCCATACCCCTGATAAGCTGAAAGAGAAAATGAGTGAGAACATGTTGTTGTTGCTTGCACCATGATTATCACTTTGCATGGCAGTTGTTCTCTTGTGTTGTCTATGACTCATCTGTGTTTGTGTTATCCTGGGCTTCTAGGATGTACCATCAGCATTGGGTTGTTTCCTTATCTGAACGGGTGTTTGGCTGATTGACCGGATGTCAGCAGTATTTTTGTAGAGTTGCAGTCCATTGCGTACTCAATTGCATTATGTCATGTGAAAGAGGTGTCCATGTGTCTTAACTGGGGGTGACATGATACTTCCATACACAGAATCAATTCCACAGTGGTGGTAACACAGTTGCATCTATATACCCTGGACATCCCATCCAATTTCACATATGCAATAGAATTAGTTGCATCAGTGAGACCCTTAGATTTGGTTAGGTGACAATGTACAACACATCTCCGTACGTTGTCAGCACTGACGTGTTGACAATTGATTATGCACAAATTTCACATGTGTGACAAATTCTCTGCAGACCTATTTCTCTGCCCTTGCCAAGTCGACTCCGGTTCTAACGTGTACCTATCCTACTGAACATGTTCGAGTTCAGCAGGCTAACTTGGTTGTGAGGTTGTCATTTAGAGTGTCAGAAGGTCAGTTTGGCTGTACATCTGTTGTATGTGTGTGAAATTGTCTCAATCCGTATGTGTAGGAATGTGCACTTTCAATATTGTCATATCAATATGTGTTCTTCGCACAGTCCACTTGCTTATTGGTAGTGGGCAATGTGAAAGCAGGAGTGATGTGAGATATTGGTACAGCCTCAATGATTCCATATCACCTTCATTATAGTCATCATCATGCTATGTGTTTCATGGTGTTTGACCTGCAGCAAAACGCATTATACATCCCTTACACAGTACGTATTGGTTGGAAGGGTGTTTGATTGAGTGTTATTGATGTGATATTGAAAGATTAATCTTCCAAGTTGTACTGCCAGTTGAGGCCATGTCATTGTCATTGTGTTGTTTTAAATTGTTCCCTTGTGTCTGTGGAATGGCATCTGTTGTTATTTGGTTCTGTCATTTGTCCATAGGTGTGTATCCAAATGGGTCAGGATATTACACATGCCTAGCAGTGTCACAACCTCATTGTCTTCCTGGCCACGTGTCAATGTAGTGGTGTATGTGTTGTGTGTCCTACAGGGTTGCTGTGCTGTGTGTACATAAGTAGGTTTCTGTACTTACCAACAAGTAGGCCATTTCCATATCGTCCATCCTGGAAGTGTTGATTGATGGTGCAGTGGCGGAAGATGAATGAATCATGTACACTCCCAGGATACTTTGCCAAGATGTTGATGATCAATCCACGGTGATCGACAATGGCCTGCACATTGATGGAGTGTGTGTGCTTCCTGTTGCAGTACAGATGTTCGGTTGCAGCAGGTGGCACAAGGCGTACATGTGTGCAGTCAATGGCACCAACCACATGTGGGAAGCCGTTGATTTGATAGAAGCCCTGGTTGGTCTCCTGCTGCTTCTGCTGTGTGTTGGGGAAGCTGATGTGGCGGGGTGTGAGGGAGATGATGACATCCAGTACCTTAGGTAGGAAGGCAGAGAATGAGGGCTGTGTGATCCCGGAAACCAGGGCACAGGTGGTTGGAAAGGAGCCACTTGCCAACATGTGGAGTACAGCTAGCAGCTTGGTTTCTGGTGGAATGGTGTGGGGTGTATGCAAGCTGGGTGGCAACTGTGGCTCAATGTTGCGCAGCAGCTTCTGAATGGCTTGCCAGTTGAGTCTGTACCTCTGGATGATGTCTTGTTGGCGGAGTCCCAGAAGGGTTGTCCTAGTGCGGAATATCCTCTCCTGCCTTCTGCGTTGCCTTTGGGGTCCCTGCTTGTGTTGTAGAAGCTGCTGTTGTTGGTCCTGTGCTCTGTGTCTGCGTGCATGCTGTATGAAAACCACCTCCATGTCTTCCTTTTGGAGCTCTGCTGTTGCTTCTGTGTGTTTTCCTTAAGTACTGGTGTGTTTGCCCCATTTTAATGCCTTCACTGAGCCAGGCGTTATTTTTTTATGCAAATCGGGCTGTGCGTCATTTTCCGCCTCCGCCTCCCGGCCGTGTGGGATTTTTGCACGGTTGGATAAATATGGCGCACGGGTGTTTAAGTCATTTTTTGGACGGGAATGCCTACCTTGCATGTCATTAACACAAGATGGTTTCCCGCATCCAGAAAATGACACACACAGCGGAATTTTGGCGTTCGCGGGCTCGGGCGTCAAAGTTTAAATATGGGGCAAGGTTTGCGCCAAATGTGTGTCAAAAGTTTTGACGCACATTCGGCACAGAGTATAAATATGCCCCTAATCGTGACTTTGTGGATGTTTAGTGGAGTAGAGCTTAATATGAAAATGAAACATATGCACACAGAGCTTGAAATTGTATCTGTAAGTGCTCGACATTCATAATCACAAAAACAACCCTTCATAACCGACTTTCTCGCTACACCAGTGAAAATTAAAGCATTGCTCTGGGAACGTTCACCATTCACATGAGTGAAATCTGATCATTTGCGTTATAATTCTCTTCCTTTCTCCTTTCTCCTCCTTTTCTCCTAAGCTATCTCTACACTTCTCTGGGTAGCCGGGTAGACTGACTCTGATGAATAAGAGAAATGGGACTGAACACACAACAGGAGGGCAGAGAGGTAAAGAAAAGAATGTTACAAACTGAGATAAGGTAGAGAATGGGTGTGGTAAGGGGCACATAAGAAAAAGAGAAAACAGTAGGATGAGGAAGGTAGAACGAAAAATACTGAGATAGAAAGATAAAGAGGTAGGCAGAGAAAGCAAGGTAGAGAGAGGTAGAGAGAGGCAAAGTAGAGTGAGGAATAGAAAGCTAGAGATAGGAAAGGGGAACATGCAGGGTGAGGGAAAGGGTTAGGGTACAGTGAATTGTGAAATGGAGTGAAGTAGGATAGAAAAGGGGTGATTGAGAAAATGTAGAGACAGAAAGAGGTACAAAGAGACAGGAAGGTGAGGTAGTGAGAAGAATACAGATAAGGTGGCGAGACAAGACAAGGTAGAGAAAGTGTAGTGAGGTAGAAAAAGTTGCAGAATAAAAAGAGTATAGAAAGGCAGTTTGGGTAAAGAGGCAGAGGAATGATAATGAAAGAGAGACACAAAGGATAGAAAGAGAGATAAGATGTGGAGAGAAAAGTGAAGTAGAGAAAAAGTGGTGAGGTCGGGGGTTCGAAGTGAAGTATAAAATGAAAGGTAGGGTTAATAAAGATATGGAGAGTGAGAGACGTTAAGGGAGAGAGGAATTTGTGAGGAAGAGAAACAATAAGGTGAGTCAAAGAGATATATAATAAAGAAGTAGAGAGAGTGATGTGCGGTGGAGAGGGTGAGTTGGACTTTGTAAGGAGGTGCAAAGAGGTGAGAAAGAGTGACATTTCTCCGACTGGAATGAATAGAGAATCAAGAATTAATTGAAGATACGGAGGCCAACATTATGCATAACATCCTTTCATGACACTGCTGCAGCGTCTTCAAGGAACTTCCATGCAAATAACAATCTAGAACTGGAACACTGTAGTCCATAATTAGTCCCCTTTCAGAACACCCTTCCCCTTTAAATGTGGTGAAACATCACTTCTCCTATGTATCGTCTTCTTCTCTGTCCTCCGACAATGCTTACTCTTTTCTTTCCTTTTCTACTGTGCCTCTACAAAACCAGATGTCATTAACATGTGCCTACTCCATAACTAAATCCTACAAATAACCAAAAGTCACTCTTCAACTATTAATATACATCAATAATAATACCTATCTTAAACTCACATTACTACAATTGTCTCTTCTTCTCTCCCTCTCTTTTTTTAAACAGAATAAGGGATGAGGAGGGTGGGATATTGTTAGCCCTCAAGTCTTTAATGAAATCTTGATTTTAGTCTTTTCCTCACCACTTCTGTGCAGCACCTTTAAAGACACATTAGAACCAAACATGAAGTCACAATACAAATAGAATGTTAACAATACATATAAACTCTATGTCCAAAGTTGTCTTCCTCTTTTGTTTGCTGCTTCTGTGCAGATAAGTATATTTGATTACCTATTTAAATGTTCTTTAGAAATGTGTTTATGTATAAATTGTATATAAAATAGTCAGATGGAGTGTTCATAGTAGGACATTTGATTAGTTAACCACATTTTCGGATTACATTTGTACATGTTGATGTTTTATTTTCGTTTCCTATTTTACATATATTTTAATTCTCGGATAGTTTGGAAGAGCTGTGTGACGGTAAGGGAAACTACATTTGTAAAAATGACATATTTCTTTTACCAACTGTTTCTATAAGCTGGTATTAGAAGAAAACGGTGAAAAAGTGTCATTATTTGATGATGAGTTCTTTCTCCCACAAGCGCATTGTTCACGCTCCAAAGTTTTCCTAAAGCGCAGGCTATATGAGAGTACAATTGGAAGCTTGTATACTCAAGCATCCTTGTTTTTTGACCAAGGAGTCTATTTCTATGAGAAACAGAGGGAATACTGTCAGCGCATGATGGATTACGTTGCTGTTTAGGGAAAATTGACCATGTTGTGGTTACGCTAGTAGGAAGCGTTCCACAGCGTGTGTCAGTTTCTAGGCAACGGTTTATCTTCAAAACAGAGTTGATTGCGATTGTGTTTCCACAGAGCGATCAACTGACGCATTACTCCTGAAGTGGCTCACAGTTGGATACGTAAAAAAAAAAAAAAGGTTTAGTGGTAGTTTTTAAGAATAGTTATGAATTAAAGTTAGTAGCAATTGTTAGCAAGGATGTATATTTATAAAATTGCTGTTAAGTAACAAGCAATTTTTAATTATTGTGTTGTAATAATACATTAAAAAAAAAGACAGATGAGAGTAATATTTCTGGTAAGGACAATCGGGAAGAGGTGGCAAGAAGGTTAATTTTATTACAAGAACGGAGGCTCCTATTATGCTTCCTTTTCTTGCTTTATTTCAAATAGCAGCCAAGATAGAAAAGCAAAACTACATATCCCAAGAGGCATAGCAAATGCAAAACAAGATGAGGTCATAAAGAATAACCAATGAAAACCATTCAACCACAATAATTATCTTAACTGCGAACAACAAGCCCTCTTTTCTTGCTGCTCGCAGTCAAGATAAGTTCTTTCCTCATTTCGTTTCTTACTTGTGTATTGTTATGTGTTTTACATGTGCTTTCCTTATGGAAATGTCCTGAGAGTATGTTAATTTGTACAATAGAGATTTTCTGTTTTTATTGTTGAGTCGTTTGCCGTTTTTTCCTCAAAAGCGCTTGCCTCGCGCTTCACAGGCGGAGCCGAGCGTTCTTTCGAACGTTCGGCTCTCCCGCCGCTCTCTTCTGAGGAGCGCGTCTCGCTTCAACGCGTTTCCTCAGAAGAGCTCGGCCGGCACAGACGCGTCGCTACGGTAACCTCTCCTTGGTTCGAGAGGCTCCGTTTTTTCACCTCAGCTGTTTGCTGAGAGGCTTGGCTTCTTCGCGGAAGGCGCGACACGCCCCTCCTCAGTATTCTTCATTATATTCTTGGATTTGATTCAATCTCTTGTTCACGCCCATATAAATTTTAACCCTTAAGTTACTGTTTAATTTTTAAACAGTTTCCTTTTTCAATTTGGGGTTTTTTCTGCCTGGCATCCTTGTTCTTTTATTACTATTATTACTATTATTATCTTTTCTTATTGTTATTACGTTACTATGTCAAAACAAGTAGCTGATCACTCCAATGATATTGATATGGACAATTTACGTGCTGATCTGAATTCTTTTATTCAGGACACTGTACAACAGGCTGTTTCTTCGTCTATGCTTCAAATGTCAAAAAAGCTAGAGTTGTCTTTTAAGAAAATGTCCTCTCAAGGTTCCAATATTGCGGAACCAGGTAAAGGTAAAAAGCGCACTTTTTCTAAAGTTCAAGTACATTCGAATACTGATGAATCTCCCCAAATAGCTGGTCCTTCCCCCCGTAAGGAACCCAAAACGGTGGAAAAGGATCCCTCTCCTTTGAATATTATTCAGTTGAGGGATACTGATGATGACATTGATTATGATGATGGGGACGATGATGATTTACAGGGTCCTGACGACCTCTGGAAAGGGCCTTTAGAGAAGAGGCTGAAATTTTCTCTGTCTGATACAAATCCTTTACAGAATAATGATTCCACAGTACTGGATGCTTTGGGGGAACCAATGTTTGATCCGACGTTAATACACCACCCAAATTCTACGGAATGGTTCCCGTCTGATCACGTGGCGGAATATGTTTCGTGTCACTTAAGACACGCGTTAGATAAAGCCACGAGAAATAAACTACGATCTGAATGTCCTCGTCCCTCCCTTCCTTGTAATATTACTTCGACACCGGTAATTGATCCTAACATGGTGTTATTTTTCTCTAAGTATGGTAAGGATCCTAAGAAAGGGGTCGACCGTGCGTGGTCGGTTTGCCAGGACCGATTATTAGACTTGGTTGGTCCTTTAACTAGGATTCTTGATTTAGCTGAGGATGCCAGGTTGGAAGGCTCACAAATTGACCCTGAAGCTCTATCCAATTGGGCCCAGCGGGCAATTTGTCTGCTGGGAAATGCAAACACCGCAATTTCTCAAGAGAGACGTAAAAGTCTTCTACTCAAGATAGAGCCTAAATTGGGCAGCTTCGCCGCCAGAGAAGAAGGTCAACAGGCGGACGGTCTTCTTTTTGGAGACTCGTTTATTAAGGAGCTGGGTAGATATGTTTCTACCTTTGCAACTTTGGATAAGGCGCAATTTTCAATGAAGAAGATTTTCAACTCTAGAGTTTTTGCCAGGGCCGGTAAAGGAAGGAGCCGCTTTACCGGCCGTTTCGCCACCCGCGGTGGCAGTTTCCGAGGCTCTTCCATCTACTCCACGGACTTCAGACCTCAGTTCTACCCCCAAAGAGGGAGAGGCTTCAGGAGCAGAAGCTTCCGTCAAAGGGGAGGACAGGTCTCAGGTAAGAAATTTGTGTTTTGGCCCTCTTCCTGTAGGTGGTCGTTTAGCCCATTTTCTTACAAACTGGTGCCGAATTACCGCGGACCCTTGGGTTCTTCAAACCATTCAGGGGTATTGCATAGATCTCTATCAAGTTCCCAGCCAAATTTCTCCACCTCTTCCTCTAAAGTTCTCTCAAGAACAATCGCGTTTGATGAATCTGGAGATTTTATCCTTAATCTCAAAAAATGTAATAGAAGAGACTTGCTTCCATCCCTCGGGGTTTCTCAGCACCATATTTTTGGTACAAAAGAAAAACAAGAAATTTCGTCCAGTGATAAACTTAAAACTATTCAACAACTACGTTGTTTACAATCATTTCAAAATGGAAACGATCCTACATCTCAGGGACATTCTGTTGGAGGGCGATTGGTTTGTTCGCCTGGATCTTCAGGACGCTTATTTTGCGATTCCTATCCATTCTTTTTACAGAAAGTTCCTGCAGTTTCAATGGAAAGACTCGATTTTTCAGTTCAAAGCCCTCCCTTTCGGTCTAGCTTCGGCTCCTTGGTGTTTCACAAAAGTAATGAAACCAGTGGTAGCTTCTTTAAGAGCTCAGGGAATAAGATTGATCGTCTATCTGGACGATTTTCTCATAATGGCTCAGAACAGGGATACCCTGTTACAACACTTGCACATCTCCCTTCGTCTACTTCAGTCTCTGGGCTTTCTAGTAAACATGGAAAAATCTTCTCTGGTTCCCTCTACTCAAGTGGAGTTTCTAGGTTTCCTCATAGATTCCAAAACCACATCTCTGTCTCTTCCCCATCAGAAGGTATGTCGTATAAAACACGAATTACGGCAGGTCCTCAGTCTCTCTCGTCTATCCCTACGTTCCTTGGCAAGGATTGTGGGCCTATTGGCTTCATCCATTCAGGCCATATTCCCAGGGCCATTACATTACAGAGCACTTCAAAGACTAAAGATTCGTCATCTCCGCAAAGGCCTTCAGTACTCGGACATCGTTGGTTTAGATCAGGATTCTCGCGCGGAGATTCAATGGTGGCTCGATCATTTGGAAGCCTGGAACGGAAGAGCTATTTTCTCCTCGGCCCCAGATCTAGTATTAGAATCCGATGCAAGTCGGACAGGTTGGGGCGCAAGGTGTGGCAACGTCTCGACTGGGGGCGTATGGTCAGAGAAGGAGTCTGCCTTGCACATCAACTGTTTAGAGATGCTTGCAGGCTCCTTTGCTCTGAAGACCTTCGCAAAGGACAAGGTGAGCTGTTCTATTCTCCTAAAAATGGACAACATTTCCGCCGTAAAATATATCAACCATCTAGGGGGAACAAAATCCAAACCCCTTGCCGATCTAGCCAAAAGCTTTTGGGAGTTTTGCCTTCTCCGAAAATTGTCGGTCACGGCACAATATCTTCCTGGGAAAATGAATACCATAGCAGATTGGTGCTCACGCTACCTAAAAGACTCCAGCGATTGGCGTCTTCATCCTTTAGTATTCAACAAACTTTCTTCGAAATTCTGCCTCATGTCAGTAGACTTGTTTGCTTCTCGGCTGAATTCTCACCTCCCAAGGTTTTACAGCTGGAGACCGGATCCCCAGGCTCTCGATACAGACGCTTTTCTCCAAGACTGGTCTCCCCATTTAAATTATGCCTTTCCTCCCTTTTTGATGATTGCCAGAGTCATGGCCCAGGTTCGTCGTCAACGAGCCTCCCTGGTGTTGGTTACACCCTTTTGGCAAACCCAGCCTTGGTTCCCCTCGGTTCTAGAATTGTCAATAGACTTTCCTGTCCTAATTCCTTCTTTCCCGGAGCTCCTGCTCGATCCAGAAGGTCGCCCCCACGACATGATTCTCGACCATTCCTTAACTCTCGTAGCATGGAAGATTTCGGGTCAGCCTGGAGAACCCCAGGAATTTCGGAAGAAGCTGCTCCATATATCCGCCACTCTTGGGCCCCAGGAACATCCAAGGCCTACAAGTCGGCCTGGTTGGTCTGGAGTGGCTGGTGTTTGGACAGGAATTCAGATCCCTTTTCAGCCGATGTGACTCTAATTGTTAACTTTTTAGCATCTCTTGCCTCCCAAGGAAGGGCATATAGAACGGTGAATACTTACAGATCCGCCATTTCTGCTGAACATGTTCGTATCGATGGTAAACCGGTTGGGGAACATCCTCTGGTGTGTCGTCTTTTGAAGGGAGTAAGATTTTCTAATCCCCCTACACCTAGATACACGCATTTATGGGATGTGAATTTGGTTTTAAATTTGTTCAATTCTTGGTTCGATAATGATGTACTTTCTTTAAAATGTCTTTCTGCGAAGTTAACTATGTTGCTATGCTTAGTTTCATTGAAGCGTGTTTCTGATGTAAGAGCTTTGGATATTTCTTCCGTTCAATTTTCTCCTTCTGATGTATCTTTTAGAGTCCATAGGAGAACCAAGACTAACATTTCTATTGTCCATTATCCGTATTTCCCTTTGCATCCCAAACTATGTGTTGGTAAATGTTTAAAGGTTTATATTGCCAGAACTGCAGATTTAAGAACGTCCTCCTCTCACCAGTTACTGATTTCTTTTCTAAACCTCACAAACCCGTATCTTCCCCTACTCTGGCTCGTTGGGTAAAATGGGTTATGAAACTTGCGGGTATCGACACTACCTCTTTTGGAGCGCATTCCACTAGAGGTGCTATGGCTTCTAAAGCTCTTTGGGCTGGAGCTCGCTTGGAGGACATTCTTAGATTGGCGGATTGGTCTAATGTTACTACCTTTAGAACCTTTTATTGTAAACCTATTTCTTCAATGGCTGATTCTGTTGTTAATATGCTTTAAACAAGCATAATAGGAGCCTCCGTTCTTGTAATAAAATTCAGATTTTCCTAGCTTTAGTAAAGGAAAGTCTAGATTTTATTAAAGAAGCGGAGGCGAGTATTATCCCACCTCTTTTATTAACCCACCCTTTTCTTTTCCAGTGCCGGTTTCTCCTGCACCAACCGCTTCGACTTGAACATGCTGGTTTTGTGTCAGAGACCCTTTCTTTGAAAGAGCGTTCTTCTGATTGCTCCCACGATCAGCGGATAGTGCCTTCCGGATGTGGTGATATCCACCTGAAGTCGTCTTCTCCTTCTTCCTTGGACTTTGCCAAAGACTTTTTCACGTTACTTATGGCTTTCTCTATTATTTTGGTTATTATTCCATTGTTCCGTCCACTCTGATCTGCTCCTGCAAGAAAAGAGGGCTTGTTGTTCGCAGTTAAGATAATTATTGTGGTTGAATGGTTTTCATTGGTTATTCTTTATGACCTCATCGTGTTTTGCATTTGCTATGCCTCTTGGGATATGTAGTTTTGCTTTTCTATCTTGGCTGCTATTTGAAATAAAGCAAGAAAAGGAAGCATAATACTCGCCTCCGCTTCTTTAATAAAATCTAGACTTTCCTTTACTAAAGCTAGGAAAATCTGAATTTCATGAGAAATTGGTGATACAGTTCAGAAAATAAGAGGAAAGTTAGGGTAGTTGAGAAATATGAATTTCATTCTCTCTTTGAAAATCAGGAGATAGAGAAAAGAGGCCCAGGATGGAAATGTTTGAAAAACAGAAAACATATTGATACAAGGAATTAACAAAAGAACGTCGATAGGTTACAGAACGTTTACAATCTGGTGTCCTAAGCGGCACAATGGAAAGGCAGGACAGCCCCGCAAAAGACATGGGCTATAAGCCTGACTGGGAAGATCGAGAATTCAATGATGGAATATATGAATATATGCTCGATTTGGGATATGATGATGAACTGGATGAGTTTGCAAGCCTAGAGTCCTCAAATAAAGAGCAAAAAAAGGAAGTGAAAGACCCATTAGGTCAGATTTTGTTTGAGCCATCTGATGTTAAACACCCATGTAGTTGAGAATGGTGGCCTAGGAGACACGTGGCAGAGTACATTGAGCAAAAATTAAGAAAACCCTTAGAGAGGGGGGAGCTGACTGCTCACGCCCTGTCATTGAAGACAAAGATTCCACGATGCCTAATGTAGATTTTCCTAGTTTTAATGACGGAAAGTCTTAATTTTATTAAAGACACAGAGGCGAGTATTATGCGTTTCTTTTCTTGCTTTTATTAAACAGCAGCAATTGAAGAAAAAACTACAAATCCCATAGGTGAAGAGAAACGAACCAATGGGAAAAGATTTGTAGTCCATGTTGACAAGAACCAATCAACAGCACAGTATGCCATTATGACGTAACTTGACTGCGAACAGCCCTCTTTTCTTGCGTGTTAAAGTCAATTAGAAACGAAATAAAGGAAAAATAGAAGCTAAAAAAACAACTACCATAATAACGGATAGTAATTCAGAACAAAAGTTCGTTAGTCCAGGACACTGTAGATGAATAAAAGCACACTGGTGGTCTGTCACACCCAGGAGTGTAGAAGAGGAAGGACGAATAAATGATGATGGAACATCCGAAGAGTAAGATAACTTCTTAGGAGGCCGGTTGAACAGCCGATGTTGACACTAAAGGGATGGGGAAAAAACAGAAAACAAACAGCAGTTATGATAATAGAGGTGGGATAATACTCGCCTCCGTGTCTTTAATAAAATTAAGACTTTCCATCATTAAAACTAGGAAAATCTACATTTTATGACAAGACCGGAGGCTCCTATTATGTGAGTTCAAAGCAAATGAACAACATTGGTAGAGACATTATCAACCGGTTTACAGTAAAAAATTCTGAAAACATCATCATTAGACCAATCAGCGGATCTAAGAATGTCCTCAAGGCGGGAACCCGTCCAGAAGGTTTTAGATGCCATAGCACCTCTGGAAGAGTGAGCTCCAAATCTGGAGGTGTCAATGCCGGCCAAAGACATTATCCATTTAACCCAGCGAGCTAAAGTAGCCTCAGACACAGGACGATAAGGACTCCTGAAAGAAATAAGGAGTTGTGGAGTTGAGGACGTTCTTAAATGAGCTGTCATCTGTTCATAAACTTTTAAACATTGTGCAACACATAATTTGGGTTGGTCCAGGAAATATGGATAAAAGACAGAATGTAGATTTGTTTTAGTTCTGCGAGATATAGAAAATAATACACCAGAAGGAGTTAATTGCCTAGAAGAGATATCCAACGCTTTAACATCAGAAATACGCTTAATAGAAATGAGACATAACAGCATAGTGAGTTTTGCAGATATCATTTTCAAAGTAAGAGAGGAATTATCCGGCCATGCAAGGAGGAACTTCAACACTACATTATATCCCATAAAAACTTATATTTAGGTAAAGGTGGATTAGAAAACTTTACTCCCTTTAACAGACGACAAATGAGAGGGTGTTCACCCACAGGTTTTCCATTAACAAACTGATGACCAGAGGAAATAGCAGATCTGTACAGATTGATAGTACGGAAAGCTTTGCCTTTGCTAGCTTTGGCGGCCAGGAAGTTCACGATAAAGGTGGCATCTGCTGAAAAGGAATCAATGTGTTTTCCCAAACACCAGCTGTGCCATAAAGCCTATGCTGACTTATAGGCCTTTCTAGTTTCTGGAGCCCAGGCCTGTCTGATATAGTCCACAGCTTGCGCCAAAATAAGAGGGAAAGATGAGGAATTCCCGAAATTTTCCATGCTGAAAGATAAAGAAGCTTGTCCAGGACAAGACTGTGAGGACGCTGAAGGGGGTCTAAAAGAAGATCCGGAAAAGGAGAAATAAGGAAAGGACAATCTATGGCAAGTTCCAGAAGTGTTGGAAACCAAATATGGGATTGCCAAAAAGGAGTAATTATGATTAGAGTGGCATGTTGACGTCGGACCTGCGGTAGCACCCTGCTGATCATAGCAAAAGGGGAAAAGCGTAAGAGAGGAACTTGGACCAATCTTGAAGAAATGCATCCGAGGCCATTGCCAAAGGATCCGGACGCCAACTGTAAAATAGAGGAAGTTGGCAATTTAGGCGAGATGCGAATAGATCGATCGACAAGTGACCCCACTTGTGCTGAAGAATTTGAAAGATCTCGGGATGGAGTTTCCAATCGCTTGAATCGTGGAGATGACGAGAGTGCCAATCGGGGATGGAGTTGAGGGTTCCTGGAAGATACTCTGCATGAACCGAAATTTGGTTTGCAAGGCAGAACTCCCAGAATCCCTTTACTAATTCTGCAAGAGGTTTGGATCTGGTACCTACGAGATGATTTATATAACGGACTGCAGAAATGTTGTCCATTCTGAGAAGGATGGCGCAACGAACCCTGTCCTTTGCGAGGCTTCTGATTGCAAAGGAGCCCGCAAGCATCTCTAAACAATTGATATGCAATCTGGACTCCTGTAATGACCATGTATCCCCAGTTGAGATTGGACCACAACGGGCTCCCCAACCTGTCAGACTTGCATCTGATTCTAATACAAGATCTGGGGCTGATGGAAAGATAGCTCTTCCGTTCCAGGCATCTAAATGGTCTATCCACCATTGCAATTCTGTGCGAGAATCGTGATCTAGTGGAATGGTGTCTGCGTATGAAAGGCCTTTGAGCAAATGTAGATTCTTTAGACGCTGAAAGGCCCGATAGTGTAAGGGACCTGGGAATATGGCCTGAATGGAGGAAGAAAGAAGACTGACTATGCAGGCGAGTATTCTTAGAGAAATGTAAGGATGGCGTAAAATCTGAAGAATTTCTGATTTATAGATTTTATCTTTGCATAAGGAAGAAACAGGGTAGCCGAGAGCAAATTGATTTGGAAACCTAAGAATTCTATAGTTTGGGTAGGGCAAAGAAGGGACTTCTCTTTGTTGATGATGAAACCCAAGTTCGAAAGAAGTGAACTGGTCAGGTTGAGATGATTTAGAAGCAATTGTGGAGATTGACTCATCAGAAGAATGTCGTCGAGATAAATAAGAAGTCTTACTCCCTGAGCCCTGAGGTGGGCCACCATTGGCTTCAAAAGCTTGGTGAAACACCAAGGAGCCGATGAAAGACCGAAGGGTAGCGACGTAAAATGAAATGTTTGATCCAGCCACTGGAATTGGAGAAACTTCCTGTGATCTGGATGAATTGGAACACCTAGATACGCGTCTTGTAAGTCCAGGCGAACCATCCAGACGTCCTGAAGAAGAGAATCCCTGAGATGGAGAATGGTTTCCATCTTGAAATGTCGATAAATCACAAACTGGTTGAAAAATTTTAGATTGATAACCGGACGCATTTTCTTGTTCTTTTTTTGGACTAGGAAAATGGAGCTGGTAAAACCGGCAGGATTGAGACGAGTAATTGCAATAGCTTGTTTTTGCAAAAGAGACTGGACTTCCGAAGAAATGAGAGCGGACATGTCTATAGAAAAACGTGGAGGAGGAGGTAGCAGGGCCTGAATCGGAGTTGAATAAAACTCTATCATATAACCTTGGACTGTGTTTAGCACCCATGGGTCTGAGGTGATTGATAACCAATTTGGGAAAAAATGACAAATACGACCGCCCACGGGAAACTGGGAAAGAGATTGATTTACCTGATTGATTGGAATTCCTGGCGTTCCTGTAACCTCTCGCCCTTTGTGGGTAAAACTGTGGTCTGAAATCCTGGTAGGCTGAGTTGTAAGCGCCACGGGAGCCTTGATTGTAGTAGGAAGAGCGGCCGGCAAAGCGACTCCTGCCTCTGCCGGCCCTGGCAAAAACCCGTTGATTGAACATCTTCCTTAAAGATTGTTGGGCTTTATCTAAAGAGGTAAAGGTGGCTACATATCTGCCGAGTTCTTTGATAAAACTGTCACCAAGCAGAAGACCCTCTGTTTTCGCTTGAGGTTGGATCGTTGCCAAATTGACGAGCTTTGAGTCCAATATGAGTAGGAGACCCTTATGCCTTTCTTGAGAAATGGCAGCGTTGGCATTTCCAAGAAGACAGACTGATCTCTGAACCCATAGTGAGAGTTCTTCAGGATCAATGATGGAACCATCGATCCTGGCAGCCTCAGCGATGTCAAATATGCGGGTGAGGGGACCGATGACATCCATCAACTTGTCCTGACAGGAGGACCAGGCTTTGTCAATGCCTTTTTGAGGATATTTGCCGAACTTGGTAAAGAAAGTTAGTATGGGCTGATCAATGGCAGGAGTGAGAGAAGACTTGTGTGCAAGAGAAGGGCGTGGACACTCAGACTTGAGATTGGCCCTTGTTTGCTTATCCAGGGGGCTGAAAAGTTTGGCGGACACATAGTCGCCCACATGAGCGGCTGGAAACCATTCGGTAGAATTGGGATGCAAAATAAAGGAAGGATCAAACATCGGTAAACCCTCGCAGTCTAGCAGGGGTGTAGAATTAGAGGGTTCGTAAAAGTGTTTGGATTTCTTTGCTGCAGGAGAAGCACAGGAATCATCCTGGTCAGAGGGTTCCAAATCTGAGCTTGCGTCAGGTAAATCATCGTCAGTATCCTGTATGGATGAAATCACCAAGGGGGACACAATATGCTTTGTTTTGGATTTACGTTTTTGCGAAACATTCAAATTTTCTTGATTTTTATTCTCCTTAGACAGAGTCTTTTGAGGAACCACGTCCTCCGCCATGGGTGAGGGAACATCACAAATCTTTAGTGCCAATTTTTTAATACCTTTTGACTGGGAACTGGGGAGCAGGCGCTGTCTGCACTCCCCTGCAGACTGGGCAGACATGGTTTGATTCAACATTTTTAAAACTGACGATTCCAGGTTTTTAGATAATTTATTTATGGAACTGTTCACAGCCTGGTGAACAGAATTCTGAATAAATATATTAATATCCTGCTTAATAGCAGAAACTTCCTCAGGGTCAACCTGAATGGAAGAGGAACCATTAGTTTCCATGTTGACCTGAGTGAAAAAAAAAAAAATTAATGAAAAAACAAGTTAGAGGCAGATATAGGGCAAATAGGAAGGAAAGGGTTAATCTTTCTGTCAAGGAAAGAAAACCCCGCCCCTGGGCGCGAATGGGGAAAGCCTTACTGCTCTCCGGCACACTGACACGAGAAGGCAAAAGGGCTCCGGAGCGTGGAACAGAAGGTGAGGCACACGAGAGGCTCCTCGCTCCTGATGCGCAGATCGGGAAATGCCGGTTGGACGCATCAGAAATGGTTAGAGCCGCTGTAGAAGGGAGGGCGCACGAGGGCAGCACGTGAGGGAAAGTGTTATGAGGAACGAAAATAATAAACGTATGCGGCAACTTGCAGGCTACACAGTACAGTTTTATAAACACAGCGTTCGAGCGACGGGCGAAGCGCGCCTCATTTGAAAGGCAAACAATTAAATAACTAGTAAACGTCATGAAACATGGAAATAAACGGAGCGTAATAATAAAAAGTACTTAACTTGGCTGCGAGCAGCACGAAAAGAGGGCTGTTCGCAGTCAAGTTACGTCATAATGGCATACTGTGCTGTTTATTGGTTCTTGTTAACATGGACTACAAATCTTTTCCCATTGGTTTGTTTCTCTTCACCTATGGGATTTGTAGTTTTTTCTTCAATTGCTGCTGTTTAATAAAAGCAAGAAAAGAAACGTGTAATAGGAGCCTCCTGTCTTGTCATAAAATCTGGATCCAGATCAAATAATACGTTATTTGTTTAAATTAGGCCGTGACCCAAGAAAAGGCCTAGAAAGATCATTAAAACAATGTGAAGATAAACTCCTGGTTGTGCTTGGTCCGTCAGCAAGACTTTTTAATATGGTTGAGGAATCATATATTAAAAGGTCTGATTTAGACATAAATTTATTAGGAGTTGGAGCCAAAGAGCAATCTGCTTTTTAGGTAATTCAAATGCTGGGGTCTTAGCATAAAGACAGAGGGCTGTACTTTTGAGGATAAGCCCTAAGTTGGGAGAAATGGCAAAGAAAGAGACATCTGAAGAGATGAAGGGTCTTCTCTTTGGAGAAGGTATGATTAAAGCATTGGGCAAGTACATTTATACTCTCACAACTTAGGATAAAGCCTATTCTTCGATGCGTAAGGGTTTTAGTGATGTAAATGTATATAGTCGGACAAAAAAGAAGATGCTAGCAAAACAAAAGAGTAGAGAGCTTTGGACATAGAGTTTATATGCACTGTTGAAATTCTATTTGTATTGTGGCTTCATGTTTGGTTCTAATGAGCCCCTAAAGGTGCTGCACAGAAGTGGCGAATAAAAGGCTTATGTATACAGCTAGCCTCCTTGTCTTTAATGAAATGATGCTTCTCTATACAGTAAACCTCTGAGAATCGCCATTCTCTAGTCATTTGAATCTGAGAATCATCATTTCATTTTAAGACCGGAGGCTACTGTTATGCATTTTGAAAGCCCTTCAACACTAAATTTAACGCATGCTTCATTGGCCTAAAGTAATATTTTGCAAATGCACTAGCATTCGACCAATCAGACGCTTTAAGAATCTCTTCCAAACGTCCTTCAGACATATACCATGACTGGCCATTGCACTTCTTATAGAATGCATTTTGAATTTGTTCACATCAATACCTGCTTGCTCCATAATACTTTTTACCCATCTAGAGTTCATTGCTGTGCTTGCTGCACTGTGTGGTTTAACATAAGAAATTAGCAACTGATTCTCTCCATGCCACTGAACTCCATCATTCTGCTCTCACATTCTCAAACAATCCACCACATGCAATTTTCTCTCCTCTTGCAAACTCGGATAAAAGACAGACTCAGACATGGTCTTAGTCCTCTTCCAGATATCAAAATAAACTCCATTTGGATCATAAACTTTGCTACTTACCTACAAAGCCTTCACATCAGAAACCCCTCTGCATGAAATTAAGCACAACAGAGTTGCCAGTTTCTCTAAAAAGTTTCCTTCCTTAATACCAAGTACTTATTCACAGGCCAAGTTAAAAATAATGACAGAACCACATTCATGTCCCATAATTCATCATACCGCGCCCTACCGATCTACCATCAACATAAATATGAACTGCCAAAATTTCAGATCTGTAACAATTCATAGTCCTGTAACATAAACCTTTCTCAAACTGTTCTACCAAAAAAATTATCACCTCCACCATAGGAGCCTCCACGGGATCCAAACTCCCCTGGAAGTGCCACATGCCCAAACTCTCCATATTCCTCAATACCTTCTCCTTGTTCCCAGAGCCCAAGACTCTTTCTGTAAGTCCGAAGCCTTGCTCGAAAATCCCTTGAAACAGTCAGATTTCCTGACACCTTCCATGCAAGAAGGTTCAACACTCTGCGCTGAATTAAAGGGTACTCTTCCTTCTCTTGCTGGAATCAAATAAGGTATCACACAAGCCATCTCTATCATAGTTGGGAAATAAACTTGAGACACCCAAAATGGTGTCATTTGACATTTTGCCTCCCTCTCTTTTGATAGAACTCTATGTATCATTGTGATAGGAGGAAAGAAATAAGCTCTCATCCCTTTCCAAATCTGTTGAAATGCACCTACCACTGATGCCTCTGGATCTAGGATCCAGCTGAAATAATTCTCCATTTGGTAAGTTAGCCTGCTCGCAATCAAATCCACCTCCAGTGGACCCAAAACCTCCTCTATCTTGCAAAAACATCTCTGATTCAATTTCCAATTGCTGAAATCCCTCAAATGCCGTGAATTCCAATACGCTGACAAATTCATTTCCCATGGCAAAGGTTTTGCTTTTACAGTGTTCCTGTGCTCCAGACAAAAATACCAAAACTATTTTGCTAAATCCAATAGTCTGGGGGATCTGCTCCATCCTAATCTGTTGATATAAGCAACCACTGACACATTGTTCATCTTTATCAACATTGATTGCCCTCATAAGTTTATGTGACTCAACCGCTCTTCCTCTGTCCAAATTGAACCTATCTGCTGATCTCCCCAGACTCACAGGATTGCGTCTGTCTCCAACACATAGGGCTTGATTACAACCCTGGCAGATGAGATACTCTGTGACGGATATCTCGCCCGCCGTATTACAAGTTCCATTATTTCCTATGGAACTTGTAAAACGATGGGCGAGATATCTGTTACATTGTGACAGAATATCCCATCTGCCAAGGTTGTAAACAGGCCCATAGTCTGGTAAAGATCTAAAAATGACACAGTGATTCCATGCCTACATATTGTTGAACCACCAATGTAACTCTTTAACTCTGCATTCAGAGTTACTCTGTCTCCATACCAAAGTCCTTTCCTCAAGGCATTCCATTTTGATTTCTGTAAAGCACGATAATGCAGGGGAGCAGGAAATATCACCTGAATTTAAGATGACAACACTCTTATTATCCAAGCCAAGTCCCTCAAAGACAATAACTCCTTTTTCAGCACATGCAAAGTTCCTTTTCTTATCATTTTTATCTTTTTCTCCAGAAGCTGTAACATAACCTCCTTTCTATCCACCTGGAAGCCTAATAACGCCATCTTCTTTGAAGGTTCCAGCACAGATTTCTCTTTATCAAAAATCCTAAATTTCCAACATATCCATCACAAATCCTTCTTCAGATTCTCGAAGTCCTCAAACATGATTAAAATATCCGAATACACAATCAATTGTATTCCTCTCTCTCATAAATACGGCATCACTATTCTCATTACTTTCCTGAAGCACCACGGTGCTGATGAAAGCCAAAATGGAAGACATAGAAACTGATAGATTTTTTCTCCATCTGAATTGCAAAAATCTCTGACTCTTCCTCCCCATGGGAATTGTGCAGTACCCATCTTTTAGATCTATCTTCACTAGCCAATCATTCTTCAACAAGAAGCCTCTCAGACAATGGATCCCCTCCATTTTGAAATGTCTGTATACCAAATATTTGTTCAATGTTCTGAGGTTTATCGCTGGCCTCCATCCTTTGTCTTTTTCTTGAACCAAAACATTTGTGCTCACAAAGCACTTCGCTGTTTCCTCTATGGGTTTTATTGACCTTTTTTGAATCATGGACTCTGACTCTGAATATACTACTTTCCTTTGTTCCTCTGCTATCATTAACTCTCTGGTTCCCTTCTTTTATGCAAATTTACACAAAGTCTAATAAAAACTCTTGAATAGTCTCCAGTACCCAGGGATCTTATGTTATCTTCTCCCATTGTCTTATGAAATGTCTTAAACAAACCCCTACTCTTCGTTGGGAAGAACCAAAAATAATCCCCATACGCACCTTGGGTTCTTGAGAAGCTTTGGGCTTGCCCATGTGAAATCCTTCCCCTTCCTGCCCTCCCGGCTCTCTCACGACTTGGGTAGAAACCTGAAAAGGCTTGATATCCTCTTCTCTTTTACTGATTATTGTACTGTGACCTTTGCATTCCTCGTACAGCAGTAGGCCCCCTTCTACTGCCCTTTCCAAAAACATTGCCTCTAAATATCTTCCTCATATTTACTTGTACCTTATACAAGGCTGTAAAAGTGGCCACATATTTTCCAAGGCTCTTTACTAGCTAAGTTCTTTCTGCTTCAAGCCCCTCGGACCTCCAAATCAACAGGAGTCTCATTCGCATGAGCCTCTTCAGCCATATCTAAAATTCTAGCTGAAGGACCCATCACGTCAAATACTTTCTCCTGCCACACCTTAAGAGAATGTTCAAGACCTTTCCTCAAGTCTCTGCTTAAAAGAAGCAAAAAACTAATTAACTCCAGGTCTATATTAGGTGTATTAAACACCTTTTTGTCATTGACCAGTCTAGAGCATTCCATTCTCATCACTCACCTCACCTCCTTATCCAATGGTTTAGGAATCCATTCTTTTATGAATTTACCCACATTCTCCATGGCCACCAGTCACCACTTCTCAGATGGCTAATATTAAAGGGAGAAAACATCTACACTCCTAAAAGGTCTCTTAGCACCTTCGCTGAACATTCTCCCTCATAATTCTCAAATTTGTTATTAAATTCTTCATCTTGTTGTAAGCCCAAAATATATTCATCAAACTCTTTCCTTTACAGTGTCATAGAGACTTGACTAGTGTCAACCTGCCAACAGTCATCTTCCTGCATGCTGCCAAGGACACCGGATCTCTGTGTGCCGCAAAGGACACCTCTCCTTTTGATGATATTCAACCCATCCTTTCTTTGATTAGACATACATGTGCTGTCCAAGTGCTTAATCTTTCTCAATTTCTTACCTACTTCATCATTTCTTTGCTCTTCCTCCTCTGACATGGAAAATAACACCTCACCAGATTCCATGTCTTTCTTCTTCTTGCTACTTTTTAAAATGCTATCCACTGTTTCTGAACTGTATTCCTTATTTCATTCTCAATCTTCTCACTACCTCCTCATTCATCACTACACCAGTTACCCCCACACTACTACCTAGTCCTGACTCCATAACAAAAGATACTGAAATAAACCAACCACCCTTTTCAGACTAACCTTAAAGATATATTAAATACATTTCCTAACCTAAATAACACCTAATAACTGTATTACAAATCAATCTCGATAGTATAACTAAAGTAATCATTCTTATTCTCTTTCTATTGCAGTCCCAAATGTTTGTCTCTTACACCAACAGAGTCCGCTAAAGAGTAATAGCCGTTTCATTTGAACATGTGAAAACATCCAGATTGACCGACTAGTGTATTCCTTATATTTAAGAAGAACTTCAGCCCAACTGAAAATGGAGCCCAAAACTTGCGCGACTACTCACATGAATTTGCTTAAACAATAATCTGCTTCATCATTAATGTGTGTCTTCAATAAAAGGAGCTGGTGATACAGAACAGAATGCTCTCAAGTGGAGATGCAGCAGGCAACCAACATGGTTCAGCGTCATGCGACCTCTCGAGCAGCAGCTTCAAAATGATCACTGGCTCACTTGGCGTAGTAACCACCGTCTCAGAGCAAAAACATTCATAATTACTAAGTTATAAGTTTTCTGAAATCACAATAAATTGAACTTGCTCACTCATTGTAACCATATTAAATTGAAATTGCTTCTATAAATTAGAGGTGCATCCTCTATACATATCCAAAACAACATTTATCCTCAATCAGACTCAAAATAAAACTTAAATTGCATATAATAATAGATAACAATTTCATTATAAAAAGAAGGTTCTTATCTCTTCCAAGAGCACCATTTAAAAGAGGAAGAGTGTTCTGAAAGGGGACTACTTATGGATTACAGTGTTCCAGTTCTAGACTGTTGTTTGTATGGAAGTTCTTTGAAGGTGCTGCAGTAGTGGCATTAAAAGATTTTATGAATAATGTTAGCCTCCAGTCTTGAAATGAAATTTGCGAGAGACCAAGCAGATATTCAGAAATAGAGAAAAGAGTTTTAGAAAGAGAGGTTATATAAAAGCAGCATGTGAGTGATAGAGGGGGATTTGGGGAAGTGACTTACAGTGGTGGTTTGAGGGAGATGATGTAGATAAACATGATGTAAAGAGTGTTGAGATAGACAGTGGGGGTAGGTACGAGAGATATGGAGATACGAAGAGATAGAGCTAGAGATATGAAGTGAGGTAAAGTAAAGACAAAGACAAGGTTAAAGGGTTATTTAGTTACCCCAAATCATCTACTTAAGCACAAGGGTTCACTAAGATAAGCTTTTGTGAAATGTGCTTATCCAGCTGTCAAAACCTAAAATATCTGTTTTTATGAACACAGATGTTGTAATTTAATTCAAGTGCCCCTTAAAAGGCCCACTTGGTCAATACCATAAAATAACTCTGCATGCTCTGTGGCTAGTAGATTTGCAGATATTTAACCCTGGGACAAACACCACACACTCTTTGCAATTTCATATTAGGTTTGTTTTGCTCATGGACCAGCCCCGCTGCCTCCCCTTTCTCCATGCACCTTTTTTCTTGGTGTGCCAGTTGCTAAGCTACTCCCTGTTTTCCAGTGGAAGGGAGGTGTGTGGCAACATTTTTCCTTGTGGACTGCGATCTGAATTTTGATGTGTGTTTCTGCAGTCCACCTCGTTTTTTCCCATCATGCTTCACCTTTCTTTACAGGAGGTACGCCCTTGCACGTTTTTTGTTTTTTCACCGGGTGTGCCACCTATATCCTTGTTCCCCCTTGCACCCTGTTGATGCATTTCTCTACCGTCATTGTGTTTTTTTTATGCAGTTTATTGAAGGTAGCAAAACTGCCATTGGCAGGCAGGATCTGGCGTGAAAGCCTCATACTGATCTATTAGCATAGATAAACTGGGGTTATGAGTATGTCATGGATAGGACTCAGTGAATGTTTCAAGTTCCTTCTTCATTGCTCAAAGAAAGGGTGACTCCTCCCATTAGTCAGGGTTCCTCCTTGCACTTAAAAGTGCTCTTGAAAAGTGTCAAATGTCGGTTTAAGTGGGTCTCAGTTAAAAGGAAAAAGCCACAAAGAGCAAAAAAACTCCTTAGCAATATTGTTGTGCTTTATAAAAGATGAAGACATGGACCAGAAAAGCACCACACTCTCAGGTAAAGATTTCAGTGACATTACAGGAAAAAATTAAACTTCCCATTGGGAGCAGAGTCAAGACTGATTTGCATATGGCTAGGTCCCAACTGGGGTGGCATGGTGAGCAAAAGAATGATGTATTAAAACCAGATCTGTAACTGGAGAGGAGTGTTTGAAAAGTTTCAACACTTCGTCTTTCATCCTTTTGTGTTGTTAAAGTTGCC
Source organism: Pleurodeles waltl (assembly GCF_031143425.1). Taxonomy (NCBI): domain Eukaryota; kingdom Metazoa; phylum Chordata; class Amphibia; order Caudata; family Salamandridae; genus Pleurodeles; species Pleurodeles waltl. The sequence continues at coordinate 1,878,670,153 of NC_090440.1, read as the reverse complement.
CTCAGTGGGAAGGGTATGCCCAGACGTGGGTCCCTTGCTCACTGTGCCACTGGTTTGAAGCTAGCCTGGCTGATGAAGGGTGATACCCAGAAACCGGTCCGAGGATGCTTGAATCCTGTCCAAGGAGGACCTGGCTTCACAGTTCAGGCTGGACTGCTCCCATTGGGAGCAGGGTCAAGACTGATTTGCATATGGCTAGGTCCAAACTGGGGTGGCTTGGTGATCAAAAGAATGATGGGTTAAACCCAGATCTTTGACTGGAAATGAGTGTCTGAAAAATTTCAACACTCCGTTCATCATCCTTTTGTGTTGCTAAAGATTAAACTTCATCATGGATTGGGAACCTCAGGTAGGAATTTATGGACTGACCACCAGGGAAACAACCTGAACAACTACGTTTGAATTACTACTTGCTTTAACAACGAATCTTGAAGAACTACTGGGTATTAACAACGAAGTTTTGAACAACTACTGGTTTAACAACGATTTTACCTTAACTACTAATGCCAGAACAACAAATTTTAAGGTAAGTGAATTATTTTTTGATTAATTTTAAGGTGAGTTTTATGTTTTGTTTTTTATTTGTTTAGGTTTTAATTATTATATGTTTAATTTTTTTAAATTATATTGTGTGGATTAAGTAATGGATTCTATGGGTTGTGGGTGTTATGGGTGGGGTATTGTACTAATACTCAGGTATTATTTTAAGTATTTTTGTTTTTTTTATATGTTGTAATTTATGTTGTGGGTTTAGGGGCGGGATATATGGGATGTAGGGGTTATGGGTGGGGAAGTGTATTAATACTCAGGTATTAATTTAAGTACTTGTGTTTTTTTATATCTTGTAATTTATGTTGTGGGTTTAGGGGCGGGATATATGGGTTGTAGGGGTTATGGGTGGGGAAGTGTATTAATACTCAGGTATTATTTTAAGTACTCGTGTTTTTTATATGTTGTAATTAATGTTGTAGGTTTAGGGGCGGGATATATGGGATGTAGGGGTTATGGGTGGGGAAGTGTATTAATACTCAGGTATTAATTTAAGTACTTGTGTTTTTTTATATGTTGTAATTAATGTTGTAGGTTTAGGGGTGGGATATATGGTATGTAGGGGTTATGGGTGGTGAAGTGTATTAATACTCAGGTATTAATTTGAGTAGTGTTTTTTTATATGTTGTAATTTATGTTGTGGGTTTAGTGGCGGGATATGTGGGATGTAGGAGTTATGGGTGGGGAAGTGTATTAATACTCAGGTATTAATTTAAGTACTTGTGTTTTTTTATATGTTGTAATTTATGTTGTGGGTTTAGGGGCGGGATATGTGGGATGTAGGGGTTATGGGTGGGGAAGTGTATTAATACTCAGGTATTAATTTAAGTACTTGTGTTTTTTTATATGTTGTAATTTATGTTGTGGGTTTAGGGGCGGGATATGTGGGATGTAGGGGTTATGGGTGGTGAAGTGTATTAATACTCAGGTATTAATTTAAGTACTTGTGTTTTTTTATATGTTGTAATTGATGTTGTGGGTTTAGGTGCGGGATATATGGGATGTTGGGGTTATGGGTGGGGAAGTGTATTAATACTTAGGTATTATTTTAAGTACTTGTGTTTTTTTAAATGTTGTAATTTATGTTGTGGGTTTAGGGGCGGGATATATGGGATGTAGGGGTTATGGGTGGGGCAGTGTATTAATACTTAGGTATTATTTTAAGTACTTGTGTTTTTTTATATGTTGTAATTTATGTTGTGGGTTTAGGGGCGGGATATGTGGGATGTAGGGGTTATGGGTGGGGCAGTGTATTAATACTTAGGCATTATTTTAAGTAATTGTATTTTTTAATATGTTGTAATTTATGTTGTAGGTTTAGGGGTGGGATATATGGGATGTAGGGGTTATGGGTGGGGAAGTGTGTTAATACTCAGGTAGTAATTTAAGTTCTTGTGTTTTTTATATGTTGTAATTTATGTTGTAGGTTTAGGGGTGGGATATATGGGATGTAGGGGTTATGGGTGGGGAAGTGTATTAATACCCATGTATTAATTTAAGTTTTTGTATTTTATTAAAATTTGGTATTTATGATGTGGGTTTAGGGGTGGGATATATGGGATCTAGGAGTTATGGGTGGGAAGTATATTAGTAGTCTGGTATTATTTATTGTATTTGGTTAATTGTTTATTTGTTATTATTGAAAGTATATTTAGAATTAGGGGTGGGATATAGGGAATGTAGGGTTTATGGTTGTGGTTTAGTTTTTATGTTTAGTTTTTTTTTTCTATGTTTGATTTTTGTTAAATTTATTTTACTTCTTTTTTTTGGGATGCAATTTGGTATATTGGTGGTTTATGATTTTGAAATGTATTGATAGTTTAACATTTTTAATTATGGGTGAATTATTTTTTTGTGTTATATTTTTAGGTTTTGTATTTTTCTTTTGTTGTTATTGAAGGTGTAAAAATAGTTTTGTTTACAAATAGTTATGTTTAAGAATTGATATGTGATTTTTTAATAGTATAGTAGTTGGTATAGTAGATTTTGGAATATAATAATGCTATATTTTTTTATTTTAAATATTTATTAGATTTGTATTTTGTTTGTGATCTAAAAAATTTGTTAACATTTTTTATATATATATTTTTTTTTTGATGTGATGTAATTAATATTATTAATTTTTTGTGGATGTATAATTTAATACATAAATTACTTTGTTTTAATATTATTTCTAAAAGTTAATTTATTAAATAATTATTTGTAGATTATTGATAGATTTTTTTTTTTTTTTAGGTGTTATAAATTTTTGTATGTGCAATAATGTTTTTTTCATGCAAATGTAATTAAAAAAAAAAAAATACCATTCATATTTTTAAAATAGTTTTTATTTTGAATATAATCAAGTTTAAAAAATGCAAACATTTTTTTTTTATTATATATTTATATTTACAGATTTATATAATTTTTTTCCTTATTTATTTATATTTCTTTATCTATTTTCTGTGGTATTTTCTTATTTTCCCTATTGTAGTCTATGAGTGAAATAGTCCGTTTTCTATTTTTAGTGCTCTTCCATGTTTACGTTGTTTGACGTCTTCTGTATTCAGTCGGAGGAGCATCGCGGTCAAGATAGGACGGAAGCGGAGACCTCGTTCAGGTAAGTTGGATTATAATTTTTTTTACAGTATGTAGTAGGGTATTTTTATTACGGAAATAGTTGTCGGAGGTAGTTATAAGGTGGGCAGTAGATTTTCGGTGTTTGTTATGTTTCTTCTGTTTAATTATTTGTTTTCGTATATTTTTGTATACGATAGTGGTTTCGTAAAAGTAAACAAATTTGTTTAGCAGTGTTATATCTTAGAAATGATTATACTGCTTTTGTAGTAGTTGGAAAGAATTGTATATTTTTTTGATAAATTTAGTTTTGGAAGAGTTGTTCGGTTTATGAAAAAATTTTTTAGTTCATTGTAATAGGTTTTGTGATTAATTTTCCTTTTGTGTTAGTAGTATCCTTTATATCGTTTTCATGTCTTTTTCTTGATAGTTAATGTTTTAATTAATGATGTGGCTTTGGTTAGTATGTGATTAATTGTTTTTTTTGTTAAAAAAAAGTATATTTGGTATTTTACGTTTTTTAGATATTTTTCGAATTTCTGGTTTGGTTAAGTATTATATTTTATTTCTTTGATTGTTTGTATAGTATATAGAGTTGGTTTTTTTATCATCCATTTAATATGAATAATTTTTAATTGTTTTTGGATGATTAATGTTTTTTTTTTTCTTTTCTAAGTATGAGATGCTGTTTTCTATATTAATGAAGAAGATTTATTCAGCATCATGTGTTTGGATAAAGACATGAAAACGTCAAAGGTAGGAACAATTTTTGTTGTGTACATTTAGTGTAAAAAAAGTTTGAAAAATGCCAATTTAATTGATGGTGTTTTTTTTTTTTAGAACTGGCAAGTAATTTTTTAGTAGATTAGTGGTTGTTAGTAATGTAGAATATATGCTAGACTGTTGAGGTAGTCTGATGGTGTTATTGTATCAAATTGTTGTATTTTTGCCAAAATTATTTCGGTCATTTCTTTGCCTTTTTTACTTGTGAGTGGGTTCAGGCTACCTGACAGTGATTGAGCAAGTCTCATTTCTTGGAAACTTTGTTCCTTTTTCAAAATTTCTATGAAATGATACAGGTTTGGGTGGGGTTTACCTATTACTTTATTGAAGGCGTTGTGCCATCCTTCTATGGCATTATTAGTCTTTGCACCACCTTCTAAACAGGTTTGATAGCAGTTCCACCATTCTATTGGAAATCTTGGCTTTCGTCTGCGACCAGATCTGTTTAGGTGTTCAATCCAGGTTTGCTCGAAGTAATTTAGTAAGGGTTCTAATTTGTCTTCATTTTGTGTATAATAGTTAGACTCTGTTATTGTGTTGTAATACTCATCTACTTTTGTAGGTGGTACAAAGCATAATGCTGTGAGTTTTTTTAATTCAAATTGTAGCATGCAATCTGAGAAATATTCTCTACTTAGGGATGATTTTTGTATTCTATGCCAATATGCTTGTGAAAAGTGGAAAAAGCATCCTTGAATTTGGGTTTGTGGATGTATTTTTAGTATTGTATTTATCATTGATAATTCGAAATCTAGTATAACTTTTCTAGGTTTTTTATTTGATGTTTTGTTTTTGATTGTTGATAAACATTAATTGTAAGTAGAGGAATGTTTATCAGGCAGTAATGCATACACTAGGGGGATTGTAGTGTTGTTTTTTGTGGCATGTATGGTGTAAATTTGAGTGAATGGATGGGGTGTAGATTTAAAGGTTCCATCCATCATCCAAATTTCACTATTTTGTAGGATTAGTAAGTTGCATGTTGTGCTGAATATTACAATTCTTTTTTTAGGGTTTTCGTTGTCGTGAATGAGGAAAGTTTCTTTGGAGAAGGTAATTGTTAGTTCTGGGGGGATGTTAATGTCTTCATAGGTTTGTGGTGTTATATGTTGGGGATTGCTTGCCAGTCTTTGTCGTTGAAATATTCTCCTAAGGTTTGGTACAGAAGGCATGCTACAGGAAATCTGTATTGGAATATTTTGTACTACCTCCCTTATAACCTGTCCGCAGGAGTCATTGGAGGTGTGTGCAATGTTTTTTATTTTTTGTATGTTTTCTCTTATCTCAATTTCTATTGCAGAGGCAAAGTGGTTGTGATCTGTTGTTTGAACAACGGTGTTTTCTAGAGTTACAGCTCTGCCTCTACAATGTGAAGAGTAGAATTGTACACATCTCCAATGGCTCCTGAGGTTGACAACCTTGTCTCTGCAATAAAGAGAACCTTCATATTTTAGTAGCTGGTTTCCGGTTCTTGAGGTTATGTAACTTGCTTCTCCGTGCGATGGCATTTGTGAAATATCTGTAAATAATATAAAAGAAATAGGTTAAAAGAAGTTTGCAGTTTTTATTATTAAATTTGTGGTGGATTTAGTTTACCATTTAGTAAGTTAATTAATATATAATGTGTCCTATTTGTAAGTGTTTGGTGTAGGTGGTTTGTTATGTTTTATATTTGGTGATTGTGTGTTATTTATTGAGATAAGTAATTTTAGCTTTTAGATTTGTATTTGTGGGTCTATTGTGTTCCTAGTTTTTGTTATGAGGTAAGTAGTTAGTGGAGTTGTAATAGTATATTATTTGATAATTATTCTGCAGCACCTATGTTAATGTAAGTATCTAGTTAAGTTGCTTTGATTCTTTTTTAATGTTTGGAGTATTTTAATGTGATATGAGGTAAGTAGTTGGTGGAGTAGAAATAGTAATTTTTGTGCTATTTATTGTGTAGCAGGTGCTGTGATGTAAGTATGTGGTGGAGTTGTTATAGTACATTTTGGGAAACAGCCTTTATTATGATGTTTTATTTATAAAGTTGTGGTTAATTAAAGTGTAACAATGTTTTTCTTAACAATGAATATGTTATTTTGTGAGTTAATTATGTATGTTCTGAATAATGAACATGTGTGGTTAAGGTATAAAGAAGGGAGTTGGTGAAAGAGGATTATGTAGATGACAAGGGTTTTAATTAGGTTAGTGGGGGGTTTTAGGTTTTGGGGTGGGGTTGGGGGGGGGTGGGGCGTTTTTGATTTTGGGGAGGGGGTTAGGGGGAGGGTTTTTTTGGTTTTGGGGTGGGTTTGGGGGGGTGGTATGTTTTTGGTTTTGGGGAGGGGGTGGGGGGTAAGGGGGTTTTAGGTTTTAGGGCGGGTTTGGGGTGGTGGGGCGTTTTTGGTTTTGGGGAGGAGGTGGGGGTTAGGGGGTTTTAGGTTTTGGGGTGGGGTTGGGGGGGTGGGGTGTTTATGGTTTTGGGGAGGGGGTGGGGGGTAAGGGGGTTTCAGGTTTTTGGGCGGGTTTGGGGGGGTGGGGCGTTTTTGGTTTTGGGGAGGAGGTGGGGGGTGAGGGGGTTTAAGGTTTTTGGGTGGGGTTGGGGCGGTGGAGCGTTTTTGGTTTTGGGGAGGGGGTAAGGGGGTTTTAGGTTTTTGGGCGGGTTTGGGGGGTGGGGTGTTTTTGGTTTTGGGGAGGAGGTGGGGGTTAGGGGGTTTTAGGTTTTGGGATGGGGTTGGGGGGTGGGGCGATTTTGGTTTTGGGAAGGGGGTGGGGGGTCAGTGGGTTTTAGGTTTTGGTGTGTGGTTGCGGTGGTGGGGTGAGGGATGTAGGGTGAATGGTACATATTAGTAATGCTTTTATCAAGAATGATTTTAGAATGAAATATTGTTGTTAAGGTATTTGTGGAAAAATTATTAGTAGTAAGACTAAGGTTGGTGTTCTGTCCTTGTTGTTAAGGCACTAGTTGTTTTGGAAGTTGGTGTTTTGTTGTAAAATTTATTTATGTTTATTGTTTAGCAGCTGTTTAGAGGTAAGTGTTTGGTGGAGTTGTAATAGTTATTTTTTGGATATAATATATGTAGTGTGTTTGCGAAGCGTTTTTTATTTTATTGAATTTATGTGTGTTTGGTGTTAAGTTAAGGGGTATTTGAATAAGAATGTTTGTTTAGTTTTATTTAACTCGAAAATCTGGTTGTATGTTATAATGAAAATATTATACTTACTTTGAGTTTTATTTCTTCTTTTAGATGTTATTTTTTTAAAAATTGATTTATTTCACTTTTTTATGTCTTCTGGTGTTTTTTTGGGTTCTTGGAGTCTGTAAGAAATAAGAGAGAGTGTATTATTTAGTTTATTCTTTTGTTTTATTAATTATTTAGTTTTTTTGATTTAGAAGTAATTTTTTTAGTAGGTTTGAAATTTGGTGAATATTATTTGTTTTTTGGTTAAATTTATTAGGTGAATTAATTCCTTTTTTTAAATTAATTTGTAGTTTTTATATTTAATATATATTTTTTAATTATATTATAGTATTCGTTATTTAACACATTTTTTAATGCAATTGTTTGTGGTTTAGTGAAATTGTTTTTGTATAATGGTAATGGTTTACCTTTGATGGTGAAGGTGTGGTGTTAATCTTTTTGGTCAGATTCTTGATGTTTATGCCTGTAACAAAATAGTTGAAAGGTACATTAATTATATATTATTTTAGCTGTGGTATAGGTTAGTAAATTTCTTTATATTTATTTATGGATATTTTACCTTGTTATCTCAGTAGATGGCAGTGTTGAATAAATTATATTTTAATTCTTTTCTGTAGTGATATGCTCGTCTTCTCTGTAAGTTGTTCGGTGTAGTAATGAGTAGAAAATGGAGGTCGTTGGTATTTATATGTGTTTTTGTAAGTATTGTTTTATTTGTAAATTGAATGTGTTTTGGATGTGTTTTTTTATTGTGAATTCGTTTGTGATGTTAGATATATATAATTGTGGAGTGCATTTGTTTTGTAGTTTGCATTTTTTTTTATGTTCGTTCTCATTTGTTCAGTAGAGGAAGTACTTCCTGGGTCATGTAGAAAGTGTTGTAGGACTATCGTTATATATAGTTTTTTTTTTTGTGTTGTGTTTGTTTTATAATTATTTGAGTATTATTTAATTTGATTTAAAACGGTGTTTACATGTTTTGGATTTTTGTGATGTTTTATTTTTTGTATGTAGGAAATATATTGTTATTTTCGATTTCGTTTTTTTTTTTACGTAGTATTGTAGTCCTTTTAATAATTTATTTATTAATCGTTACTGTTTAGTTGTGATATAAATTATTAATATTTTTCATTGTTTCGGGTTCGTTTTCAATATATTAGGTGTTTAGGCGTTTTCGGTGTTGGGTAGTGTTTGTTTGGGTATTCGTTGATTGGCTAGTCGTTTGTTTGGGTAGTAGTTATTTTAGGATTCGTTGTTTAAGTATTCATTGTTTGGGTAGTAGTTTGTTTGGGCATTAGTTATTTGGGGAGTCGTTATTTAGGTAATTATTTTTTGGGGTAGTCGTTGTTTAGGTAGTAGTTATTTGGGGAGTCGTTGTTTAGGTAGTCGTGGTTTACATAGTAGTCGTTTAGTGGAATGTTCGTGATTTAGTGGTTTTCGTAGTCGTTAAATAGGGGTTCGTTGTTCAGGAATAATTTAGTCAATGTTTTTTTTCGTTGTTTAGACTTCGTTGTAAAATAATTCGTTTATAGGTTTTTTCGGTGTTGGGAAGTCGTTGTTTAAGTAGTAGTTGTTTAGGTAGTAGTGGTTTAGTGTCATATTCTGACCACCATCTTGGTAAGGGCAATTCATAAGGCTTGACCACATCCCTCTAACAAAAAGGGCCTCATTAGGACTTTCGTGGTCTTTTGTCAAGACCGCCGCATTAGCAGTCGCCAAAAGACCACCATGTTGGCAGTTATCCGACTGCTGTATTAAGTGTCATGTTGTGAAGTCTGCCAAAAAACAGCCACATTTCTGAAACCACCAGGACACTGGAGGATGGAAAAGAGGCGGTTACACAGCACCACCAGCTCGACACAATTCCACTCAGCAAATTGCGATCCACAAATCACCACAGCAGTTCTCCCATGGCGGAAAACCATTGACAGTCCGAAACGTAGCAGTCACAACTCACTTCTGTCAGAACACATCACCACATTGGATAGTTTGACTACCCCACACCTGATCCACATCCACACATCAGACACACCTACTCACAGCACCATTTAACACATCCCTACACAACCAGCAATTCTTTGCATCCAGAACGCCATATAGACACACCGAGAAGCCTAAAAGAGAAGATTTTGTACTTGTACATAATAGGCACACATACACATATCATTCAGCACACCCCCCACATCAGCACAACTATCACAATACAAACATCACTCCCACACACAATCCGCTATGACCGTCTCCAACTCACAGCGCAGCACCCACACCACACCAATTACCCAACACTACACCCTTGCTCTCACAACATCCCCACACACCGTCTACACAACCACAAACATGTCTCCACAAAAACACCCACGTTTAACAGATGACGAGTTGAGGGTCACGGTGGATGAAATTGCAAAGGTAGAGCCACACCTGTTTGGAGCACAGGTCCAACAAACATCTATTGCCAGGAAAATGGAGGTGTGGCAAAGGATAGTGGACAGGGTCAACTCTGTAGGAAGACATCCTTGCACAAGGGAGGACATCAGGAAGAGGTGGAAAGACCTATGGAGAAGGTGCATTCCACGGCATCCGGGCACCAGATAGCTGTACAGAAGACTGGCGATGGGCCCCCTCTTCCTACCCCTACTTTTACATCAATGGAGGAGAAGGTCTTGGACATACTGCACCCAGTAGGCCTCTCAGGCATACCGGGGGTACTGGAGTCTGGTAAGTGCCCACAACGTTTATGTCACACAATTATCTTGTCCTGCATGCTCCCACACCACCCCATCCCACCCAGTTTTACTATTTAAGTCATCATACCTCTCACCAAATCACCTAATACCCATCTCTGGCATGCCACCTCTCCAGTGAGCCCAACTGCCCTGACAGCCCTTAGAAATGGCACATGAACTACAGGCCAATGATATCACTACGACTCCCAGAATGCACTAACCCTTCATTGTGAAAACCTGGAATGTGCACAACACATCACATGTAATGCATGTAACAACTCAGTTACAAGCTATACCATCTAGATTGTTCCAGTGAGAACCAGTACATGGCAGTGACAGCAATGCAATGGCACACTCACAATAGCAACCAAACTAAAACACAGGTACAGCTGAGTGGCCATTCCTACTGGCCACAGATACAATATCCCAAACCAAGAATGGACTGACTTGGTTTGGAAAGGAAGATGGCTGAGTCAATGCACATGCACAACATCTACATATGGGTCATTTTTCACTGCATACCTACATACTATGTTCCCACTAGGACACCTTTGTGCATTGTGCTCTGATGTGTGACGTCTAGCAAGCCTGACTATTCACCAGGTAACAGAGGTGAACAGTCATGTCAAAATGAAATAAACATAGCCCATCTGCAGTGCAAAATAAACCATCCTAGTATAACAACTCCAAACATGGAGCATGGAAATTTAGCCACAGAATTGTATGTAAAACAAAGGTATGCTGTGCAGCAGCTGTCACTGTCTTTGCAGGAAATCATGTTAGCCCATTGTCTGCATCTCACACAAATGCAAGTAAACACAATATGAACTCAACTCTGTGTCTCACTCCCGCCACAGGTAACCTTACTACTGCTACAATGGAGGGGATACCTAATACTGTCCCCCTGAGGATGAGGGCCCCAGTGAGGACAACAGCTTTGAATGTCTGGACACAGGCGAACAACCTGGCCCATCCGGGACACCTGGTCAGTCGACAACTCTCAGCCTCACCCTGTCCACAGCAGCTCCTACCAACCCTGTTGCATCGACATCACAGGCAACCATTCACCCCCAAACCTGTGTCCCAAGGGCAGTCTCTTCCCTCCTGTGCCCCTCTCCTGTTGTGACCCCAGACAATGAAGGACCTGCAACCACTGGGAGTGGGCATACTCTGCCAGGGGCACAGGCACGTAGGGATAGGGTGCGTGGAAGGGATGCTTTGGGCCAGAGGATGGGGCCTCAAAGGGACATCACTGACCAGAAAACCATCTCACAAGTCTTGGGAGCATACCAAAGTTCTCAAGTCAGGATGGGCCAAATCGTCACAATGTTGGGGGAAAATCAAAAGCTTCAGGGGGACCACCACCAGGAAGTCATGCAGCAGTGGAAGGCACAAAATGCCCGCATGGCTATTATTGCAGGAGTGCTGAAAGACATCAATACCACTTTGATTAGTTTCTCTACACAACATCAGGCACCATCCACTAGCAATGTAACTTCTGCCCTTTCAACTTCTGCAGCTGCTAGTGGAATGGAGGCCCTGCCAGGGGAACCTTATGCCTCAGACACTCCTTCCTCTGTAGCTGAAGAACTCCTTCACCCCTGCAAACGTGGACGTCCACCCAAACATCCAGCAGCAACAGATGCCAAGCCCCTACCCACTGCCAGGAAGTGAACCTCTCCTGATTAGTTCCCCTTGTGTGCCGCAGATACACCTTGTTGACTGTTCTGAAACCTACCTCCATTTTCCCATTGTCCAAGCACACTGGGCTTGTGTTACCAACTGGTGTAGCAGCTACCCTGATGAAATCATCCACCATGACTTCACCTATCACTGTTACGTACATATTTATCAGTATTATGTTTACATTTTACTCTTTATATGCACATTAAAACACTGGTACTGTGTATGTGTCCTTTAAAATCCATTTACAATAGTAATGCACCCTGTTTCGAACAGACATTGTAATGGATATCAAATGGAGACACCTTCAGCAAGAGACTCTTTACAACAGAAATGTCACAGGACAGATCAGATGTTAAACAGCTTGAAATCCAGGTTGATACAAATGTATAGTCAATATTGCAATCAACACATACAGCATGACAGAGAGTATCATCAGGATGTATGCAATGGTGTCATAAAATGCATAGATACAAGATACAGAAGTCAGGCTCATGGTAATCTAACCACATAGCAGGGCCTAACTGATAGGTCCTCTGTATGACCTGGTATAGGCTCTTCACATACCCATACCATAGTTTATAATTCACATATCCCATGGAACTTGCAAAGATTAAAACAGAGGAACCCAGTACTGAAAGCATACACAAATATTGGTCCCATACCTGCAAGTTTGTCACTCATCTATGTCAGTCTACAGTGACATGCACCTTGAACTGCAAAGTCAGAAAAACATGAAAACTATGTACAATGGCGATCACTATTTACTTCACCTGTAGTGAAGTGAGAGGCTATGATCCTTAACACATGTGCCAAACACTACTCCAGGCATATGATACACCATATGACACCCTCCTCTACCCCGCAGGTGAACAAAGAGGAGAAACAATTTACCACCACAGTCTGATGACGGTTAAACCATTAACCTTACACTGCACTTATACACATATATCACCAGGTATCTGTCACATACACCTCTCATGTCTGTCAGCAATTCCTAGCTGCTTCTGGCACATTATTCCTCAAGCCAAAGCTCCAGAGCCAAACCGGTTCTAGGCATATCTGTGAGTGAAAGGGAAAGAGGATAGGACATCACACATAAAACACCTCAGATCTGTGAATTCAGTACCAGAAGTTTAACTTAGCATCTGTTACAACAAGATATGTGAATCCAGAACAATCTGTCCTGTACACAATACAAACGTGCAGTCTGCATTCCCAACTCACACATAGGCATTGGAGCTATTTACATCCCACAGAAGAAGCAAGTAAGGTGGTGTGATGCCACTAATCTACATCTGTACAATAGGTATAATTCACATACCTGTGTGTCAGTTGAAGTACTGATTGATGAGATCAACCCTAGAGTCACCAGCTCTGTCCTCCTCTGGCTCCTTATCACTTGGCATTTCAGCATTACCAGCCACAGCTTCAGCTGCCTCCCCCTCATCTGCTATCAGTGGTGTTAGACCTCACAGCCTTAGGGTGGTCACCCCCAAATTTTTGCCTGCCTCCCTCCACTTTTTGACACTGTTTTGCTGGTTTTAGGATTCTGCACGCTTTACCACTGCTAACCAGTGCTAAAGTGCATATGCCCTCTCCCTTTAACAACATGGTGACATTGGCTCATCCCCAAATTGGCATATTTAATTTACTTATAAGTCCCTATCAAAGTAAGTGCACTACATGTGCCCAGGGCCTGTAAATTAAATGCTACTAGTGGGCCTGCAGCACTGGTTGTGTCACCCACATAAGTAGCCCCATAACTATGTCTTAGGCCTGCCATTCCAAGGCCTGTGTGTGCAGTTTCGCTGCCACCTCGACTAGGCATTTAAAAGTACTTGCCAAGCCTGAAACTCCCCTTTTTCCACATACAAGTCATCCCCAAGGTAGGCCTTGGATAACCCACAGGGCAGGGTGCTATGTAGGTAAAAGGCAGGACATATACCTGTGTATTTTATATGTCTTGGTGGGGGAAAACTCCTAAATTCATTTCCCACTACTGTTAGGCCTGCTCCTTTCATAGGCTAACATTAGGGCTACCCTCATATACTGTTTGAGTGGTAGGTTCTGATCAGAAACGGGTAGACAAGTCATATTTAGTATAACCAGAATTGTAACCCAAAATCCTGCTGACTGGTGAGGTTGGATTTTATACTGCTATTTTAGAAATGCCATTTTTAAAGCATTTCTCTGCAGTTAAAATCCTTCTGTGCCTTACAGCCTGTCTCCAATCAACGTCTGGACTGGTTGCCAGCTCCCTTGTGCATTTCACACACACAACCACAAACACAGGATGCTCAGTCACACCTACACATATCTGCATACTGAATGGGTCTTCCTGGGCTAGAAGGGTGGAGGGCCTGACACAATGGACTGCCAGACCCCCTACTGGGACCCTGGCAGACAGGGTTGTACTGAAAGGGGACCTTGTACATTTCAAAACCACTCTTTGGAGTCTCCCCCACTTCAAAGGCACTTTTGGGTATATGAACTGGGTCCCGGACCCTACCAACTCAGTCTCTTCCTGGGACAGATACTCTTAACCAGACCCTGCAACCTGCCAAGAGGAGCTGACTGGCTGCCCAAAGGACTCACCTGGACTGCTTTGCCGTGAAGGACTGCTGCCTTGCTGTTGCCCTGCTGCCTTGCTGGCCTCTGGCTCTGTTGAGAAGTGCTCTCCAATGGTTTGGATTGAGCTTGCCTCCTGTTCCTGACTTCACAGGGCCAAAAAGACTTCTTCTCTGCCAGGAAACTCCTTGTGCAGCAAAAATCGTTTCACAGCCTGCCAGAATCGACACACAGCCTGCCCAGCGGTGAAAAAATCACCACATCACCAAACCGGAATGATGCAGCCCGGCTCCCCAAGTGAAGATCGTCACAGTGCCAGCGTTGCGACCGGAACTTCAACACACAGCCCACCGGATCGACGCACAGCCTGCCCAGCAGTGAAAGAATCACCACATTGCTGAGCCGGAACGATGCAGCCTGACTTCTTGTGGGATGAATTGACGCAGCGCCTGCCGTGCAACAGAAACTCAGATGCATCGCCCTCTGGATCGACGCAGCACCTGTGACTTCATCCTGCACGCCCAGGATTTCCACGCATCGTCCCTGGGCATTAAAAGACCCTGCATCGCAAAGAGGATTCAAGTCTGTGCGCCAGAATACGACGCAAAGTCCTTGCCGCGTGGAAAAGAATCAATGCATCGTCTGTGTGCTCCCAGAAATCCAACGCACACCCTTCGTTTTCCCCACATATCCTCCTCTGCGGTCTCCATGAGTGTAATTGTGATGCATACCAGGTACTTTGTTCTTGCAAGAGACACTTGTTGCTTTTCAAAGACTTAAGACTCTTCTTATCATTTCAAAAGTGATATTTCAACTTGTACTTATTAAATCTTGATTGTTTGACCTTAATTCACTCAGATAACTATCCTATATTTTTCTAAATCGGTGTGGTGTATTTAAGTGGTGTTTTCACTGTGTTATTTCATGATTTATTGCACAAATACTTTACACATTGCCTTCTAAGTTAAGCCTGACTGCTCAGTGCCAAGCTACCAAAGGGTGGGCACAGGATAATTTGGATTGTGTCTGACTTACCCGACTAGGCTTGTGGTCCCTACTTGGACAAGGGTGTATACCTCTGCCAACTAGAGACCCCATTTCTAACAAGTGGTATTTGATGTCTCAGGGCTAGATTGTGTAGCATGCAGCAGGCAACTATTCTCTGACATACCTTGTAGGGTGGGTAGAGTAGGGCACCTCCACATATGTTCAGGCACCTACATCTTGTCTTTAGGAGGCCAAAAGTCCGCTCAACTACATGCCTTGTCCTCCCATGGGCCTCATTTTAGCGGACTTCCCTTGGCATGGTTGGGTACCTCACTGGTGTCAACAGCCAAGGCAGAATTGGCTAGCCCGAGTCACTTGTTAACACAAAGGGAAAATTACACAAACATGTATGTCTGACATGGTATAATGTGATGGCAGGAGACATAAATAGCAAATACACAGTTCAATGGCAACTTACCAACCAGCCAGGCCCTCTCTGTGTAGAGTCGTGTCAGTAGCAATGGGACATTGCTGTTTCTCATGATGAAGGAATCATGCACAGTACCGGGATACTTGGCTGCGACGTGTGAGATGTACTGGTCTGCCAAACACAGCTTGAACGTTGATTGAGTGGTAGTTTTTGCTGTTCCTATACACCTGTTCATTTGCACTGAGAGGGACCAGGGCTACAATGGCTCCTACTACATGTGGAATGTGTCCCAGCTCATAACAGTCTGCCTTCAAATAGGCCAAATCCGCTCTGTAGGGAAACCTGATGTAGCTGTCCAGATGTTTCAACAATGCACACAGTACATCCTTCAAAATCATACTGAATATGGGCTGACACATACCTGCTGTCAGAGCCACTGTATTTTGGAAGTGTAGCTGTGACAAAACTTGAACGATGGGAGGTGTGCTATAGGGATTGCGAATGGCAGGCATCAGATCTGGCTCCAACTGATCACATAGATCCATAATGGTATGACAATGGGCCAGATGTACCATCACGGGCCATTGCGATTCGGTAATAGCGATTTTTAAGAAATCGCTATTACCGACTCGCAAAGGGCCATGTATCACATTTGCGAATCGGTAATAGCGATTTCTTAAAAATCGCAAATGCTATTACCGAATCGCAAATTGCGATACCGGCCCCATTCGCATCTATGGGCCTGTTGGCCCATAGCTGCGAATATTTTGCATTTCCAAAATTGCGATTTCTGAACCAGAAATTGCAATTTTGGAAATGCAAAAGGCCAGGGTGCTGGGGGCCTAAGGCCCCCTCTCCTGCACCCCAAAAACTTTTTTTAAACATGTAAGGTACACACATGCCAAAAGGGCATGTGTGCTTTTGCACCAGGTTACCACCTGGTTGCAAAGCATGGTATTTTGCAAGTGCAAAATGCCATTTTGGGGAAAATCTCAATTTGCGATTTTTTCCAGAATAGCCTTGCGACCTGGAAATTGCGAATCGCAAATTGCGACTCGCAATTTCCAGGTCGCAACGCAAGAAATCGATATTTTAGCGATTTCTTAGTTGTGGTCTACGAATGCATTTCATGCATCGCAGACCACGGTTTTGCACTCGCAAACGGACGATTTTACAGTTTGCAAGTGCAAAATAATTTCATACATCTGGCCCAATATGTTTGAATGACATGCCTTTCCTTCATGGTGTACAGGTCTACCAGTGGTTGGTACACTAGTGGTTGTATTAGTCTCCTCATGGCAGGATAACTATGTGAAAAAATTAAACATAGTATGAGAAGTGCAGAATGCATACATCTATTACAGCTATTTACATTCCTCACGTCGAGGACAGCTACTACATCTGACATATACTGTACCGCACATAGCTATGTATCCTATTGCCAAATATAGTAATGGGATAATACTTTTGTAACTACTGTAGGGGTCAATGTGTGAAAGACGTGGCACTTATACATGTATCACACATATTTCAGGATTTATTCATTTCATTCCGACAAATTTCACCACATGTCCTCACACAACACAGCTTATATTGCATATACGCACAATATGTCACCCAACCTGGAGGGCAGTACATACAGATATACAGCACTAAAGGGGGTGAGGTATATGACTCAGATTTAGAAACATCACCATATATTAGATGTGCTCATAATGGCAGGTGCCTGACCTACTGTACTGGACAGGCGGAAGTGACTTAAGTCCGCCGGTGGAAGTCGTCATGGCGGTAGGTGCTCACAACTGTGGTGTAACTTGCCATTGGAAGACATTGCTGCCTTTGGGTGGCGTAGGGCCAGTGTTAGTGTCCGCCAGCGGTGATGGTCATGTACGTGGCGGCCGTGACTGCCATCTTCTGCAGTTTTTTTATCACTTAATTCCTGACACTAATGCCAGCAAGACCTCCACTACCTGAGCTGCTGGGTACTGCCACTGGAAGCTACCATGCCACGTCCTGCAGGTAAAATGACCCCAGCCTTCACCCCATATGAGCTTGACAAGCTAGTGGAGGAGGTCCTTCCCCTATATGAACAGCTATATGGAGCACCAGAGGAGCAGGTGAGTCCAATGTCATAGCAATGAGTGATAAGTGTTGTGTCAGACGGTGTTCCATTGATGTGAACTTGTCAAGGTGGTGATGCATGCAGATGATATATTGTGGAGGCATGTGAGCTGAGAGAACAGTTATGTGTGCCACCTTGATGTGTACTGTCCACTCCTATTGGTATAGTGCATGTGAACATGACTTTCTCCTTTTGTCTGTGTCATCCATGTAGTTCAACGCCCATCAGAAGAAGGAGATTTGGCGTGCCATCACCAAGCTAGTGCGTACCCTGGGGGTCCACAGCCAGTGGAGCATTCTACCATTGTAGAAAGCGGTGGGAGGACCTGAGCCCGGAAGACCGCTGAGGCCCAGCTGGGGATGTCCTCCCAATGAGGGACGGGTGTCCGTCGTACCCTTATACCCCCCTAATGGCCCGCATTTTGGCTGCGACCTACCCAGAGGTCAATGGGTGTATGAAGGCAGCACTGCAGCCACAAGGGGGTAAGTACTGAGTGAATCCATGTACTTTCCTCTGCTAGTTTAGTGTATGCTGTCTCAGTATAGCAGCAGTGATAATGTAGTAGGTGTTAAAGGTATTTTGACTAAGAGGAACCCATAGTAGTCCAGTTGTCATTTAAAAAAATGTTTATCTTGCCTTTGGGTTGTGCATGGAAACTTGTTGATCATCTGTGTCCAGCAATATGTATGACTGCACGTGGAGATGCACATGTGACTGAGCCACATGTTACTCTACCCAGCCACATGTATGTCAATACGGTGCAGTATCATCCTTCCTATCTAGTGTTTCCCGGTCCAATAATCCTATTGCTGTTCCATGTACCTCTAAGGTGTTATACCACTCCCATTACAATTGATCTGCTCTATGTGCAACATTGGCCCTGAACTATAGATTACAGGATCAAGTTATCAAGTGTTCTGAAACAGTTGTATGCTTCCTAGGCATCCCATTCAGGCAAGTGGTATAGCCAATAAAATACTGTCCATATGTGTTTGGAGGAGGTGTCCCCACAGTCAACTCAACATCATACAGTGAGGTATGTGGAGTTTGTAACAGATGGACATCCAACAATGGGGAACTAATGTTGTGTTTTAGCCCTTTTCATGTATTGCCATTACAATGACATGTGGACATATAAATTGTGTCCCAAGTTCTTTGTTGTAAATGAGGTAAGTGGCTAGGCAGTATTACCCTTGTGCAATGTGCTTTGTCTACGCTAAATATGCCAATGCCATACCTACAAGAGTACTACATATGGTACTACCTGCCTTCATCATATCTCAAAGGATACTTGGTTGCTGATACTGTATAGCGGGATATTCATTGCTACTCGTATTTTAGCTGATGTGCCCTGTTTGGACAGGTTTTGGTCTTGGTTACCTCTATTGAGCCCCATATAATCGTTTAACTGTACTTACATGTCACTAACATATGTTGTTGTGGGATATGTAGTCAGTTACACAGCAGTCATGTAGGTGCATGTGTCATTCATTTGTACATAGCTTTCCAGTGGGGTAAGTGTTGGGTCAGTACTTTTCTCTTGGGTAGCACATGTCAGGTCAGCTGTAAGTGAAGTATGTGTACAGATGTTGTCATATTGTGGCTCTGATTCAGCATCTCTGATGAAATGGTTTGAGCCCTCATAAGATTTTGTGGAATTTCCATGGTTGGCTGTTGTAACTCTGCTCTCTGTGAATGTATCATGGGTGCTAGACAGCCCATGGCTCAAGTACAGGGAGTCATGGCGTATTTGGCAATGTCTGTGAATAGTGACTGCAGTACATCCTGTCATATTTGGTACATGTATTGACATTGCTGTTCTCCAGACATTGAATATCTAATTGTGATGGAAACTGTATGGGACTGTCACATCAGTGTGTGTAGGCATTGTGTCAGGTATGTGCACAAGGGTCAGCTAGGCATGTGATTTGAAGACTAGGTGTTGTCTTGTATGTGATGAGAAATTACATTCCTTGCATGGAACTTGACTTTTAGTGATTGACTAGGCAGGTGTGTAGTCGGAGTAGCCATGATGTGTTATTATCTGTCAACTGCATTACCTTTGACTGAAGGACAGTGATATGCAGTATGGTGATGAAATATGTGCTTTGGCTAGGCCATGATGACCATGATGCCTTTGAGTTACAGGTGATTTGATGGAATGGTAAAGTAGGGTTCAAATACTTGGCTTATGATGTAGGTGGACAATTGACAAATGGGGTAGTTTGAAGTATCATATTTGGACATGATGTGGGATCTGAGGGTTTTAAATTCCTACTTCCCTGCCAGAAGTTGTATACTTACAGTTGTGCATGTTGTAATGTGTGTATGTGAAAGATGTGATGACCTTCTCTCTCCATCCCTCTCTCTCTCTCTGTGCATCAGCATTGGTAGGCAAAGGAGACGGGGCATAGGTGAGTGGGGATGCTGTCGGCAGCGGACACTGAGTGCTAAGACCACCAACAGCGAGGGCCCTAGTGGCCCGGAGGGGAAGGGGAGTGCCACTGGGGATACAGGATCAACATCATCATCCTCAGAATCCTACTCCTGTGGCCACTCCCTAGCAGTGGCAGACCCATCTGGGACCACCCCAGCACCATCTATGTCTGCCACCCCCCTTTCTAACACCGACCTCCTTGTAGCTCCCCCCCAGTTGTCTGTGCCTGCTCACCCAAGAAGGTAGGCATCTCCTTTGCTGCAGGCACCTCTGCCCCTGCCCCTGTCAGTCCTGTTGCCCTCAGTGAGGAGGCTTCTGACTTCGTGAGGTCAATCCCTGTGGATCAGTCGACCACTGTGAATGCCATCCAGGGACTTGTAACTCAAGTGCAAAAGAGTAATGCATTCCTGGAGGTCATTCATTGTGCACTAGATCCTTTTAGTCTCTGGCTTCCACACTGACAGCAGCTAATCACCCTATGTCTTCCGTCCCCCCTCCACCTTTCTCTTTCCAATCTCAAACCCCTCTTCCCAGATGCAGACAAAGTACACAGACAGACAAGCATGCATCCACCTCAACATCCAAGGGTAGCTCTGACAAACACAAGAACCACAGGACACACCACCGCCATGCACACAAGCAACACGAACCTGCAAACACTTCAACAGGCACAATCTGCCCTGATACCCCCACCACCCCTGCATCACAGACACAACACCAGACATACCTGCAGACACCACACTAACATTCACAGATCCAGCCCAGTCACCACATCCAGAGACACCAGAACCACAGACATGACTACATGCAGAACATCCACCATACCTGCAGTCACCACTCCAACAGACAGTCACCCATCCACTGCAGCATCTCCCAGCACCTCCACCCCTCCTTCCAAAACACATAAACGCCCACATTCACCCACCCAATAGACACCCACCACCCACAAAGATACCTCCCACACACATGCACCAAAGACATCTACAACTACACCTCTTACAACCACTCCATCTCCCTCCACACCCAAACCCTTCTGCTATGACCGTCCCCATATGTCAAAGAAAGCTTTCCTCTCAGAGTTTTCCCTTTTCCCTACTCCTCTCCCACCCTGTGATACCACTAAACGTTCTGTGTCCCTCCTCAAGTCCAGTCCTTTGACCCCAAAGGCCTCCCCTGCCCCCGCTAGTACACATTCCCCTCCCCTGCCAAGAAGTCAACCCCTCCCAAAAGTGTCCATGCCTCTCCAAAGCCTCGACCTAAGCCCCCCTCTCCAAACCTAAACCCAAACGTCCCCCCCGCAATCCTAAGGCCAAACTCCCCCCTCTTGCACCCCACCCAATCCCTGAGGTACCTGCCTGTCCACTTGATGCCCCTACCTGTGGAGGTTACATGGCAGTCATGAGTCAAGTTGGGGGCACTAACATGTTTTTTGTGTGCATGTTACACACACTATTTTTAGACTGGCTTCTGGCCTTGGGCATATACATTTATTTACTGATAATAATATATATTAGGACCAACGTGTTGTTGTTTTCTACCTCATATCTTTGTCCTGCATTTCTTCACTTAGGGCAGTTTTGGTATTGGCTGACATTGTTTGTGTGTGTGCATTTGTTTGTCAGTAGTGGTTGTGCTACCTATTTGGTTTGGGCAGCATGTGTGGTTGTGTGCATTGCATTTGTCCATCAGTGATGGGTGTGTTGTGTGATGGCCACGTGTATGTTGTGTACATGTTGTAGTGCTGGTATCATGTGGTGTTTGTGTTGACATATGTTAGTTGCAGTATTGTGTGCCTTTGTGTGCCTGGACTATGTGCGTGAGTGTGTGTGTGGAATGGTATGTCAGGTATGTTGTGTAGCGGGTTTGCGTGGTATGTCGTGTGCTGCCGTTTTTGGATGTGTGGTTGTGTGTGTTCATTCCCTGGTGGTTGTACTGGGTGTTGTATGTATGATTTGTCAGGGGGTATTGTCTATTGTGTGTCCTTGACAATGTTTTGATGATGTAGCGATTATGGTGTAGTTGTGTCATTTGGTGGTGTTGTGTGTTGTTGTGTGTGACTGTACCGGTGCTGTGCATCTGGGGGTTTGTATGTGTTTTAGATGTGTGTGTGTGTGATGGCCGTAGGGCGTGTACCGTGTATGTGTGCATGCGACTGCGTGTGAGTGTGCGTGTCGGTATGGAGTTATGTGTGAGTGTTGCCCTCGCCAACCGTTCCCGATTGGTATGTTGTGTGTGCGTAGGTACTTTGACTATTTACAACAGTGGACATAAGTGTGTGTACTCGTGGTTGCTGTCGTTGTCGCTGGTTCTGAAGTCATTGGGGGAGCTGGAGCAGCAGGAGGACGTGTAGTTCTGGTTCCATGGTGGCTCTGGACAAGTATGGCTTCCTGAAGGTGAGTGTCTCCTTTTATACAGTTGGTTTCCGCCTGGGTTTCTGTGGTGGTGCGACCACGGCGGAAACCTTGGCAGTGTACAACCTTGTAATCTGTCCGGCGGAAACATGGTCTCCACTGGCCTGCAGGTGGTTACTGTCATCTGTGGCGGCCTGACCGCAGTGGCTGTGCTGTCGGTGGTTTGGTTGCATTCTGTTGGAATTACCACTATGGTCATAATTTGTCAGCCTTCTCCTCCAGCCTGTTGGCAGTTCGACTGCCACAGCCGACATGACGGTCCTGGTACAGCCAAACTCGTAATGACCCCCAAAGTGTTGATGCGAGGACATGACCAAATTTTACATCTTTCATCTGATGCAGAACACGAATGTCGTCTTGATTTTATCCTAGTTCTTGACATGATACATCAATGGCCGTAGTAATTCTTTGGTAATCATTGATAGGGCAATTTTCAAATTGCTCACAGTTCTAACACCTTTATGTCCAATGTTTTTTGAGTGGAGCTCAAGTGCACCACATTATTGACATTACCATTTCTGGAAAGATACTTTTGAGATGGTTACTTGAAGTTTTGTTGCTAAACAGGAAGCGCTTCCATTAGGTTTTTCCATTCACCCACCATTGTAATAATTCCTGCAAACCTGCTGTGACCATTTTTCTGTTGTCTCCATTTCCAATGGTCTTCCAATTACTGTTAAAGGAGTAAAAATTGCTTCCTTTTAGGCCTGGTCCTCCATCCACATTATCTTGCTTGAATTCATAAATTTAAAACAAATCCTCTGAGAAACGGGATTATGGACCATTAATCCCAAAAACAATCTCACTTTTCAAAGCCAATCTGAAGTCTCTCAAAAAGGCAACAATTTGCATTTCCTTCTAAATGTTCCACTCTAGTGAGACATTACCAGCACCAGAGGGGGAAAAAAACAGTGCCACTCCAAAGCAGCCAAGCTCTCTAGTGTACCAAAATGCAGTAAACCATCAAAAGAAAATCTATTTTTTATGGCAAATTCAATGAAAGGACCCTAATCTAAATATCACAACCATTATCATGATGTATTGGGGAGGGGATCCTTCCTAAAATGTTTTAAAATAGAATAGAATAGAATAGAATAGAACAGAATGCTATAAAAATGTCTAGAGTGGGGCACTGATGACTAGTAAAAGATTAATCACTAGCAAAAGACTAAGCTGATCTCCTTGTAGCCGCAATGCAGATTTCCCTGACTGGGGCAGTTCCTATGTGAGTAGCAGTAATTGTGTTATTTATTGTAAACGATCCTCAGTGAATACCAACATGGGTCTCTTGGCCTTCTGGAAGCATGATGTGATACATAAAACTCATCACTGATCAATATATTGCCTAGTAAGGGATAACTAGCTATTTTACATTTCTGAATATTTTGTCTAGATAATATCTTAGGCATTTTATCCAGATTATATACTTCTTTTTGCACCTCTTTGTATAAGAGGTGTTACAACACAAGAAGTGGAATTGGAAGGAAAACTAGAAGACAATTGTTTTCACTGATAAGACAAATTACTTTTGGCCAGAACAAACATTGCTCAAGAAAAATGGGACACTGAAGGCTCATAAGATCTTTCCTGGGCAATAAAAAGGCCATCCGAAAAGCTATTTGTCAAGACTGATTTTGAAGAGCTGATTTGCTCATTAGTTCAAAAGTAGGATGCATTCATTTGCACAGGGCAAAATTACGTTCCGATGGAGAAGAAGACTTTTCTACTAGCGAGAAAATCTTTGATCACTTGAATACTCAAGAATTATGTCTAAGAAGGGCTTTTTTTGCTCGACTCAAAAGCTACCAAGTAAACAAAATAATCTTTGATAGGTGTGAATTGCAAACAAGATTTTGCTAAATAAATCAATTAAGGAAGTATGATCTCTTTGTCTGTCGTTGATGTACTTTCTACTTTGCCTTCTCCCCCAAGATCCACATGCTAAACCTTTCAAAGGGTGTATACAACACCACTAACTAAACGTGACTGCTAAGTCAACAGCAGACTGCACTTGTAGCATAGCCTTTAACATTATAAGTATGAGTTGAAAAAGCTCCATCAAGCAAAAACTAGGGCCAGCCAAAGGCACCATACAAAATCAGTGGTGTACCAATACCCCGAGCTCCACAGGGCCCCCACTGGCACTGTGCATGGGCAATAGGCCCCTGGATGAGAGCCCCTGACTTGGTCCAGAGCGTGGGGGGCTCTCTATGTATTTTGCGGGGGGCCCTAAGTTTTATTACACAACTGCGCAAGATATGGGACAAAAAAGCAGTGAAGTATTGGTAAATTGCGACGGGGAATCTTTCCAGACATTCTAAAATAGAGAACATGCTTATACATGCGTTTTCTTTGAAGTCACTCTGACAGGAGTAGATTCACATCCAACCATTAGTAAGGTCATTCTGAGGCAAAGAGATCATGGAGTGTTACACTTTCCCGAGGGCATCAGGATGAAAGGAATGAAGAAAACATATATAGATAAACAACAGGTCATCTAATCAAAGGATAACCCTCTTTAAAAACTGTTCTAGAAATCTTAATGTGAAGTCTTTCTATTTTGCAATTCTTTTTTTCATGAACAAGTTCATGTGAAGTATTTTCTATTGGTGGCATATTTCTGTGATGATCTTGTCATTTAAAAATACATACATTTTCCTGCCATAGTTCTCTAATTTCTCAACAATGTGAACACCTGGAAGATCTATTGCATTTGTCTGAACGTTTCTGAGGATCGGACTGTGCCACATCCATACAGCATCTCTGCAGAGGAACAGGACCTCACTCTTGCCTACTTCTTCAAGGACTACATTTCTTCAGTGGTGCTGGTGTCTTTGGTGCTGTCAGTGAGAAGTGAAATAGAGGAGACATTATGGTGGTAGATATGTATTCCATTGTTCTAGCATATTGTGTGGCTTCACTTATCCTTTGATATCCACAGTCCCTGGATACACTGCTTGTGGGTACTGCAACTCATCAAAGAGGCATCTATCCCAATGTCTGTATCAAGAGTAGAAGACTAGAATTGAGCTACTGGCATCATGTATTTCTTCTGAAGTCAGCCAAAATGGGACTAAGA
Organism: Pleurodeles waltl; assembly: GCF_031143425.1. Classification (NCBI taxonomy): domain Eukaryota; kingdom Metazoa; phylum Chordata; class Amphibia; order Caudata; family Salamandridae; genus Pleurodeles; species Pleurodeles waltl. The sequence continues at coordinate 1,878,644,640 of NC_090440.1, read as the reverse complement.
TGACTGTGGTAGAGATGGTTAGCCTTTGTTACCAGTTACCAACTGCTCATAAGCAACAATAAAGATGATCATTCAGATACAAAAATTTTGTGGTGTTGGCAGTTATATGGAGAACCTATTTTAAAGAGGTCAATGGGAAAAATGACATTACAGCATACTGATGTGGTGCACAATCTCCTCCACACACCACATTCCCTTACCTTTTAAATAGTTTGTAAGAATGCTCAGACATCCGGGTCCATTGATAGCAAAGGTATTCCATAAAGATCCACGTGTGCAGCCATGTACAATAAGCATGTAGGAAGCCATCAAATCTAGTAAAGACAATGGTGGTCATTCTGACCCTGGCGGTCTTTGACCGCCAGGGCGGAGGACCGCGGGAGCACCGCCGACAGGCCGGCGGTGCTCCAATGGGGATTCCGACCGCGGCGGTAAAGCCGCGGTCGGACCGGCACCACTGGCGGGGTCCCGCCAGTGTACCGCGGCCCCATTGAATCCTCCGCGGCGGCGCAGCTTGCTGCACCGCCGCGGGGATTCCGACCCCCCCTACCGCCATCCAGATCCCGGCGGTCGGACCGCCGAGATCCGGATGGCGGTAGGGGGGGTCGCGGGGCCCCTGGGGCCCCTGCAGTGCCCATGCCACTGGCATGGGCATTGCAGGGGCCCCCGTAAGAGGGCCCCTACATGTATTTCACTGTCTGCTGCGCAGACAGTGAAATACGCGACGGGTGCAACTGCACCCGTCGCACAGCTTCCACCCCGCCGGCTCGATTCCGAGCCGGCTTCATCGTGGAAGCCTCTTTCCCGCTGGGCTGGCGGGCGGTCTGAAGGCGACCGCCCGCCAGCCCAGCGGGAAAGTCAGAATTACCGCCGCGGTCTTTGGACCGCGGAACGGTAACCTGACGGCGGGACTTTGGCGGGCGGCCTCCGCCGCCCGCCAAGGTCAGAATGAGGGCCAATATCTCTTTGACTGTAGGTGGAGGAATTTTTGGACGTGATCAACATTTATGGTGAGAAGGAGGACTGTAACTAGGGTAAACTTTTGGTCAGGAGAACGGTTTCACAGAACAGTATTCATTAGATAGGACCTGGAGTTGTTCTGTCCATAAAAAGCTAGCAAACTCAATGAGATGAAGTGTCATTGATAGCAGTAACCTTCATGCCCTGCTAGAGGGAAATATCTTCTAAAACATTTGTGCCCAATTTGTTCGTGTACCCTCCCATTATAGGTTAGGATAGTGTTGTATTTAAAATTCAGCCAGTCCTTCTACCTCTGGCGTCAGATTATTGACATGAATGTGGGTAGACAATGAAGCAGGAAGGTGAATAATGGATTCAAATAATGGTCCACTTACTTGTACAAGTAAATATTAATAAGTCAGAATGGTAAACCTTACAGAATCACCTTCACCACAAAAAATCATAACTCTCCTGAGAAGTAAAGATTTATAAGAACCAAATGTGTGACCGTTGTGCTGGCGTAAGTCTGTAACAAACAAGATGCCATGTTAAGATAATCATTCATTTAGATATCAAAATAAACCAGCTACTGGATGGGGGCCGTGCTCATTCCACTTCTAACTAGTAGTAGGGATAGGCTCAATTAGGGAGACGACACCCGAGTACCAACCTGACAGAGTATCCTGTATCTAAAAACACAATCAATTGTTTAACAACAATCCCTCGAATTAGGAAAGAAATAGTTTACTGAGGTGAATTTGCCAAAACATATAATTTATAGACTGTAACGCTGTATCTTGTCTGGAGTCTGCATACATATAATATAAATACAAAACAGAACGCTATGTAAAGAGAATGCTTGATCAAATCTAAAGTATGGTAGAAATGAATACACCTACCCAAAGTACTGTTAAAACAAGTTGTCATAATTTCCATAAATTATTACCTTTGGAAGTTCCCTTTGTGTACATGTGAAATTTGGCATAGGGCCACAGCCTAATGGCACTGGTAGTCTCATACCACTGAAGTTGAAATATGAGTAGCCCCCTCCAGATCACTACTAGACATATAGACTGAAAACATCACTATATATTACCAATTACTCACAGTGTCTAGTAGTGTTCTGAAAAACAGTAAGTAGAATGACATAGATTGCTGTAGTTACTTAAATGTAATTGTGTCAAGGGTCACTTATAGGATATTCTACCAGAACATTCATATTTTAATATCTACCTGTCGAAATATGTGTCCAAAATATCGAGTACCGCAATATCCTGCAGGTAAGTATATATTTACTATAACTAGTCAAGGTACGTAGATGTAGAGTTAAGAATAGCAAATCTGTACTTTCTTATAAATACTTATGTTCACAATATTCCATATTGTGGCGATCGATATTTTGAACAGACAATATTTCGGCAGGTCGATATTTTGTCCTCAGTATTCTCACAAACAACCCATTCACAGGAAATACATTTTGTTTTCTTGAATGTTTTAGGATTTCAACATACTGCCCCACATGATATCAAAATTACGGTTCAGGTCTGTCCCAAGGCAAGTTCCGTTGTATTGAGGTGCTGTTGATTTTCTCCACAGTCGGTCCTAAGAAAGAAAATAAAATGTGAACAGTGACTGTCAGGATGGCTTGTGTTCTGAAGAATTAACTGCACAATGCTTGATTTTATTTTTTTATTGTTTAGGTATTTATCAAATAGGCATTCTAAAAGAGTCTTTTGGCCTTGGTCATCTAATGCGGGAAGCTTGAAAACGGACAATAAGTGCCTGATATATATGTTGGTGGAAAGAGTACTCTGACGTAACTGCAACAAAGTACTCTTCTTGTCACCCTGTAGGTGCATGTATTCAGATGTAGGAATATTTTCAGTGAGTAGACAGCAGAAATTGCTTTGTCTCTGCAGCCTATACATACCTCCGATGGCCCAATGAAGTATGAGCCATTGGAGTTCGGCCGTGAGTCTGCATGCCCAATTTAGAGTGGACAGACACATGACCAGTTTTCACTGCCCATCACTGCCATGAAAAACGTGGCAATAAGGGGCAGTTAAAACTTGTAAAGGACCATCAGGGCATGGGTAAATGCTGCCCATGGCAAGGGGGGTCATTGATATTTTCAGTTTGCTAAAAGAAAATCCCACCTTGGGATTTCCTTTGAGTAAAAAAATTTGCAAGCTTGACGGACAGCTCCGTCCATCAAACTTATAGTGTCTTTCCAGGAACCACCAAAATGGCAGTTCCTGGAAATGGAAGAGATGTCCGCTGGGGCAACGGACGTCTATAAATACGGCAGGCGGAGTACCCTTGCCATGGTGGGAGTAAAGTACTCTGCATGGCATTGGTAAATGTTCCGTCTGCCAAGATATAAATTAACCTCTAAGTCTGAAGATGTGAAAAAACGTTTTTAGCATTTTTCTACATTTAAGATGATCCCTTTGGAATCGAAGAGCTAATGAAAAGTTATTTCAAGTAATGGCACAGTGAACGTTCAATGCTCTAAATTAGCCTCTTTATATGGATAGAACATTATTTATACAATAGTGATGGGAGGGGACTTAAATGTATGGCCAAGATCATATGAGTTGTAGGGCAGCTTGGATGAGAATGTCTCCGTGCAGGTATGCCAGTCACTAATTGGCTGGTAAAAACTATGGGGGTCATTACAACCTCGGCGGTCTTTTAAAAAGACCGCCGAGGCTGCGGGAGTCACAATACCGCCATTGACGGTGGTATTCCTGGCTCCCTATTATGACTTTTCCGCTGGGCCAGCGGAAAAGTCACATCAACATTGCTGCCGGCTCGTAATAGAGCCGGCGGCAATGCTGATGTGCAACGGGTGCAGTAGCACCCGTCGCACATTTCACTGCCCGAAATTCGGGCAGTGAAATGCGCGATGGGTCTATGCCTGGGGGCCCCTGCACTGCCCATGCCAAATGCATGGGCAGTGCAGGGGCCCCCAGGGGCACCCCAAGTCCCCTTTCCGGCAGCCTTTCAATGGCGGTCTTTACCGCCACTGACAGGCTGGCGGTCGGGGACTCATAATCCCCAGGGCAGCGGTGCTTGCACCGCTGCCCTGGGGATTATGTCCACCAGGCGGAAGCCTGGCGGTATAGTGGAGGGGCCGGCGGTATGGCCGTGGCTATTGCGCCACGGTCATAATAGCTGGCGGAACACCGCCAGCCTGTTGGCGGTGATACCGCCAATTTACCGCCGGCCGCCAGGGTCGTAATGACCCCCTATATGTTTGTCTGTTATAATTGACCCAAGATTGAGGTATGTGCCTTTTACAATGACCTGTGATGATTGCTGGTTACTCTGTGTTAAGTGAGAAAAGTGTTATAATTTTGAACAGAGGAGGGCTGGTATTTAGGTAAGGTCTCCCAAGTCCCTGACATGCTAATCCAAATGTATTGTCCCTATAGTAGAGTTCATTTTGTGGGACATCAGAAACAAGGATCCTGATGCATCACAGAATGCAGAAAAAATAACTGGAAGCTAAGAATTATCACACAATGCTGACACATGGCAGTCGTAAGAAGTATTTCATGATGTACCAAATCAACTGATGTGATTTGGAAATAGGGCAGCAGAGTTCAGTCCCTAAGATCAGGTATACGGATCTATTTTGCAGAACCCAGATCACGTTCTAAGGAATCACAAAGTATACAGAACTGTTATTGTTCAATGTAGGTAATAATGATGACTCCTATAACATCTGCCTATTTGTGGAGCACAATGGAAGACATTGTATCATGATGAAGCAGGATACATGATTATCAAACCATATCAGCAAGAAGACCCTGATTCACAGCTTATCCTAAGATTTTGATCCCTCTCCCAGTAACAAGAGAAGGAAACAGAAGCAAAAGTAAAACAGTATTTGTTTTGAGTTTACCAAGATTACCTCAATTCCTGCTTTGTGAGACAGTTTTTCACATGCAGTCTTCGAATTTATTGTTGCTTCTGAATGACTGTTACACGACTAGGGAGACATTTTGTTTGAGGTAGACAAGAGAAGTCTGACAAAATACACTGACTTCCCTGTCCATACCACTTGCAGTTGATCCCTCACCTCGTCTCATTTCGAGGTGGGGGAAACGTATTTGATATCTATACATTTTAGCCTGTTTGTATGATTTATTTCACAGTCTGCTTTAGCGTGTGTATAATGTCTCTTGATATCTTCCCTTGTTTGTCCTTCTTCACTTTTGTGTGAATGGCTCGTGCCCACCAATGCGCTCTAATATTGTTATGAAGATCCTCTGAGGGTTGAACTCTAATGGGTCAATTGTTAGTGCTCCTTTTTGATGAATAAACAGTTACCGTTCCTCTTGCCTTTTTACAACATGTTTTAAATTTGCGACGGAGATGGGAACAGAAGCCTAGTTCCACCACTGGCTAATGCTATTTGTAGTGCTGACCAGATCATGGCACTGCATACTCTTCAGTGATGTCTGTGCCCTGGGAAAGGGGACGAAGGCGCTCTAATCTCTGTGCCATTGTGGCCCACACACATACTTAGTTGTGTTCAACACTACACTGCATGTTGCAACTCTGGATCCCCAGCCCATCCAACTCCCCAAGATGGGGCTGTTCTTCGATGGCTTATGTGGATCTGGCTGTGGAAATGTTGGCAGCAGGCTATTGAATGGTGACAGAGACCATATTTTTTATTTATCTGATTTCATCCTCTCCGTTCATTGAATTGTGACAGAAATTACAACATCCATTATTTATTTTGGCTGCATCCTTCACTCCTGTAAGACGCCTGGAGGAGGTGGCACTGTATTATTTTGGGGCTATTTGGTGACTCCTACGAGTTCAGTAAGCACTTTTACAATTCTTCTTCCATAATTGCTCGCATAAATTTAATTGGAAACCCATTCTGTGTAATCATGACAGGAATGATCAAGGTGGTTGCCATGCCTAGTACCTTCCTTGATGTGCCAAGAATGCTAATGGAAAACTGATTTGAATGCATAAAATGTTTTTAGATGCATCTCAGTGATGGCTGTGCCATGGGAAAGTGGATGAAGGCGCTCTAATCTCTGTGCCCCTGTGGCACACACGCATGCTTAGTTGTGTTCCACAGCCTTTCAACAAATGGATGGATGGGCACTCTTCTCTGAACACTACACTGCATGTTGGATGTTGCAACTCTGGACTTTATGTCAAGACAGGAGGGTAGCATTATGCATTAACTTTTATTTACTCCTTCTGAGCAGCAAACCTATTTAAGTATCTAATAGAACATTAACAACATCATAAGAGTTAACAGAATGCTCAGCTCCATATAAACTGTGTGTCCTCCATTTTGTGCCTCTTTTGTTTGCTGCTTCTGAGCAGATAAGTATATGTTTTTTTATTGCTGTGGTTTATGTCATATGGGAGATGTATGATACTATTGTTGTAAGCTTTACCCAATTTATGGGTGGAACTGACTTTAGACACAGTGTGTTTTCTTTTTAAATGATGGAACATTTATTTATTTTTAAACTGAAAACAAGTGTAGTTTTAAAATGTAAATGTACAATTTTGAGGAATTATAGGTTTCAGGGCTTTTTTTATATTGACTGTTCTATTTAGAATTGCAAATTTAGTTTTGGCTCTTTTAAAAATGGAAAAGGAGAGCTGCCTTACTTTTGTGGCGCTATGTCGTGCATTACATGTGCGACGTGAGGTGAAACGCTAGTGTCGGGAGAGTTCAGTGCGCTCGAGCATAGAGATCAGCAGGCGTTGACAGTTGTCCACATGTATGCCTGCTCTGGTGGTTTAGAGGAATGAACGTTTAGGCTTTCATTTCCTCTGAACAGGAGCGCGCTGACATATCAGCGCGTGCACAGGCTCAGAGCAGGAAGGTGTTTAGATTGTTTTTTAAAGGAGTTTGAGCTTGTTGTGAGCAATTCTGCTTTTATTTAAAGTGGGTTGCTGTAGTAGTTAGTTTTCCAAGGTAACGAGTCACCATTGAGGTGGTTCGTTACAAGGCAGTGTTTTTATGAGACGAGTTAGGTGAATAGTGAGAACGAAGAGGTTTTGAGACAGCATGCATTTTTAACAAAAGAAATATATATGTAATAAGTAAATTATAAACAAAGTAGTAAGGATGTCTGAGGTAAATAAGGAAAAAGAATGAAATCAAGAGGATTTTATTAGGAAAATCGTATCAGAGGAATTAAAAGCAGTAGTACAGGAATCAGTAAAACAGGCTTTAGGTAAAAGAAAAGGACATGATGAGGAGGGTTTTTTCTCTTTTTCTGAGGATGAAGACCTTCATAAGGGTCCAGGGGGGAAATGTTTAGCAAAAAGGAAACATTTACAGGAGATACAGGAAAGATTTGGAGTCCAAAGCGGCTCGAGAATGAAAGGTTCCCTGAGCGGTACAAAGGAGAGTCAGCTTGACGCTGAAAGGGAATATATAAATGAGGAATTTGAAAATAACATAGATGACAATTTAGATAAATATGTTCCAGACCTGGAGTATAAAAATGGTCTTGAGAAAGAGTTGAGTGGAACTCTTAGAGCTAAGAATAGTGAGGATATAATTGACCCATTGGGTGAAAAGTTATTTGAGCCTAAGGATACAAGACATCCAAGAGGAAAGGAATGGTGGCCTTTAGACCATGTTGCCAATTACATTAAAGCAAGGTTACGTAAGCCTTTGGAAAAAGATGAAAGGAATGTGATGAGGGCGGAGTGTTCTAGACCCGTCACTGATGATGAGGTGTGTTTAACACCAAATTAGGACCCAGAGATGATTACTTTTTAAGTTGGGTTAAGATCCAAGGAAAGGATTAGAAAAGTCCATGAAGCAGGTTCAGGATAAACTGCTTGATGTGCTAAGGCCTTTGGCTATGATTTTTGATACAGTAGAAGATGCGTATTTAAAGGGAAAGGACTTATGTAGAAAGCTGGCTCTGTATCTACTATCTCAAAGTGAGAGATAGTGTGCACAGAGTCCAGGGGTTCCCCTTAGAGGTTGATAGTGGCAATAATAGATAATACTAATGCTCTATTTATGATAGTGTGGTCAAGCAGTTAGGCTTATCAGCGGGTAGTGTTAAGCATTTGTTGTACACACATTTTTTTTTTTAAATATTTGTATTGGTTTTATAATACAGATACATAATGCAACCTTTTAACATGTCTGCTACAGGATCATCTTTATCTGATTAGGTTACGTTCAAACAACTAAACCCCCCTATTTGCACACACACAAATCCATTTATAACCTTCAATATTACTTCCTGCTGAATTGGCTAGGTTCTTGAGCGTGTGCCGCCGCGCTGAAGGGCCCCACATGCGCTTGCTAGGGTGGTCCTGCTACTGCTGAACCTAACCTTTGCAGTGGCTGGTAGTACTCTGCTATGGGTACAGTGAGAAAAGGCGATGGCCACGCTTGAATGTTTGCCCTATTCGTTGTTTAGTGCACATGTTCTAGTGAACGAGCCAGTAATAGTCACGTGGGTGGGGGGTGTGGGAGCTTACGCCCTGTCAGTGAGTTACAGAGTGTCGCCCTGACATGGTATGTCTGGGTAGGTTTCTACTGAATGCATTTTATTTAATATATTCCCCTCTTCATGGAGGTTTATCATCGTTTTTAGCCTCGAGTTTGGTTACCAATGTTTCCCAGGCGTCGCACCCTGTGTGCTGTTGACCGCCACGTGCCAGTTTTTTCAGTACCTGATGTTCTGTGCGGGCCCAGCGCAGTGTAAGGGTATGCCAGGATTTCTGATCAGGGGCATTAGGCGCTTTCCAGTGCATTGCTATCAGTCTTTTATACATTACGCAGGCTAGGTCTACGAATTTGTGTAGATGCCTGTGTTTTTTTTCTCTTAACCTCAACCCCAATAAGCAGGACCTAGATCTACTGCCAACACGAGACCTGTCATGTCCGAGACCTCCTCCACCACCCAGTTCCATACTATTTGTACCCGGGGGCACTCCCAGACCATATGATAAAAGTGTGCCACTGGTGCTTTACATCTGGGGCATGCCTGCTCCGTTTCGGGAAACATTCGCTTTATCCTGGCTGGGGACAAATACGTTTGGTGTATAAAATTAAACTGGGTGTATCGAAACCTGGGGTTTCTCTACACTCCCCGGGCATGATATAAAGCTTTCGGCCAGTCTTCTGGAGGGATCGGGTCAGGGAGGACAGTGTTCAACCTCTCCCTGGCCCTCTCCAAGTAAGGCTCTGGGGGCTTGCTAAGGATCTTGTATAGGGTTGAAATTACTTTTGTTTGGGCATCATCCTGTAGTATGTGGTGTATTATGGGAGAAGTCTCTGGTTCTAGGGCTCCTGCCCCCCATGTTTTTTTGATTGCGTGGCATATAGCGTGGTAAGCCAAGAATTGTCCGGGGTTCACTGCAGTGAGAGCCTGCATGGCTTCAAACGACATTAGTTTACCGTCTTCAAAACAATCACCCACTGACTGTATGCCCGCCTCCGACCACACCAACGGTGGGTGCGACGCAGCCGCATGCCACCCCGGGAGACGGTCCAGCGGGATGCGCGGGGTGTATGGGAGTGTCCTGCACCCCTTCTGAACATATTTCCCCCAGCAAGCATGTGCCGCTGCGAGCAGCGGATTGGCAGATTCGCTTTTGGGGTGTTTGTTTGATAGCCACGTTAACAATGGGATTCCTTTTAGCCGGGACTGCAGCCATACAGACTCGGCTGACGCTGGTATGTGGAACCAAAGCTGCAGCCACTGCAACTGTGCTGCCGCATAGTACAGTTCAAAGTTGGGAGCTCCCAATCCGCCCGCGTCCACCGGACGTTGCAGTGTAGTTAGTGCCACTCGTGCTCTGCCCCCAACCCATATGAGCTGTAGTAACGTTGCATTCAGGTTACTGAAAAAGCTTCTGGGAATGTTGATTGGCAAGGCCGCAAAATAATATAACAGCCTAGACAATATCAGCATGTTTGTGACCGCCACCCTGCTGGGCGGTGATAGTGGCAGCTTGGTCCAAAAGCGTAGTGAGCCCTTCATGGAGGCCAGCGCTCTCCCCAAATTACCGTCTCTGAGGTCTTCTGTGTTGTGATATATGTGTACCCTGAGGTATTTAAATGTTTCGAAGCACCATTTCAGGCGCCCCAGCGAAGCCATTTCCTGTCTTCCCAGTGGCCACTTGACCAACGGGAACACGCACGACTTTTCCCAATTTACCACTAGGCCGGATATACTTCCATACTCAGCCAGTAATGATATTACTGAATTTGTTGTACACACATAGGCAATAAATGGGAACATACACTCAAAGACAACTCCAGGGCAATAGGTTTTTATATAGAAAAATATTATTTTCTTAATTTATTTTAGAACCACAACATTCAGATATCAAGTAAGTACATAAATTGTACAGTACTTGGCGTAGGTAAATGCAGAACTTTGAATCAAAACAGTCATGTACACAGTTTACCATAAAATGGCAGTAAGTAATTTTAAAAGTGGACACTGCCAAATTCAACAGTTCCTGGGGCAGGTAAGTAAAGGTTAGTTTGTCAGGTAAGTAAAGCACTTACAAGTTCAGTCTCCAGGGCATAGGCAGCCCACCGATGGGGGTTCAAGTCAACCCCAAACACCCAGCACCAGCAGCACAAGGCCGGTCAGATGCAGAGGTCAAATAGGGGCCCAAATAACATAGGCGCCTATGGAGACTAGGGGTGCTCCGGTTCCACTCTGCTAGCAGGTAAGTACCTTACCTGCATCCTCGGGGAGCAGACCAGGGTTTTTTGTAGAGCACTGGGGGGGGTTTCAAACATGCACACAAAATACACCCTCACCAGCACAGGGGCGGCCGGGTGCAGTGTACAAACAGTGTCAGGTTTGTGATTGAAATCAATGGAGAGACCCGGGGGTCACTCTGGCGATGCAGGCAGGGCACAGGGGGGCTTCTTGGGCCAGCCACCGACTGGGCAAAGATGAGGACCGCCTGCTCGTCACTCCTGCACCGGTAGTTGGTTCCTCTCGGGTCTGGGGGCTGCGGGTGCAGTGCTTCTTCCAGGCATCGGATTCTTTGTTACCGGGCAGTCACGGTCAGAGGGGTCCTCTGGATTCTCTCTGCAGGTGCCATCAGGGGGGGTGCAGGGAGGTCATCTCAGGGTGGACATGTCGTGGGAGTCACCTAGGGGTCCTCTCTGTGGTGTTGGTTTCTCTGGACACGGGCCTGGGGCGTCAGGTGCAGAGTGGTGGGGTCTCATGCTTCAGGAGTGAGGTGAGAGTCCCTTTAACCCCTTCTGTGCCACGGACGTAGTGGTTACGTCCTGCGGCACAGTGCTGCTGTGCCGAGGACGTAACCACTACGTCCTCGGCACACAGCCCAGAGGGAGCGCTCTCGCTCCCTCTGTGGGGTTCCCCCCCACCCCCCCAAGTCAGGGATGGAAGGGGAAGCCCTTCCCCTCCCACCCCCGACCCCCCCCAACCCCCCCTGTGACGTCAGCGCGCGAGCGCGCGCTGATTAGTCACAGGGTCTCCCCCATCGCGCTGGAAGCAGAGCTTCCAGCGCGATTGAAAAAGAAATGCTTTTGCATTTCTTTTTCAATCCCATGGGGGAGGCCCCGAGAGGCTTCAAAGGGAAGGAAATGTATTTCCTTCCCTTTGAAGTCTCTCACAGGTTTCAAAAGCTGGATTGCTTGCAATCCGGCTTTTGAAACCCCACTAGACACCAGGGATTTTTTTTTTTTTCTTGAAATTGGCAAAAGGGAGCGACCCCTTGGGCAAGGGTCGCTCCCAGGGGGGCATTTTTTTAGGAAGGCCTTTTCTGCCCCCCCTGGGGGCAGATTGGCCTATTATTAGGCCGATCTGCCCCCAGGGGGGGCAGAAACCTCTAGGCACCAGGGACCATTTTTTTGTTTTTTGTTTTTTTGTGATGAATTCTTTTTTTTTAGGTGGGGAGCGATTCCTTAGGCAAGGGTCGCTCCCCTACGGGGCAATATATATTTAGGCCATTTCTGCCCCCCTTGGGGGCAGATTGGCCTATTCTGATAAGGCCAATCTGCCCCCAAGGGGGGCAGAAACCATTAGACACCAGGGAGTTTGTTTTTGCGCGCGAATGTCACGCAACAAAGCGACCCCTTTGGCAAGGGTCGCTCCCAGGGGGGGCAATTTTTTGGGAAGGCCTTTTCTGCCCCCCCTGGGGGCAGATCGGCCTATTATTAGGCCGATCTGCCCCCAGGGGGGGAAGAAACCTCTAGGCGCCAGGGCAAATTTTTTTTTTGTGTTTTTTTTTTTTGTTCTTTTTTTTTTTTTAGAGATGGGGAGCGACCCATCAGGCAAGGGTCGCTCCCCTGGGGGGCAAATTGTATTTAGACCATTTCTGCCCCCCTGGGGGCAGATTGGCCGATTTTAGGTCAATCTGCCCCCAAGGGGGCAGAAACCACTAGGCACCGGGGATTTGTTTTTTGGCGCCAATGTCACGCAGGGGGAGCGACCCCGTAGGCAAGGGTCGCTCCCGGGTGGGGGGTGGGGGGGCAAATTTATTTTAGGCCATTTCTGCCCCCCCGGGGGACAGATCGGCCTATTATTAGGCCGAACTGCCCCCGGGGGGGGGGCAGAACACTCTAGGCGCCAGGGCAATTTTTTTTTTGTGTTTTTTTTTTTTGTTGTTTCTTTTTTTAGAGATGGGGAGCGACCCATCAGGCAAGGGTCGCTCCCCTGGGGGGGCAAATTGTATTTAGACCATTTCTGCCCCCCTGGGGGCAGATTGGCCAATTTTAGGTCAATCTGCCCCCAAGGGGGCAGAAACCTCAAGGCACCGGGGATTTGTTTTTTGGCGCCAATGTCACGCAGGGGGAGCGACCCCGTAGGCAAGGGTCGCTCCCGGGGGGGTGGTGGGGGTTGGGGGGCAAATTTATTTTAGGCCATTTCTGCCCCCCCGGGGGACAGATCGGCCTATTATTAGGCCGAACTGCCCCCGGGGGGGGGCAGAAACCTCTAGGCGCCAGGGGAATTTTTCTTTTTTTTCTTTTTTTTTTTCTTTGTTTTTTTTTTTTAGAGATGGGGAGCGACCCATCAGGCAAAAGTCGCTCCCCTGGGGGACAAATTGTATTTAGGCCATTTCTGCCCCCCTTGGGGGCAGATTGGCTGAGTTTAGGTCAACCTGCCCCCAAGGGGGCAGAAACCACTAGGCACCGGGGATTTGTTTTTTGGTGCCAATGTCACGCAGGTGGAGCGACCCCGTAGGCAAGGGTCGCTCCCGGCGGGGGAGGGTGGGGGTTGGGGGGGCAAATTTATTTTAGGGCATTTCTGCCCCCCCCCCCGGCTGAGCTACAGGCCAAACACCACAGGTAGGCACCTTGCAAAAAACACCTCTGTTTTCTGTGAAAAAATATGTTGTGTCCACGTTGTGTTTTGGGCCATTTCCTTTTGTGGGCACTAGGCCTACCCACAGAAGTGATGTACCATTTTTATCGAGAGACTTAGGGGAACGCTGGGTGGAAGGAAATTTGTGGCTCCTCTCAGATTCCAGAACTTTCTGTCACCGAAATGTGAGGAAAAAGTGTTTTTTGGGCCAAATTTTGATGTTTGCAAAGGATTCTGGGTAACATAACCTGGTCAGAGCCCCGCAAGTCACCCCATCTTGGATTCCCCTGGGTTTCTAGTTTTCAAAAAAGCACTGGTTTGCTAGGTTTCCTCAGGTGTCGGCTGAGCTACAGGCCAAAATCCACAGGTAGGCACTGCTTTTTATAAAAAAATGTGATGTGTCCACGTTGTGTTTTGGGCCCTTTCCTTTCGTGGGCGCTAGTCCTACCCACACAAGTGAGGTATCATTTTTATCGGGAGACTTGGGGGAACGCTGGGTAGAAGGAAATTTGTGGCTCCTCTCAGATTCCAGAACTTTCTGCCACAGAAATGTGAGTAACATGTGTATTTTTAGCCAAATTTTGAGGTTTGCAAAGGATTCTGGGTAACAGAACCTGGTCCGAGCCACACAAGTCACCCCTCCTTGGATTCCCCTAGGTCTCTAGTTTACAGAAATGCACAGGTTTGGTAGGTTTCCCTAGGTGCCGGCTGAGCTAGAGGCCAAAATCTACAGGTAGGCACTTCGCAAAAAACACCTCTGTTTTTTTCCAAAATTTAGGATGTGTCCACGTTGCGCTTTGGGGTGTTTCCTGTCGCCGGCGCTAGGCCTACCCACGCAAGTGAGGTATCATTTTTATCGGGAGACTTGGGGGAACGCTGGGTGGAAGGAAATTTGTAGCTCCTCTCAGATTCCAGAACTTTCTGCCACAGAAATGTGAGGGACATGTGTTTTTTTAGCCAAATTTTGAGGTTTGCAAAGGATTCTGGGTAACAGAACCTGCTCCGAGCCACACAAGTCACCCCTCCTTGGATTCCCCTAGGTCTCTAGTTTTCAGAAATGTACAGGTTTGGTAGGTTTCCCTAGGTGGCGGCTGAGCTAGAGGCCAAAATCTCCAGGTAGTCACTTTGCTAAAAACAGCTCTGTTTTCTGTGATGTGTCCACGTTGTGTTTTGGGGCATATCCTGTCGCGGGCGCTAGGCCTACCCACACAAGTGAGGTATCATTTTTATCGGGAGACGTGGGGGAACGCTGGGTGGAAGGAAATTTGTGGCTCCTCTCAGATTCCAGAACTTTCTGCCACAGAAATGTGAGGAACATGTGTTTTTTTAGCCAAATTTTGAGGTTTGCAAAGGATTCTGGGTAACAGAACCTGGTCCGAGCCCCACAAGTCACCCCTCCTTGGATTCCCCTAGGTCTCTAGTTTTCAGAAATGCACAGGTTTGGTAGGTTTCCCTAGGTGGCGGCTGAGCTAGAGGCCAAAATCTACAGGTAGTCACTTTGCTAAAAACAGCTCTGTTTTCTGTGATATGTCCACGTTGTGTTTTGGGGCATATCCTGTCGCGGGCGCTAGGCCTACCCACACAAGTGAGGTATAATTTTTATCGGGAGACTTGGGGGAACGCTGGGTAGAAGGAAATTTGTGGCTCCTCTCAGATTCCAGAACTTTCTGCCACAGAAATGTGAGGGACATGTGTTTTTTTAGCCAAATTTTGAGGTTTGCAAAGGATTCTGGGTAACAGAACCTGGTCCGAGCCCCGCAAGTCACCCCTCCTTGGATTCCCCTAGGTCTCTAGTTTTCAGAAATGCACAGGTTTGGTAGGTTTCCCTAGGTGCCGGCTGAGCTAGAGGCCAAAATCTACAGGTAGGCACTTTGCAAAAAACACCTCTGTTTTTTTCCAAAATTTAGGATGTGTCCACGTTGCGCTTTGGGGTGTTTCCTGTCGCCGGCGCTAGGCCTACCCACGCAAGTGAGGTATCATTTTTATCGGGAGACTTGGGGGAACGCTGGGTGGAAGGAAATTTGTAGCTCCTCTCAGATTCCAGAACTTTCTGCCACAGAAATGTGAGGGACATGTGTTTTTTTAGCCAAATTTTGAGGTTTGCAAAGGATTCTGGGTAACAGAACCTGGTCCGAGCCACACAAGTCACCCCTCCTTGGATTCCCCTAGGTCTCTAGTTTTCAGAAATGTACAGGTTTGGTAGGTTTCCCTAGGTGCCGGCTGAGCTAGAGGCCAAAATCTACAGGTAGTCACTTTGCTAAAAACAGCTCTGTTTTCTGTGATATGTCCACGTTGTGTTTTGGGGCATATCCTGTCGCGGGCGCTAGGCCTACCCACACAAGTGAGGTATCATTTTTATCGGGAGACGTGGGGGAACGCTGGGTGGAAGGAAATTTGTGGCTCCTCTCAGATTCCAGAACTTTCTGCCACAGAAATGTGAGGAACATGTGTTTTTTTAGCCAAATTTTGAGATTTGCAAAGGATTCTGGGTAACAGAACCTGGTCCGAGCCCCGCAAGTCACCCCTCCTTGGATTCCCCTAGGTCTCTAGTTTTCAGAAATGCACAGGTTTGGTAGGTTTCCCTAGGTGGCGGCTGAGCTAGAGGCCAAAATCTACAGGTAGTCACTTTGCTAAAAACAGCTCTGTTTTCTGTGATATGTCCACGTTGTGTTTTGGGGCATATCCTGTCGCGGGCGCTAGGCCTACCCACACAAGTGAGGTATCATTTTTATCGGGAGACATGGGGGAACGCTGGGTGGAAGGAAATTTGTGGCTCCTCTCAGATTCCAGAACTTTCTGCCACAGAAATGTGAGGAACATGTGTTTTTTTAGCCAAATTTTGAGGTTTGCAAAGGATTCTGGGTAACAGAACCTGGTCCGAGCCCCGCAAGTCACCCCTCCTTGGATTCCCCTAGGTCTCTAGTTTTCAGAAATGCACAGGTTTGGTAGGTTTCCCTAGGTGGCGGCTGAGCTAGAGGCCAAAATCTACAGGTAGTCACTTTGCTAAAAACAGCTCTGTTTTCTGTGATATGTCCACGTTGTGTTTTGGGGCATATCCTGTCGCGGGCGCTAGGCCTACCCACACAAGTGAGGTATCATTTTTATCGGGAGACGTGGGGGAACGCTGGGTGGAAGGAAATTTGTGGCTCCTCTCAGATTCCAGAACTTTCTGCCACAGAAATGTGAGGAACATGTGTTTTTTTAGCCAAATTTTGAGGTTTGCAAAGGATTCTGGGTAACAGAACCTGGTCCGAGCCCCGCAAGTCACCCCTCCTTGGATTCCCCTAGGTCTCTAGTTTTCAGAAATGCACAGGTTTGGTAGGTTTCCCTAGGTGGCGGCTGAGCTAGAGGCCAAAATCTACAGGTAGTCACTTTGCTAAAAACAGCTCTGTTTTCTGTGATATGTCCACGTTGTGTTTTGGGGCATATCCTGTCGCGGGCGCTAGGCCTACCCACACAAGTGAGGTATCATTTTTATCGGGAGACGTGGGGGAACGCTGGGTGGAAGGAAATTTGTGGCTCCTCTCAGATTCCAGAACTTTCTGCCACAGAAATGTGAGGAACATGTGTTTTTTTAGCCAAATTTTGAGGTTTGCAAAGGATTCTGGGTAACAGAACCTGGTCCGAGCCCCGCAAGTCACCCCTCCTTGGATTCCCCTAGGTCTCTAGTTTTCAGAAATGCACAGGTTTGGTAGGTTTCCCTAGGTGGCGGCTGAGCTAGAGGCCAAAATCTACAGGTAGTCACTTTGCTAAAAACAGCTCTGTTTTCTGTGATATGTCCACGTTGTGTTTTGGGGCATATCCTGTCGCGGGCGCTAGGCCTACCCACACAAGTGAGGTATCATTTTTATCGGGAGACGTGGGGGAACGCTGGGTGGAAGGAAATTTGTGGCTCCTCTCAGATTCCAGAACTTTCTGCCACAGAAATGTGAGGAACATGTGTTTTTTTAGCAAAATTTTGAGGTTTGCAAAGGATTCTGGGTAACAGAACCTGGTCCGAGCCCCGCAAGTCACCCCTCCTTGGATTCCCCTAGGTCTCTAGCTTTCAGAAATGCACAGGTTTGGTAGGTTTCCCTAGGTGGCGGCTGAGCTAGAGGCCAAAATCTACAGGTAGTCACTTTGCTAAAAACAGCTCTGTTTTCTGTGATGTGTCCATGTTGTGTTTTGGGGCATATCCTGTCGCGGGTGCTAGGCCTACCCACACAAGTGAGGTACCATTTTTATCGGGAGACTTGGGGGAACATAGATTAGCAAAACAAGTACTATTGCCCCTTGTCTTTCTCTACATTTTTTCCTTCCAAATATAGGAGTGTGTGTAAAAAAGACATCTATTTGAGAAATTCCCTGTAATTCACGTGCTACTATGGTCACCCCGGAATTCAGAGATGTGCAAATAACCACTGCTCCTCAACACCTTATCTTGTGCCCTTTTTGGAAATGCAAAGGTTTTCTTGATAGCAATTTTTTACTCCTTATATTTCAGCAAATGAATTGCTGTATACCCGGTATAGAATGAAAACGCACTGCAGGGTGCAGCTCATTTATTGGCTCTGGGTTCCTCGGGTTCTTGATGAACCTACAAGCCCTATATATCCCCGCAACCAGAGGAGTCCAGCAGACGTAACGGTATATTGCTTTCGATAATCTGACATTGCAGGGAAAAGTTACAGAGTAAAACGTAGAGAAAAATTTATGTTTTTTTCACCTCAATTTCAATATTTTTCTTTTTCAGCTGTTATTTTCTGTAGGAAACCCTTGTAGGATCTACACAAATGACCCCTTGCTGAATTCAGAATTTTGTCTACTTTTCAGAAATGTTTAGGTTTCTGGGATCCAGCATTGGTTTCATGACCATTCCTGTCACTGACTGGAAGGAGGCTGAAAGCACAAACAATTGCACAAATGGGGTATGCCCCAGTAAAATGCCAAAATTGTGTTGAAAAATTGGGTTTTCTGATTCAAGTCTGCCTGTTCCTGAAAGCTGGGAAGCTGCTGAGTTTAGCACCGCAAACCCTTTGTTGATGCCATTTTCAGGGGAAAAACCACAAGCCTTCTTCTGCAGCCACTTTTTCAAATTTGTTTGAAAAAAACGAAATTTTCACTGTATTTTGGCCAATTTCTTGGCCTCCTTCAAGGGAACCCACAAAGTCTGGGTACCTCTAGAATCCCTAGGATGTTGGAAAAAAAGGACGCAAATTTGGCTTGGTTAGCTTATGTGGACAAAAAGTTATGAGGGCCTAAGCGCGAACTGCCCCAAATAGGCAAAAAAAGGCCCGGCACAGGAGGGGGAAAAGGCCTGGCAGCGAAGGGGTTAAAGATGGTGGAGAGCTACTGTCCCTGAGGGTGGCTACACCCTCCTTGTGACTCCTCCCATTGGGGCTAAATCCTCCATGCCAAGATGGAAGATTGTCTAAGGAAGGCTTCACCTCAGCTATGGACACCTTAGGGGCTGTCCTGGCTGGAGGGTGACTCCTCCTTGTTTTTCTTATTAACTCCTCCTGACTTGTCGCCAAAAGTGGGGGCTGTGTCTGGGGGGTGGGCATCTCCTCTAGCTGGAGTGCCCTGGGGCGTTGTAACACCAGGCTTGAGCCTTTGACGCTCACCACCAGGTGTTACAGTTCCTGCAGGGTGAGGTTTGAGGCACCTCCACCCAGGACAGGCTTTGTTCCTGGTCACAGAGTGCACAAAGGCACTCACCCCATGTGACCAGAAATTAGTCTGGAAGTTGCAGGCTGGCAGAGACCGTCAGCCTAGCACTAGCAGTTGGGCTGGCATGCAGGGGGCATCTGCATGCCTCTGAGTGCGTTTCTCAATAAATCTCACACTGGCATCAGTGTGGATTTATTGTGCTGAGAAGTTTGATAACAAACTTCCCGGTATTCAGTGTAGCCATTGTGGAACTGAGGAGTTTGTGTTTGACAAACTCCCAGACCATATACTCTTTATGGCTACCCTGCACTTACAATGTCTAAGAATTGGCTTAGACACTGTAGGGGCATAGTGCTCATGCAGCTATGCCCTCACCTGTGGTATAGTGCACCCTGCCTTTAATGCTGTAAGGCCTGCTAGATGGGTGACTTACCTATGCCACAGGCAGTGGGTTGTGGGCATGGAAACCTGAGGGGAATGCCATGTCGACTTAGTATTTTTCTCCCCACCAGCACACACAAGCTGTGAGGAAGTGTGCATGTGCTGAGTGTGGGGTCCCCAGGGTGGCATAATACATGCTGCAGCCCTTAGAAACCTTCCCTGGCCACAGGGCCCTTGGTACCATTTACAAGGGACTTCTGTGTGCCAGGGCTGTGCCAATTGTGGAGACAAAGGTACAGTTTTAGGGAAAGAACACTGGTGCTGGGGCCTGCTTAGCAGGGTCCCAGCACACTTTCAATCAAAGCTGGCATCAACAAAAGGCAAAAGGTTAGGGGGTATCCATGCCACAGTGGCATTTTCCTACAACTTAGATGTGCATTTTTTAAGTGGTTGGTGTCAGAGAGCCATTTGTTTTATTGGGAATGCAAATGCAGGGCTTTTGGCAGAAAGAAGGAAAATGGTCCTGAAGCGTATAAATCCAAAATCATCAGATATGGCAAATAAAGAGTCTTCTGAGAAGGCTTGTGGCCTACTATTTGGAGATGGGATGGTCAAAGTCTTGCCAAAATATGTCCATACATTTACAAGTTTAGATAAAGCACATTTCTTTATAAGAAGAGTTTTTTTAAATAGTAATTTATATGGACGAGCCAGTAGGAGGGGGAACTTACCGGCCGAGCAAGTTTTAAAGCCCAATATCAGAATCAAGGATCAGGTTTCTTCAGAGGAAACCAAGGAGGTTCTCAATTTTATCCCTAGCGAGGGAGAGGACGTGGTCGTAATGGAAGAACGAGGGGTAGTAACCTTGGACATGTACAGATTTAAGGTGAGTATGAAGATTATTTCTACTTCTATCCCTATAGGTGTAGGAGGAAGACTGAGGTATTTCAAGAAAAATTGGGAAATTATCACTCAGGGTGTGTGGGTGTTGCAAACGATACAGGGATATGTAATAAAGTTTGATTGAGAACTTGTGCAAGTAATAGAACCTAGAGAATTCAAGTTTCACAGGGAGTTAGAACTAGTAGTTTATGTAGAGAAACTCTGATTTTGTCAAAGAATGTTATTGTGAGAATGAAGGAACAGGAAAAAGGGTTCGTAAGCCCTTTGTTTCTAGAGGAAAACAAAGACAAAGGATGGAGACCAGTGATAAATCGAAGGAAGTTGAATCAGTTTGTGTCTTACAATCATTTCAAAATGGAGGGAATTCATCTTTTACAGGATCTTTTGCAGGAGCAGGATTGGTTGGTGAAGTTGGATCTCAAGGATGCCTACTTTAAATTCCAATAACGAAATGCAATCAGAGGTATCTGCAGTTCAGGTGGAAAAAACTGTTATTTCAGTTTCAAAGTTTGCCTTTTGGTCTTGCTTCGGCACCTTGGTGTTTCATGAAGGTGTTAAGACCAGTAGTTGGTTTTCTCAGAGAAAGAGCTGTGAGGATGATAATTTATTTATTTTAACAATATACTGATTTTGAATCAGGATATAGGGGATTTAAAAGAACATTTAATCCTTGTAAGGGATTTATTGGAAAATGTAGGTTTCATTATAAATCTGGAGAAATATGTGTTGGTTCCAATGAAGAAGATGGAATTTTTGGGTTTTATAGTGGATACAGAGTTATGTCAGTTACAGCTCCCAGAAAATAAAAGGAAATAAAATAAAACAAGAAGTCCAGTCTTTGATGAATAAGCAACAAGTGACACTGAGAGATTTAGCGCATGTGATTGGGCTACTGTCTTCGTCCATTCAGGCTATTTTTCCAGGTCCATTACATTACAGGGCTTTGCAATGTTTAAAGATGTCTGGTCTAAGAAAAGGATTGTGGTACGGAGATTGGGTGTCCCTATCTCAGGAAGCATGAGAGGAATTGGTTTGGTGGAAAGAGAATCTGGACGCATGGAATGGTCGAGCGATATTTTGTTCAAAACCAGATTTTATAGTAGCGACAGATGCAAGCAATTTTGGGTGGGGAGCACATTGTCTAGGTTTAGAAACAGGTGGAAGGTGGTCATTTTTAGAGAAAGAGAAGCACATAAATTGTTTAGAATTGCAGGCGGGAAGGTGTGCATTGCAAAGTTTCAGGAATGTTCTGATGGGGAGGTCTGTACTTTTGAAAATGGACAATGTTACAGCTATGACATACATGAACAAGTAAGGAGGAGCAGGATCCAGTATTTTGGCGGAATTGGCAAAAGAGTTGTGGGGCTTCTGTTTGGAACACAAAATAAGTTTAAGCGATTGAAAACTAAGGGAGGATCTTTTCGAGAAAATATCTCAGATTATGGTTTTGCATAGGCTCTCACTATTCTAATGAGACTACTGGATTTGAGCGGCAGAATCGCCTGCAGTGTGGGAGACTGAGTCTAACCCACTACAGATGGCACCTGTCACCCCAATCCGTGTTTTGCTCCAGCTAACTAGCAGTGCCTCATCTCTGCATAAGAGAAGGGATGTTTGGGCAGCCGAGCGCATGACGCAATTGATTCCTCAGGGAAATCGTGGTCACTCAGATCTCATCTGTTTCTCTCCTTTACATTAGTCTCACATGTACAATGACAAACAGAGGCAGTATATGTTTCAATAAGGTTTTAATGAAGCAACTTCATCTTAGATACTAAAGCATGTACTACAATAACCAGGACGATAAAGCATGACAGCATTAAAATTGTGACAAGGAGAGTGAAGCATAGAAATAACGCTACCCTATTGTCGCTAGAGTCAATAGACTAATTCCTACCTAGGCTATATTAGAGCACAGGATGTTAAGCTCTAGTTCTGCCCTTCAGGTTCCCCTGGGAAGACATCATCCCCCATACCTGAGCAAAGGCCTGAAGTCTGCATAACTAGCTATAGCAAGGCATTAAGCAACCAGCATACAGTCATGTCATCTGGTTGGAATCTCCCTCTAACGTGTATGGGACAGGGAAGTGTTTTTATGATAAAACAGCTGATGTTCTGAGAAAATGTTCCTACGTAAGGATGTGTATGTTTCTATGAATACCAGAGACAAAGCGTTACCATGTTTTACCGGCAACCTATCTCACTGCAGCCTTGAGAGAAGCACAGAGTGCTTGTTTAAGAACACAGTGCTGGCCTAAGCAAAGAACAGCTAGATAGAGAGAAATAAAACAAGACCGCAAATGTGGCTATTGCTAAAAAAAGAAACGAAGCTGAATAAAATATATCTAGGTTAAAGTGCACAGCGGCAGGCCTAGTGTGCTAAAATAAGGTGCATGGGGCTATAACTAAAATGGCTACACACCAATGGGACCATTAGAGATAGATCTGTTCTCTTCCAGACTAACCTTTCAGTTGCCAAACTATGTCAGTTGGAGAGCAGATCTGGGTGCTTATGCAGTGGATGTGTTTATGCAGGATTGGAGCAGAATGAGAGGCTATGCCTTTCCTCCTTTCTCTATGATTCAGAGAGTGTTACAGGTGAAACGTCAGCGATGTTAATTTACTTGGTGACTCCTTTTTGAACAACTCAGCTCTGGTTTCCAATGGTAATGGAGATGGCAGTGGAGCAACCAGTTTTAAAAAGGTGTTGCAAAGGTCAATTGTCGGGTGTAGACGGCAAAGAGCATCCTTTAGTGGAGTTAGGTTCTCTGAACTTCCAGTATGGAGGTTATTAGGCGTTCCAAAGAATTCACAGAACTTTCGGAATCAGCTGCAGGTTTATTGGATGAATCCTG
Source organism: Pleurodeles waltl (assembly GCF_031143425.1). Lineage (NCBI taxonomy): Eukaryota > Metazoa > Chordata > Amphibia > Caudata > Salamandridae > Pleurodeles > Pleurodeles waltl. The sequence goes on along the minus strand of NC_090440.1, from coordinate 1,878,621,572 downwards.
GGCACCAGGGACAAAGAGAAAGTATGGGAGTGCATGCAAAGTTTGGTCTTGTTGGTGCTTACAAAGCAGTTTGGATCCCGTCGAGGCAGATGATATTCAAGTAGCAAATTTTTGGGCCTAAATGTTTGATAAGGGTATGTCTTATAGAAGAGTAAATTGTTACAGATCTGCAATAGCTGCAAGTCATGATCTTAAACAGTGTGTATCCATTGTTAAGAGCCCTTTAGTTTGTAGGGTAATGAAGGGGATTAGTTCGAAACAATCAACTAGTTTGAAATATCATGTAATTTGGAACGTAAATTTGGTTCTTGAGTTATTTCAGAAATGGACAGCTAATAAGTATTTAAAAGAAAAGGAACTTTCTTGGAAGTTAGAGACTTTACTCTTAATATTGTTTAGAGGAATTTCAGATGTTAAGGCTTTGGAAGTTTCACATAGATTTTAGCAGCCGAAAGGTGTGTTGTTTGAAGTGTATAAGGGTACAAAGACAATGTCTGATACAATATTTTATCAGTTTTGTGATGAATATCCAAAAATGTGTGTGGTTTGTTGTTTGAAGGAATATGAATCTAGGATGTTGGAAAGAAGGGGGGCAGGAGTTGAGCAACTACTAATTTCTTATGTAAAACCTTTTAAGGCTGTAACAAATGCTACCATTGCAAGATGGGTGAAAGGTGCTTTGAAAGAGGCTGGTGTGGATAATTCAAAATTCACAACCATTCTGTGAGAGGAGCCATGGCAAGTAAGGTTTGTATGATGGGAGGAAGTTTGGCACATATAATGAAGGCTGCTGATTGGTCCTCAGCAGAAACATTTAGGAAATGTTATTTTGAATCTATAGATCATGTTTCAAAATGTGTTTTCAATGACTTTAAACTTGCATAATGCTAGCCTCCTGTCTTGACATAAAATGGCGATTCTTAAAGGTTTCCTGCATAAAGAATCAGGATTTTATTAAGAACAAGGAGGCTAGCATTCTCCCACCCACCCTTCCCTAGAAGTGGTGGAATAATGATTTTCTTGAACTTTAAGGTTATTCTATTATTGTATATGAAAAAAAGAGGAAGGATAGAAAGTTTTACAATTGTGTCATTTACTTTGTAGAATCTTTAATAGATAATTTCAGTTATAAGTGGATTTATGATGAGAAGGAGAGTTTCAACAAAAGAGGCGCAAAATGGAGGACACACAGGCCCATCTTTATACTTTTTTGAGCCACATTTGTGTCATTTTTGTACGCAAAAGCGGTGCAAACTTACAAAATATAATTGTGTTTTGTAAATTTGCTCCACTCTTGCGTCAAAAAATGATGCAAATGCAGTGCAAAAAAAGTATAAATATAGGCCACAGTTTATATGAGCTGAACATTTATGATGTTGTTAGTAATCTATTGGATAATTTTAACGGGTTTGCTGCTCAGAAGTAGTAAATAAAAGTTAATGCTAGCCTCCTTGTCTTTAATAAAATCTGGATTCTTTATGCAGTAAACCTTTAAGAATCGCCATTCACTCCCCATCCATCTGCACAAGATGGGGCTGTTCTTTGGTGGACTAGTGAGGAGCTGGCTGTGAACATTTTGGCAACATGCTACTGGATGGCAAAAGGGATCATATTTGTTATTCATCTGATTTCATCCACTACGTTCATTGTACGCCAATTACAACATTTATTGTTTTTTTGGCTGCATCCTTTACTCATGTAACATGTCTGGGGGAGGTGGCACTGTATTAATTTGGTGTTATTTCGTGACTCCTTCTACCAATTCAGTGAGCATTTTTAAAATTCTTCTTCTATATTTGTTGTCGTAACTCTAAATAGAAACCCATTCTGTGTTATCATGACAGGAATTATCAATGTGGTTGCCATGCCTAGTACCTTCAATGATGTGCCCAGAGCACTACTGGAAAATTTATTCAAATGGATAAAATGTTTTGAGAAGCATCTTGGGGCCATAGTTGGGACCAGTTTCAGTCCTACAAGGAAATAAGCTTTACTTTACAATCGTCTGGATGTGGAAGAAATTAAGTTATTTGACCGCAATGCTCCCATTAAAAAAAGAAGAAAATGAAGTTGTATGGGACACCAGTTTTTTTTAAGCAAAACAAAGGATGCAGTCACGCTTTGACACTACTATGAATGTGATCATCTATTACCGTTACCAAGCACCTGGTGAATTCACTGAAGCATATGTGATGCCCTTGAGGTTACTTGCAAGCACTCATTCATTCAAAAACCTGAATGAAATGATTTGTGATCTGGTCGTCATGTGCTCCTATTGTATCAAAGCTCAGGATAAACATCTATGCCAGAAAAACCTGAGCCTGGAAAAAGATGTTCCCACCAGTAAGAGTCTGAAGGGATCAACCAGAAGTGTCTAGTTATTGTGCAAAGTAGACATGCAACATCCCGAGGTCAGTATGGTTCACAAGGAGGATGGCAGTTAAAGTATATTGGCAAAAGAGGTAGGGAAAATGTACATCATAGGTACACATCTACGTGTCATTTAGCATCAAGCAAGATATGGTACTGCTGTAGGCAACTTGTGAACAACCTGCTGGTGACCCATCTGCCACAGGGCCTCAGCTTCAGTACATCAGAAGACCCCCCCAACTTAGGACCCATTTTCCAATGGTGTTTTTCCTGCTGAGGTATGCCATGCGAGGCTTGGCAGTCCCAGGCACAAAAGTAACAAAAAAGTCAACTTACAGATGAGAAGTAAACTCCTAGAATGCTTGGGTCTTTTCTTTTTTGTTTTCAGATACAACCCAGTTCAGGCATTTGTTTATGAAAATAAAAACACTGGGGCACATTTACAAGAAACTGTCAAATCAGTGCTGATGTGCCAGTTTTCTTGTGTCGCCCCTGCCCCACCTAACAATACCATGGGTGCGCCATATTTACAATATGGCAAACTGTGGCGCATGTTAGGCCAATAACGCCAAAATATTTGACTCTATTGAGGCGCTTTACTGCACCAGTGTCAAAAATAGTTGACGTTAGTGCAGTAAAGTGCAAGGAGGCCCACTGATTAAAATGGGTAAGTCACTTTAACGCTTTCTTTAAGCAGGTGTTAAAATGATGCCACAAAAAGGAACAGTAAAATCTTGCAGGTTTCAGTGCACCATTTTTGCGGGCCGCCTAACACTGGAACATCCTCCTTGTATACATTATGCCAGACGGAGGCATAATGTGGCGCAAGGGGTCACAAAGTGGTGCAGTGCATGCATTGTGACACTTGGAACTATGGTGCAACGAAAAATGCCTCCTTAAGCCACACTAGCGTCAAAATAAATTGCGCTAGTGTGGCGCAAGGAGGCACTAGAGCCTTGTAAATCTGGCCCACTGTTTCACCAATTTTGTCCCCTCCCTGTAAGAGCAGCCACTTTCAGAGAAAAATGTTCGTGCCTGCAACCAGGAACACTAACAGGATGCCTTCAATATGCAAATGTACCTTCAGTTAGCGTTAAATAGAGACAATGTAATTATTCATAAAATAATAATAGGCAGAGAAGCCGCATGAATTTACATTTGTGTATGTATGGATTCCTCCACTGAAGTAAAACATTATGACCCACTGGAAAGATGAGGTACTCGCGGGGGCCTATTTCACAAAGCCATTTCTACATGCATATTCTATTTACATATGCATATGTCTTAATTTATGAGTGTAATTTTGCAAACTGAATTCCTGAAACACGAATTTACACTCTCAAATACGAACATGATGTAATATTACTAGGACAAAATTGACTCGCCTAGATACAGAATGGATGTCACAAGGATCTGATATGGGCGTGCACAACCACAACAATGTGCGTTTGTGGATACTACGTGGGCAATGCCCACACTTACAATGGTCAGAAGTTTACTACTGTCATGGTCAAGAACAAATTTGAACCACAGTGGGAAAGGACGAGTAACTCTACTAAAATTAGTGGGGTTGTGGAGGAAGTGTTTCCTTCAGGGGAAAATATATTGGGGGTGATTCTAAGTCTGGCGGGCGGCGGAGGCCGCCCGCCAGACTTCCCCATCCAAAATACCGCTCCGCGGTCGGAAGACCGCTGAGGGTATTCTGGGTTTTGCACTGGGCTGGCGGGCGACCGCCAAAAGGCCGCCCGCCAGCCCAGTGCAAAACTACCTTCCCACGAGGACGCCGGCTCTGAATGGAGCCGGCGGAGTGGGAAGGTGCGACGGGTGCAGTGGCACCCGTCGCGAATTTCACTGTCTGCAATGCAGACAGTGAAATTCTTTGTGGGGCCCTCTTACGGGGGCCCCTGCAGTGCCCATGCCATTGGCATGGGCACTGCAGGGGCCCCCAGGGCCCCCACGACAACCCATACCGCCATCCTGTTCCTGGGGGGCGAACCGCCAGGAACAGGATGGCGGTATGGGCTGTCAGAATCCCCATGGCGGCGCAGCGAGCTGCGCCGCCATGGAGGATTGAAATGGGCAGCGGAAAAACGGCGGGAGACCGCCGGTTTTCCACTTCTGACCGCGGTCAAACCTCCGCGGTCAGAATGCCCAGCGGGGCACCGCCAGCCTGTTCGCGGTGCCCCCGTCATTTTAGCCCTGGCGGTCTTGGACCGCCAGGGTTAGAATGACCCCCATTGTGTTCTATGATGAAAAATGAAAAACCAAAATAAGTACATGCATTTGCACCTGCTAGCAAAAACTTGAATGAGCAAAGTCACCAAAAAATCAGGAGTCTTCAGGGAAATCTGTGATTTCCCATCTTTCCAAAAGCATTCCTGTAAACCTTTGTGAATTTGGAAATTTACTTGAAAGCTAGGACAATACTGAATGGAGCAAATTTCTAACTTTTTTATGAATCATGTTCTAAAGCTAAGTAAAACCCTTCTATTGAAGGGCATAGACACTATAGGCCTGATTTAGGAAAGGTGGTGCTGCATTCAATGCAGCGCCACTTTCCTTGCGCCCCTTAGCACTCTCCTAACCCCACCATGTGTGTGCTGTATTTAAGATACGGCGCACCACGGCGGCAGTTAGGAAACTAGCGTGAAAATGTTTGATGCTAGTTTGGCACTTTGCGGGATTGGCTCCAAAAATGTTGACGCTAATCCTGCAAAGCACGATGAGGCCCATTTAAAACAATGGTGTGCCTCCTTTAAATGCCTACTCTCTGCAGGCGTTAGCAATGCCGCAAAAAATGCACAATTTTTTCAGCCCCCCTAATGGGGGAATGCCCCCCCTTGCATACATTATGCCTGAAGGAGGCATATTGTGGCGCAAGGGGTTACATGCATTGTGCCATTTTGTAAATATGGCACAGGGAAAAGGCCACCTTAGCACTGCCTTAGCGTGAAAAAAATGATGCTAAGGCATCTCTAATGTGGCGCAAGGGGCTCTTAAATCTGCCCTGTTATTTCTTTGCATGTTCCCATCGTGATCGAAAGGTGGGAGAGTGCTTTGGGGGTTAGAAATTTTTATTTCTTATATACACCTGATTACTCAATCCAGGAGGAATTTACTAAAACTCTGAAATCAAAACGTGGAAATATATTTTGAACAAAGGGATCAGACAGAACATAAAATAGGAAAACATCAAACTCATTTTTAAATAGCTCACATTAATGCAAGTTCATAATTACTACTGTTGAGTTAATTTACGCAAACAGTGAATTTTCTCTCTTCATATATAGGTCATTGTTTGCATTCCCAGGTCAGGTCTATAAAATCTCACATGGCTGTCATGGGATAGAAAGTGAAGGATGCCTCAACCTGAAAAGGGTGGTGCACCTGCCACTTTGTCCCTGTGGTCCTGCGGTGGACAGGCCTTATGTTAGATGTTGTTACGGGTGGTGCTTCATTAGTGCTTCCACCACCATTAAATGAAGTGTGCAATAGCAAGTTTGGAAGAGGAGAGTGCTCCCTCTCATTCATTTACTTTATTCTAGGGCTTACTCTGAAGTAGCACCTGGAAACTGTTAATGTGGTGGGGCATAAACACCTGTCTTGAATTTGGCTGACAGAGGGAGCAAATCAAAGATATTCTAGGGGCATTTCAACAAAAAACAAGCATTTGCAATGCAACGGGTCTCATGTTTGCTCAAGTTAGAGCTATTCCCGTTTTAAACTCCTAACCAGACTTTTTTTGCCATAAACTGAAAAGTAAAACAGTTTCACATAAGCGAGCCCACGGCCACCATGAAGCATGACGGAGACACACAAAATGAAACAGAAGTTTTCTTGCAGTGAAAAGTATCTGAACAGTGCAATTATCCATGTAACCAGCAAAAGTGCAATTAGCCATGGAACAGGGTCGATGTCGTGCAATGCGCTCGACTACTGCCCAGCGAGATCGCACTGCCTGCAAAATAAAGAGAAAAAGTACTCTAGAAACCATACGGAAACATGGACCTCGGATGTTTTCAGTAGTTGACCAGTGCGCTTGAGGAGGGCTAAACACTAGAAAAGGCATAATGTATGCATGCCTTTCACTAATGAAATGAAGCGAATTTTAAAAGGCAAGCCCACAAACCAACCAAACTGATGGGCATGGTTAAAAGCCCCTGGAGAGATTACACCAGGGACGGAGCGCTCTGCTCACCACCCTAAAACAACATAAGGTGCATTTTATAGGATAATGTTTACAAAAACTGGACACAAATCCAGAGATTTTGAAAGAGCAGAGGTGAAAAAATAAAAAAATCCAGTCATTTTGTGGTGTGCCAGGCAATGGTTACGCTCCCCAAAAGTTTTGGGACTCACTGTTCTCAAGTGACTTTCAAAAATAGGGTGCCAAAAATAATGACATTTTCTGCACATTGTGCCTAAAAACTGGCTAAAAATTACTCTGCACGTTTTAAAGGTAGTTAAACAAAATCAGGGTATGGAATTTCACATGGCCTATGGCATTCATTTTATTTTTTTCTTCATGCCCCTTCCAAGCAGTAGTAGTTCTTATGTTGTGACTGAAGTTAAATAGTTTCTTGTGCCATAGGTAGCCAAGATAGACAGATCTTAGAGGCTCATCCAGCTATGCTAACGCTCAATATATACAGCTTAATGGATCACTCAGCAGACCAGTCTTACATGCTCACACCCTAGCAGCAGTAATGGTATCATAAAAAAAGTTATATGTATATGCATTATGAACTCCCACCTCACAAATCATTAAATAACAGCAAAGTATCCGCCAAATATATCTTTAATTATATAATCTAAAATGTATGCGTTTCGTCTGAAACATCAGCTTGAATTTTTCTGACAAGACAGTAATTTTGTCATACAATAGATTCATATTTGACAAATAAGACTAATTTCCCCCCAAACAAAGGGTAGCATATAAAACAGTATTTTTGCCTAAAAATAACAGATTTTCATTTTTAATGATTTCTTGTTTGGGCCCCGAACATTAGCTTGTCTCTTTCACCTTGTACTTCTATCAAATGGACAGATTGTCCACTACATGTCCATTTGTTATTCTCAAATTGCAGATATATTTGTTACATAGCTGCTATAGTTATGTTAACGCTGAAATTTCACAAAGGAATTTTCATGTATTTTTTAAATGTTAAATCGGCATAGAAAATGAGTTAATATAGAGAAATAATACATGACTTTGAAGATGTGCCTATTTGAGTGACCATCAATAATCACTAAGCCCATATTTATACTTTTTTTTGCGCTCATTTTTTGACGCAAAAGCAGCGCAAGCTTACAAAATATAATTGTATTTTAAAAGTTTGCACTGCTTTTGCATCAAAAAATTATGCAAAGGTGGCACAAAAAAGTATAAATATGGGCCTAAGTCTCTTTAATAATTGCCTATTAATGTTAAATGTTGTGCTCATGTTTGGATTAATGTAGTAGTATGTCATATTAATGGTCATGTATTATGTATTTTCTTTATTAATCATTAGATTTATATTTTTCCATTGCGTTGACCAAATGTTAGTAACTAAAATTCTTACTCATGAGAACTGCTTGCTAAAATATTTTGTATTAGTTATTGATACTTTGTAAAACTTAGTGTGTGTTCCCAGAAACTAACAATAGATGCACAGACTGGTGTATAAGCCGATACAAAGTTGTTACCTGACGAGCCCAATGACAGGAACAGGAGAAGAGGAGCCAATCATTGACATGTGAAAGACAGTTTAGTGATATCTTAGATTTGAGGTTCTACTTTTATTGACCTAAACGTAAACATCCAATTACTGTATTTGACCTACAGCAACATGGGAAGAGGTTTTAGGGAATCTAAACTTAGCAAGACTGCACCGAGAGGAGATAGCTATATTCGTTCCAAACTGCAGAGTCCACTTTTTCTTAGCTTTAACGAGAAGTACTTTTCTTGTTATGTCCGTTTCTGAGACTTTTTTATCTTAAACTCTATTGTTGAGTCCCGATGTCATGCTGACCGAACCGATGTCCAATTGACAAAGACTGTCGCAGCTTGCTGAACCATACTGAGGCAAGGTATAAGACAATGTTACTGATGTCTGTTGATTATTGTTGTCTTTAGGTAAAGACTGCTAATTTTGATAGAGCCATAGTAGATGTTTTTTTCTAAATTTGTGTTGACTAAATTGTTTTGCATGAAGCCCAAACATGCCATTCTAATCAGAAGGTTAGTTGGGAGACTCACCGATGATGCTTGCTAAATATATACAACAGTTGATTTATTTTCTTAGCTGAATCTAAATGTCTGCTATCTGTATTGCGTTGGTATTCTTGCTGTTGATTTGTACTGTAACTCTAGAATGTGTAGTGATCCACGCTTTGATTAAATTGAGATTCTCTAGAAGATTCGGTCAACCAGTATTGTTTCTGTATGTGTATCATTTGATTTTGAGACCAAGTTACGTGATATTAGCATTGTTAATATAGGAAAATAAATATTCTAACTTTAACATAAAAGTGTGGTTATTCATGGCCAAAGGGGTCATGGTGTGTGGAAATTACTGACTTCCAAGATTATTGATGTTATTGATTTGTATTTCTATTGATTGATATTGAAACAGGGTCTTATGGTTGGAAATACTCTAAGCACAGTCAAAAGGTCCATCGAATCTCTACCACATCCCCTTATAAATTAATAAGAAACCAAATAAGGTCAGACTAGCTAACAGTGATGGTAGCAGAGTATGATGGATGCTTAAGAGCCCATCATAAAGGCCCGGTACATGGTTTGTCTCCTTAAGAGCCCATCATAAAGCATTTTGCTCCTGGAGAAAGGAAGTGAGAAATAACAGGTACCCAGAGGTTGGAGTGGGGTACATGGTTAGTCCCCTAAAGAGAAAATAATTTGCAGAAAGTTTGGATTTTCAGATTTGATGATACAAAGGGGAGAGAATATGTGCCCTTAAGTACTTGAAATGACTTTCCTGGACATTGGAGCTTGCCAATGATTGTTTGAGGATGTTCGCTGCATTCTAGTGACAGTGTGAATGGAATAGGTTTCGCGCTTGCACAAGCTTATGCAAATCGCAGGTGAATTGTGATGTTTGTGAGGGTTTAGGAAGTTTGCATACTCCAAATGAAGTTGTTGAAGGAGTTTTTGTACTCCCAAGTGTGAGAGAAGGGAAGTCATCAAACTTCACATGTGTGTGGCGCTTTGTGCTAAAAAATTGTCCACGTGGTTATTGGTATATGGGCCCTGTGAGGTCTAAGACTCAGGAGTATATTGAAAAGTGTACGAGACACTTGGTTTTTGTTGTAATTCACCTGGTTTAATAGGTCGATCAGGCGTGGTCAATGAGTCAGGTTGTGAGTCAAAGAGAGTGAAATAATTTTTTGACTGAAATCTGACAAATTCTATGTGCACCAGGACAGACCCAATGATCAGTTGAGAGTAAAATTTAAGGGTCGAATTTTACTTGCCAATCAGGGAAACTGAGAAAGAAAGAGTAGCTGCTAGAGCAAAAGGCTGTCAGTAAAAAATCTGTAAGGTTTCTGAAGCAACTGTGTTACCCTACCTGTAGCAAATGGACAAATTGGGTTTTGTTTTTGTTTCGTGCTTGCAATCATTTTGCATTATTCTATCTGAGTGTAGAAGGACAAGCCTCAAGACTTTGTCAGCCACTGTACGTGTGAATGTGACATCATTGGGTTAGATAGATTAGTGAGAAGGGTCTCACACGGATTGGAGGACAACCGTGAGGCGCAATTGTTTGAGAAGATCAGTTAAAAGGATTCTGGAATTAAAAGTAACTTCCTGATTTGATTTAGAATAACATAAAGTTAGCTGAAATGACATTTTTCAAAGCTTTAAAGAGTGCCCTAAGGGGAGATACTTATATTACAACGAGTATAGGAGACATTGCACTGCCAGAAGGTACACCTGCTTGTATTGTATTAGAAGAGAAGGGTGCTGTGCCATGCCTTTGGCTGAAACAATGGTGCAAAGTGACAGAGAAGGATGGGAGTTTAGAGTTTCCTGGCCATAGAGAATTCAATTTGAGGAGCTTAGAGAATTTGAGGAGGGTGCTATATGATTTGAAAGCCCCTCCGAAACCAGCACAGTTCGAAGGCATTAGCAATCTAAGAATTAGTAGCCAAACAGCAACAGAAGTTTGGAAGGAGAATGAGAAAGGCAGAAAAGACACCAGTGGAGGATAGATGGGAGGCTAGATGAGAAAGTGATCAGAAATTCTGGAGAACTGAAACTTTACAGGGAATTAAGTTGTTTCCTGCAATTACACAGGACAGCAAGAGAGAAGAAAAGAAAGCTAACAGAAAGACAAAAGGAAGTCTGTCCGAGAGTAGGGAGTGGAGATAAAAAGAGTTTAGGAGATCATTTTACAGTTACTGAGAAATCATCCCCTACCATATGCAGAACAAGAGAGCGGTCCGAGCACTAGTGTCAACCTTTTAGCACCGACACCCGTTAACATGACTACGAGTCCAGTACAGATTAACCCTAATTTATCACAGAGCCCAATCTACCTACTACATCGACAGCTCAAACTCCCATGCCACAGCTGAATGTCCCGAGAATTTACCCTGATGTACCCATTGTGGAAACTGCAACAAACTTAATAGTGCTAACAGGACAGTTTTTTCTGAAACCAACTTTGGTTCAGACAGAGCCAACTCCACTCTTACTGCCTCGAGTACAAACACAAACAATGCCAAAGTACACCACCATAACAGGAACGCAGACAGATATGCCCGTACTGCTGAGTCAGAATTCGGGAATCATGCACCCACAAAACCCGAAAGTTAGACCAAATCTGTGTCTGTGTCTGTACCGTCACCATTGGCCCAGTCATACCATTGTTTGTCCAGGGAAATAACAGTACAAACAGACAGGGAGTCCTGAGTCAGAATTGAATGAGGGGAGGACTCGATGAGAGTACCCGAGTAGTCTCTCCTGTGGGACAGACCTTTGATGAAACAGGACCATTGTTAGACCTCAGTCCCTTCGGAGTTCCTCCAAATACTGGAACAATGTCAAACATCAGTTCTAGCCTGAAGTTACTGACACCGCAGTCTCCAAACCTAATTGTGCAACCGTTGCCAAATACTCAGCTCAACAACATTTCACTGCAAGGTTTGACAGCCAGGCAATCGATTGAGTGGTTAGATAAGCTGAATAGTCCACAAAATACTTCTAGGGGAGAAGAGTACTTTAAATATACCAGACTAGGGATGGAAGTGGGTGAACTTATTGAAGGAACTATGGGTGTGAACAGACTCAAATCCTAAACAGAAGCAGAATTGAGATATTTGTGCCTGAAACTTACAAGGGAGGCGAGCAAGGTGCATCAAAAGTTAGCAGACTTAGCAGAGAAATACGGCATAGAAATAGAGAAAACAAAACTCTTGAAGAGAAGTTACAGGTTAGATTTTCACTCCAAAGATTTCAAACACGAGATCCCCAGGAATTAAAGCACACCTTGGGGAGTTACTCCAAAGTGTCCAGACATGACTTTGACACCGTCTGCCACCATACCCTGCGCACACGCCTCCACGACGCAGAGATCTGTGACAAAGCCCTGGACTGGATCACCTCCTTCCTCACTGGCAGAACCCAGAGAGTCCGCCTCCCTCCATACCAATCTGAAGCCACCAAGACCATCTGTGGCGTACCACAGGGCTCTTCTCTCAGCCCGACCCTCTTCAGCGTCTACATGGCACTGCTCGCCAACATCGTCCGATCTCACAATCTCAACATCGACTTATACGCTGACGACACCCAGCTGATCCTCTCCCTCACCAAGGACCCCGCCACCGCCAAAACCAACCTCCACGAAGGTATGAAGGCCGTCGCCAACTGGCTGGAGAACAGTTGCCTAAAACTGAACTCGGACAAGACAGAGATCCTCGTCCTCAGCCCCACCCCCTCCTCCTGGGACGCCTCCTGGTGGCCGACCACGCTGGGAGCTGCACCGACGCCCACCAACCATGCACACAACCTGGGTTTAATCCTTGACTCATCGCTCTCCATGTCCCAACAAGTCAATACCGTCTCATCTTCCTGCTTCAACACCCTCCACATGCTCCGCAAGATCTACAGGTGGATCCATACCGAAAGCAGAAGGACAGTCACCCAGGCCATCGTTAGCAGCAGACTGGAATACGGCAACGCTCTCTATGTGGGAACCACCGCCAATTTCCAGAAAAGACTGCAACGAATACAGAACGCCTCCGCGCGCCTCAACCTTGACATCCCCCGCCACAGCCATATCACTGTCGCGCCGCGCGGTGCGGCGCGAGCCGAGAGCTCAACTCAAGCCGGGCGTTCGGCTCGGGCCGCGCACCGCGTTGCTAGGACGCGGCGCGCCCCCAGCCTCTCCTGCGCATTTCGAGGCCCCAGACTTGCATGGGGCCTCGTTCTACCTTCTGCTTTCCACTATACTAGGGGTCCATGACCCCTCTTACCTGTTTTTTCGTTTCTTTCCCTTTTTTCTTCTTTTCTTCTTTTCTGCAGTCTTTTGTTGTGCCTTTCTTTATGTCTTTTCCCCCTTCCCAGATTCCTGTTCTTTCCCAGCATTCCTTGTTATTCTCTATGGTTCCTGTTCTATTCTGTTCTATGTGTTGTTTCCCTGTCTAAGATGGTGTCCTTTTACTTCCTGTGGGTCACTTCCTGTTTTTTAGTATATAAGGGCTGTGTTTTCTTCTTTCTTTGCGCTGCAACACTTTCTGCTCAGTTAGTGTCTTCGCTCCTGATTTCCTCACCTTTTGGCTCTGGATTTCAGCATTCTGTGTTTCCTGACTTTTGCTCCTTTTGGATTCCTGTTTGTTTGTTCTTGTTTTTTCCAGGAATCTTCCTGTTTGGAGGTTTTTCCCCTTTTTCTAAGGGTTTTTTTCCCTCTGGCGCTATTTTCTGAAGGGCACGGTCTGTTCTTGGCGTCTCCATTGCCTACAGCACCGTGGCTACCAGAAAGAGTCGCCCCTTTTTGGGCCAAAGTCGAACATTGAAGATCCACGCCACCAGATCTGCAAATTCCAGGCGCCAGCAGCACGTGAGTCGTGACAATCACAGCCCACCTGAGAGATCTACACTGGCTCCCCATCAACAAAAGGATCACATTCAAACTCCTCACCCACACCCACAAAGCACTCCACAATGCTGGACCAGCATACATCAATGATCGACTCACCTTCTACACCCCGAACTGACAGCTCCGCTCCGCCGACCTCGCCCTCGCCACCGTTCCGCGCATCCACTGGACAACAACCGGTGGCAGATCATTCTCCTACCTCGCTGCCAAGACATGGAACACCCTCCCCATCCACTTACGACAGACAAAGGACCTACTGACCTTCAGGAGACACCTCAAGACCCGGCTGTTCGAGCAATAGAAGCCCCCCCCCCCTCAAGTGCCATGAGTAGCACACTCTACAAATGCACTGATTGATTGATTGATTGAATACTGTCAGAAAGAAGTGAAATATTTGGGTCACCAGATTGAGAAGGGAATTAGGAAAATATCCAGAGAAAGGGTCACAGCCATATTGCAGATTAGTCCTCCAGCCACACAGATAGAAGTCAGGATGTTTTTGGGAATGGTAAGCTATTGTCGCCAATGGATTCCCAACTTTTCAGTCATTTCAAAGCCATTGCAGAAGGTGCCTCACAAAGAGGTTACTGAACCCCTAGTGTTAGATCAGGCCTGTATGAAAGCATTTTCTGAATTGAGAGAGAGTTCGTGCAAAGCCCCGGGTTTGGGAATGCCTGACTACACAAAATCCTTTATGTTCTTCTGTCATGAGCATGATGCCTGTTCTTTGTCTGCCTTGACTCAAGTCCATGGTGGCGTAAACAGCCCAGTAGCATATTTTTCAGCTACATTGGACCCATTTGCAGCTGCTTTACCAGGCTGTTTGTGTTCAGTCGCTGTGTTTGGACGGAGCCTCACTCAATGTAAGGGCATTGTAATGGGATATCCCCTGACTATTATGATCCCTCACTCCATTGAAGTTTTGCTTACTCAAACCAAGACGCAATACAGGTGCCAGGCTGACCCATTATGAGACGAGCATCCTGGGGTCTCCAAATGTGTCACTGAAAAGAGGTACAGTGCTTAACATGGCAACCTTACTCCCAAACGAAAATGTTGAAATTGTAAAATTGGAAGATATTGAGCATGATAGTCTTGAAGTAACCGATCTGTGCACAAAACCGAGACCCGATATCAGAGACACCCGATTGGAAGAAAATGATCAAATTATCTTTGTTGATGGTTCCTGTCTAAGGGACAATATGGGAATACCGAGAGCAGGATATGCTGTGTGCACAGTTCTGGTATACTTGAAGCGTTTTGGCTTCGAGGTCTATACTCTGCACAAGTGGCGGAACTGGTAGCCCTTAATAGAGCATGCCATGTTTCTGCACAGCTTAAAGTTACCATCTATACGGATTGCCAGTATAGATTTGAAATAGTGCATGATTTTGGCCAGTTGTGATCATAGAGAGATTTCCTGACTTCTTCTGCTTCACCAGTAAGAAATGGTGAGAGGATTCAGGAGTTGTTGCAAGCTATTAGAATGCATGAGAAGATTGCCATGGTGAAATGCAGTGCACATCTGAAATCACAGATTTTGTCAATGGAAAATGGATATACGGATCAAGTTGCATGATTTTGCGCATTGAACTGTATATCATTCAAAGATAAGTTGGAGTTGTTACCTGAAGAAGATGAGACATGTCCAAATTATGCATTACATGTTATAGGTACCTTGGAAGAGCTGAAAATATTGCAGAATTATGTTGAGAGAGAGGAGAAAAGGTCATGGGCCAAAATGAAATGTTTACAGTGTCAGGATGAACTGTGGATTTCAGAAAAGGGTCAATTGGTATTGCTGAACAGTTTGTTAACACAAACGGCTAGATATTACCATGGTCAAGCACATGTTGGGAGGGATGCAATGATTCGATTGTTTGAGCAGAATTGGTTCAATCCAAAGTTCAGACAGGTTGCTGAAGCAGTTTGCCATCGTTGGGCCATTTGTCATCAAATGAACGCAGGTAAAGGGACAGTGGTCAATTTGAGCCACATTGGAAGAGCAGGAGGTCCATTTAGAAGAATGCAGTTGGATTTTATTGAGATGCCTGTGTGTGGAGGATTAAGATATGTGTTGGTGATTGTCTGTCTCTTTAGTCATTGGATTGAAGATTATCCTTTACGAAGAAATGACACCCTCACAGTAGCAAAGTGACTGCTTAGGGAACTGATACCACGGTTTGGGTTTCCGATCTCTATAGAATTAGATAGAGGAAGTCACTCCAACAATGAAGTATTTAAATTACTGTGTTCAGCCTTAAACATTGAGCAGAAGTTGCATTGTAGCTACCGCCCTGAAGCATCAGGACTTGTAGAACAGATGAATGGTACCTTGAAATCAAGGATGGCGAAAATGTGTGTGTTCATGAATCTGAAATGGCCGGATGCATTACCGTTAGTTCTGATGACAATGAGAAACACACCCAACAGGAAGACAGGACTGTCACTGCATGAGATCCTCATGGGCAGAGCAATCTGGTTGCCAGTGGTTCCTGCAAATTCTCTTGTGAACATAACAGATGATATGGTGTTGGACTCCTGCAAGGGTCTGGCTGATGTGGTTCGCTCTTTCTCTCATCAGGTGGAAGCCACCACACTGCAACCATCTCAAGATCAAGGACACAACCTGAGAGCAGGTTACTAGGTTGTGATCAGAAAGCACTTGAGGAAGATGTGTTTGGGGCCTCAGTGAAAAGGCCCTTATCAGGTAGTGCTGATCACTACCACAGCTGTGAAGGGCTCTGGAGCTCCGAACTGGATGCACGCAAGCCATACGAGAAAAGTGACATGTCCTCTGGACAATGAAGAGGAGTTGTTGAGACTATCAACAACAACCAGACCAACCTCAGAGCCGGAAAGGGGAGAAAGAGGAACTGAGACCGGCTCTGATCAAACCGAAAGCGGTTCAGCCACTTCTGTGAGAGACAAAGGAGAAGACCTACAGGAAGGTGGAAGTGAACGAATCTCAATTGAGGCAACAAGAGAGTCTAGCCGGAGGAGGGCTCTTCGAGAAGCAGATGATCTTGAGAGACAAACGGAGCAGACGACAGACCCGGAAGGGGAAGGAGTTGAGGAGGATCAAAGCCACTGTGGCTTGACTCCTCCTGAACCAGTTGCAGGTCCATCAAGAGAAAGTCCTGCAGAGCAAGAAGAAGTCACAAGTTCAACACTGAAAAGAGCATTAACAAAAGGTCCACTGAAAGGAGATAAGTGGCCGGAGTCACAAGCAAAGAGAAAGGAAGCAATTACAGTGACAACTACTGAGGAGGAAGTAGATATGACAAGGAGAGAAGATTTGAGTGAAGGAGAATTAAATGGAGATTAAAAGTTGAAAAGAAAAAGAATTACAAGTTGAAGGTACGCTGGTCCTGAATGGGCGCATGCAACAACAAGTGAATGGCAAAGATAATTTTTATCTTTTTGTTTTGATCAAGACATTCCAGGTCAATATTTTGGCATTTGAAGGAAACTAATTAACTGAACTGTTGAAACTATAAGCTGAGAGAAGTTTAACAAAAAAAAACTGTTGAAAGTAACTGGAAAAGGCTTTTGATAACCTGATTTGACAAGTTGCTAACCCAATTTTTGACAAACTAAATGATTTTGACAAAAGGATCCTTGAAATAAGACTGCAAGCTGTAAATACTTACTGAAGAATATTGAAGATTTTTGTTTATGATTTTTGCTGCATAGTTATTATTTTTTTCTTCTACTTTCTGATTCTTTACAGATCATGAGGAACCTTAGCCAGAAGGGTCGGAAGAATAGATGCTGTAAATACTTGAGTGTTGGTCTGGCGATTGTATGCATGATATTGTGTCAGGTATCGATTGTGAGAATGACTTATCTTGATAAGAGTAAAGCCAACCATACTTCACCTTCAGAGGCAACTACTGCACTCACAGAAATAGAGAAGTTTAAGTTAGGCAAGAAGTATCTGCACATAGATAATACACAAGGAGAACTTTCTTCTAATGTTGTTTATTGCCTATTGAGTGAGTATGTTGAGTATGTTGAGACCATGGATGCGAGAGATTGTTATGTCTGCATGTAGATTCCTTCATCAGTTGAAGAAGGAGTTACCTATCATAGTGTACCTCTCACGTATGGGATGATTCGTAGTCTGTTACTAACAAGACTCTATAACCAGGAGTACATCCAGTATTTCTATTCCAATTACGACATCGTGTTTTCATTTGTCCCCATAATTAACTACCTGAGCAGAGTAGCTAAGCAGAACATTATAGAATTAGTGAGGATTCTTTGAGCCTACAGATTCCTTGGCACTGCATATGTGCATAGAAACAATCTGACATGCCTGCTTACACCAATAGAAAAGACATTCTTAGATCTGATAGATGACAGGAGGAAGGCATTAAAGGAGAAGTTAGGAAAGGGTTTAGAGAAAAGGACTTTTAGAAGGCTATGCATTTAGTGAAATAAAAACACAAGGAAGGTTAGCTTTCAATGTGCAACACGTCGAAAAGCTTTGTATATATATATAGGGCGTAAGATAGTACTGATACAGTGTTTGTGGTAATGAGTGAATGTAGACATGTCTTTTCGTTTCAGAGTAAATGGATGTTCATGTTGGATGGACAGGATCCTGCGATTCCAGGAATTTATTACATCTGTGGGTCGAATGCCTATTACCGTCTTCCAAGAGGATGATATGACACATGTTATATATGGATAGTTTGCCCCTAAAATATTCCAACTTGAAGATTTGAAATGATTACCGAAAATGACTGAGTTACATCACATTAAACAAAAGAGAGAGTCTCCTTCTAATATAGTGGGAGATATATTTGGAACAATAATTCCTTCAGTAGGAGTTGTTCTGAATTCTATAAAGCTTTGAAAGTTGTCAACTATTGTGGATAACATGTTGACAAATTTTTCAGCAGCCATGATCCTAATGAATACTGAAATGGGTGCAGTAAGATCTATGACTCTTCAGAACCACCTTGCGTTAGACATTCTTTTAGCAAAATATGGCAGAGTTTGCAAAATGCTGAATTCAAAGCATTGTTGTTCATATATTCCTGATAATAGCAAAGAAATTAGAAGCCTACTCACTAATCTGACTAATGACAGTGCTGATTTGAAAGAGCTGAAAGAATCAGGTGTTTGGGAGAAAGTTGGCAAAGGATTTGC